>NW_013952420.1:3642599-3660264 GCF_001266775.1 Austrofundulus limnaeus
CACACACACACACACACACACACACACACACACACACACACACACACACACACAAAGAAAAAGAGCGAGAGAGAAAAAAATAAAAACTTTTTCATGCCTAAAAAGATCATCACAGAGCCGATGTCCCTTCGGTCGCAGTCCAGCACAATGTGTTCCAGTTCACTTTCATCATGTTGTACCAGCTGAACATGGTGTAGCTTTCAGCCCTGCCCTGTGGGAAACCAGCCTGTTTTTTTCCCTCACTGTGTGTGTGTGTGTGTGTGTGTGTGTGTGTTTGTAAGACAGAAAGATGTTGAAGAGCTATGCTGTCCCAAGCTTTCAGCAGCACAAACTTCCTTTGGGCCTCCAGCATGGATTGGCCACAGTGGCTCCATGTGACATGCTCCAGTGAATACTACCCAGATTCTAGAAAGCCACCAATGCAACCCCTTAAAGCGTGTCTGTTGGATGAAGCCAGGCTGCCAAGAGAGGAACATTTTCTGCATATATTATTCTTTTTTTTGTTTGTTTGTTTGTTTGTTTTTTGTTTAGGTTCCTTTCCTATTCTTTTCTTTTTCTTTTTGTCTTTCATTTTTCTCCATTTAATACCAAATTTTCCCAAACACACAGGTGACATGCAACACAGTTTTGTCACCAAACCCCACACGCATAGAGGAAATTAGCACCAGCTTATGGGAATAATTCTCTATTAACACCTCGTAAAAATGTTCATTTGTTCAAAACATGAAATCTGATCATGTGTAGCAATTATAAAGTAGTTCAGATCTTTTGAAGTGGGTTTCAACAGAAATGTTAGGAACCTTTAATAACAGGTTGTAGGAATATTTTAAAACTGCATCAATGTGGAGAAGATGAACTATTGACCAGTCAGAACAGGGCCAAGGCCAGAGTGTTACTGGTGCCTTAAAATAACTTTGATCGCACAACTTTCATATTTATAAGAACACTATTTTAAGAACTTTTATCAGTTTCAAATTATTTTGGGGAGAAAATTACATCATACAAACACCGCCTGCACAAGTATTTCCTGTATTTGTGTTCGTAAAAAAATGTGATTTTTTTTTTTTTATAAATACATAAAATGTAAAATTGGCAGTACTGTAAAGGTTTACAATATAGCAATAACATAAAACACTATTGTTTTTTTAGATAGGAATTGTTTTAAAATGAGTTCTTAGTGTGATAATTTGATCAAAGTTAAAGTCTGACTCTCCAAAGGTCACTTAAATGTCTCCTTTAATTAAGATATTAAATGTGCATACTCTTTCCACAAACCCTGACTTTAAATGAGCTGAATTATCTCTAGAGTTTTAGAGAGTCCAACAGTAAATTGCCTTCCTATAATAGTTTGATTACAGAATGAGACACTGGATCATGTAATTCAACTTCAGTCAGCAGTTTACACATACAAAAAAAGTTTTTTTCTCTTTCTTTCCATTCCATCTTTACTCATGTCGAAACAGCTGTCTGGCAAACAAAGGTCCACGCTGACTTGTATCAACAGGTTTACGAAAATAACAATGTTCTCATTGTTTAGACAGGTCGGTGCTCCATACGTTCTGAATCTTAAGCTTGTTGATGTTCTCGAATACTTTAAGATATTAATTTTCTCCCTCAAGGTTACTTAACATGACCTAATAACAAGTTCCTGTATTATTTTTGCATATACACTTGACAAATTCTACTGGTCAGCTCCCTCTCACTTTACATGAACATGTTGCCTAGCACAATAAATCAAAGCCCTAAATAACATAAATGGGAACAGGAATAATGCATGAGAATTCCGTTCAGAGACACACATGAAGGGTGTAATCTAATTAGACGGTTGTTTAATTCAAGTATCAGTTCTTGCCTGCAGAGGGAGGATTTTAATCACAGTGTGACTCAGAAGGTCTTTGGGCCTGGCTGCTTTATTTAAAAAAAAACCCTGATAGGGATCTTTAAGAAAAAAAAAAACATCTATGCAGTTTATCTAGAGGTTTTTAGTTAGTCAAAGCTTCAAAACGAGGCCAACACAGTGTCCATTATGTTCCTGCTTTACTTTTTGGCTTTGTTACACTTCTTCAGAGACCTTAAGCAGCTGTGGACGTTCTGCTGGTTCACCAACTAATACTTAGGGGCCAAATGTTCCCCATCTCTGGGGACTCAAACCCAAACAAACCCCAGGTTTCCACTTTCAAGCAACGTTACAAAACTCAATGTGAGAGTTTGAATCAAATATCTCAGATGTCCACTTTGTTTACTTTTGGCTTCCTTTTGTATTCCTTTGGGGAAGCTCGGGAATGGTAATAATGTCAAGGCGTGCTATATCTTTAATGGCTCAGGCGAGGTGGAGTTCGCCCCCAAATGTCGGTGTAAAACTAACACAGCGTGGTGGGTATACATGGAAAAGCCCTAATCAATTCTGAAGCTGATATGTACGCAAAATAAATGAGACTTCAAACAAGGTAAAGTTGTCCCCGAGTGATGAAAAAAAGGCGCACAGGGGTCAATGCATTTTTTGTGACAGACGCAATGTTTCACCTGTGAAACATGCCAGACACTCGAAACCTGTTTCATGTAAACTTGGAGATGTTGAATTTGTTTGGTGTCAATGCTAGTAAATAATTAGCTGATTTAAAGCTAGGAGTAGTTCTTCAGAAAGTCCTTAAACCAGAAATGACCCTCTTACAGCACTATATTTCTGTTTAGAATGCATTTTTTTATTGATGGCAAGAAATTTAGGGAATATGTAACACCCCATGGTAAACTATTTATTTAAGACACAAATGTGCAATATTTGACAAAAGTTAAAGTGAGACAAATAAGTGTAGCTTTGTGATTTGTTAGTTTTCTTTGGGCATTGAAAACAAAATTTAAAAGTTTTGTTCTATATTGGATATAAATCTAAGTCTCTCCTCAGGATTCCACCCCCAGACTGACGGCTAAGCTGAGAGAGCCAACCAGGAGTAGGAGACCCGCCTGAGAATTTTGTGCGAGGATGACCTCTTTCTCTGGTGGAACATGCCATCAATGTCCTGCCATCTAGTGCCACTGGTCTGTCCCCCTACTGTGTAGTTCATGGATTCCAGCCACCGGTGTTCACCATCCACGAGCGAGCTGCCCAGGTCCCCTTAGCCCACCGTTCCGCTCTTCGTTGCCAGAGAGTCTGGAGAAAGGCCAGGAAGGAACTGGTGAAGTCCTCTTTGGTTACTACCAGGATGGCCAACAGAAGAAGAGTCCCGGCTCCACAGTACAAAGATGGGGATCGTGTGTGGCTATCTACGAAGGACCCACCTCTGAGAATCGAATGCTACAAGCTCGTCCCTCACTTTGTGGGACCGTTCCCCATCTCTAAAGTGGTGAACCCGGTGGCGGTCAGACTCAGACTCCCAGGCTCCATGAGGGTYCATCCTACTTTTCAKGTGTCCCDGGTCAAGCCCCTGGTCCAGTCAAGGTTCACGCCCTCCTCCAGGCCCCCTCCTCCCGCCCGACTCATCGATGGAGGCCCTGCATACACCGTGAGATGACTCCTGAAATCTCGCCGATGGGGACATGGACTTCAGTACCTGGTCCATTGGGAGGGATACAAGCCAGAAGAACATTCCTGGGTTCCTGCACAGCAAATTCTGGATAAAGACATGATTAAGGAATTCCACAGACGAAACCCTAGTCAACCCAGGGGTCCGTCAGGAGCCGGACCTTAATAAGGGGTGTCTGTTATGAATCCACATTTTCAGCCCTGTGTTATCCTAACCTTGTTATATTTCATGCCACAGCTTTAGCCTCATTCTTTTGTTTTATTTTCTTAGTCAAGTCTTGTATTTTTAACAACCCTAGTTCACAGCGTCAGCCTGCTTCTGCTCTGTGTTTTGCCCTCCCATCACCATTTCACCACAGCCCCGCCTTCATGCAATCAGCTTCTTGCAACTCACCTGTTATCCCCAGTATAAAGCCTTGTCATCTACTCTCAGTCTCCGCTAGATTTTCATGTGTTCTGCTATGAACTTCCCGCATTCTTGTATCTTGTTCCTGGTTAGTCCTTGTTCCCTGATCCTGCTCATGCTCCTCGGTTTCATGATCTCTGCCTTTGCCCTAGTCGGATCCCTCCTGTCATCTGCTTGCCTGGTAACGACCCCTGCGTCACTTCCTGGTTTTTTGGCTCTTGGATTTACCCTCCTTGGCGCAACACTTCATCGGATTGCACGGCTCTCGACCCCTGCTCAGTTTACGGACCCACGACTCAAGCCTGCTCCACGTAGTCTGGTAATTCTTTTGGTTTTGATACTTGCTTACCCCTGGACCCAGTTCTTGCCTGTTGGACTCTAACACCAAACAATACAGAACGGTGACGACATCACACTGTCTCAGACCCTTTCTACCCAAATCAGTGTTTGTGTATGGAACACCCAAAGGAACACCACGTCAGTGGCTTTGTGTCTTTTCTCAGTCAAAGTTCACATTGACGCTGTTATTAATAGTTTTTTTTTTATGTGTCCAGAAGTTCCAGTCCAGTTTGATGTCCTGACCCAGAACCACACCAAAGCCTTGCACTTTAATAATAAAATATGTAAAACTATTTTTGAGTCTGGCATTAATTCAGAGTTCAAAAACCAGTTCTTGTCATATTTAGGGGCATTTTGAACAAGTATGAGTAAAATTGCTGCTAAAGGGACTGCCTGAAACATTTGTAAGGTAAGTACACTTTTCAGAAATAATTGTGGAATTTATGGCAATATAACGTATAGTTGCCAGAGTTTCACAGTAAAAATTATGACACCATAGGCCAAGATAGTGATAGTGATTTATGTTGTTTGTTTGTTTTCACTCATGCATTCTGACCCTCCTATCAAAGCCCATTTTCAGCTCAGCAGATGTTATTTTCATACTTGCTCAAATCTTGTCCTCTGTGATGACTGAAAAATAGGTGACTCAGCTCCAGGGAAGCCAAAAGCATCAAAATCTTTCCCAGATTTGGAACATTTGCAGTGGTTAGCTGAACGTTTCACATTTACAAGTAAAATCAGTCCTCACAAATGTCTCTACTAACCAAACATTATCTGTTAAGATAATGAAGCTTGCTGCTGATGGAGCAAGATCCAGTGGACACAAAGTGGCCCCAAAGAACCCCTTCCTTTCCTTGAAAACTAATGTTTACAATCATTTAGGGGCGTCTGTGGAAGATGTACGGGAGACACAGGCGTATGTTTGTCTCTGTTTTGAGGCTTGTGGCTCAGCTGAAGCTCATCTGGCAACCTTATGGGTTACTTATCCACGCCATGGCTTCTGTTGTTTCTCTCTCTCTCTCTCCTTGTTTTTTCCCGTTTTTCTTCATATGCTTTACTTTGATTATATAACCTGTTTGTTCCTCTTACATTTTGCATAGATTTAAAACAATCGTTTAACTGTTTTCTCCTCATTTTGATCTCTCAGCGAGTTTTATCTATTGTTGTGAAGCCACTCATTGCATCAGTCATCTCTAGCTATGTGTGCCATCCATATGTGCTGATGGCTGAGTTTTAGAGATCTTTCATGTGTGCATCATGTGTTGCAACGGCTGGAATGGGACGTTTCTTGAATAAATCAATTTGTCATATGAGTAAAATCTGCTGAGTGCAAAGGGGTCATGAGCAGGTTTTGTGGCTTATTTTCTGTTCCCCCCCAGCTGCTTACAGACTCACTTTGTGCCAAATGGCAACAGAGATCCTGGTTACTTATTTGCACAAAACATATTATTAATGTTGCACTTTTTTCTTTTACATAGATAATCACTGAAAGCTATTGTTGCCAAATTTTAAATCCATTTAACTGCATAAAGGTTTTTGAGTAAATGTCACACTGACTTGATAAATAAATTCCTTGGCTGTTGTGAAAGTCTGACAGAGCATTGAGAGAACTGATAACAAGCCATTCATCCTAAACAGAAGCAAGAAATTAAAAACAGTTGTAAATGCACCAATCCTCTAAACGTATTTTGGGAAGACTTTTAGAATGCCTTCCACAAAGAAAATGGTTCATTGAAACTTTTTTGGCAAATATCACAAAGCCATTTTCATCAAAATATGTAAAATAAATGAAGCATTCCTTGAAGGAATCCCACCCACAGTGTATACATGTCAAGTTGTATGGATTCTTTCTAAATTGCACAAATTTCACCCTTTTTTGCTTATTTACAAATGCATCGAGAAAATCTTATGGATTTCTTTTTTTAAACTTTGCTTCAAATTTATTTAAGTCTTGTAGATGACAGGCTGTAAGGAAGTGCTAAGTTTACCACCTCCTCATCTTCTCTCCACGGCCTACAGTCCACTCCAACAACGCCTGTCGTATCATGTGACACTGCTATGGACTTTTAATGAAAATTACGAACGGTCAACATACAGTATAGTAGAAGTCTGAAAGTGTTGACATGTATGAATGTGTTGTGTTCTAAAGTTTTAAATTAATTTTTGCACAATCTGTTAGCACTTGGAGGATGTGTTTGAAATGACCTTCAACTATTCCACACCAAATTTTAGCCCAATATGTGTAACAACTAGTCAAGTTATGGCCCTACTGTGTTAAAAATCAGTAAACCAAAGTGACCATTTTTATGCAAGATTTATTGACAGTAATTTCTGGGTTTGCTAAAGTCAGTTAGCTTTGCCACCCATCTTGGATCAAGTTGACTTCAAAGTTTAATGGTTGTACATATACATTCAATGGTTCCTCTTTGCAAATTTCATTCAAATCTCCCCTTTGGTGGTTTATGTGATATTTCAACCCATTCTCACTCCCAAGTCGACACATATTGATGCTTTTCCAAGGTTCCCTCTGCGTCCGATTTTGACGCGTCGGGTACCCCCTTGCGTCATTTTTTGACGAGATGGGGTGGAATCTGTTGTCATAATTTCAGAAAGTGTAGAAAATGCACAAAAATTACAGCCCCAAAGCCTAAAATTATCTTTATTCAATTTAGAGATCATGTCCTGACCTAGTACCTAAAAATAACCATTACCTAAACCATTACTGATACCTAAAATTAACCATTTTTAGAAAATATAGGAAATTCACGTCAACTAGGTGTTCCAAAGCCTAAAATTACCTAATATTTGCTGTAGACATCCTATCCCTGACCCCAGTACCTAAACTTAACCATTAATCCTGATCCCTCATGTTAACATCAGACCCCCGACCCAAAGACCCCTGGTGGCACAACCCGGAAAACCCGCGAGCGGTAAGGACTGACGCTTGGGGGTTACCCGACGCGTCAAAAGAAGACACAGAGGGAACCTTGGAAAAGCGACCTGTTGATGAGTCGAGAGCGAGAATGTGTTAGATATTTCGCTAACAAATGTACATGCTTGCATGCACTCACAGGCAATAAATGATTTATTTTATACACATGAAAACTAAAACACAACAAAATACTCTACAAATTAAAAAAAGGGCAAACAAGGGTAACAAGTTTGAAATAAAAATGTAGTTTTGACAGTGAAATACTGTTGAAACGTAACAGTGCAGTGGTTGGAGTTGTGGGAAGCCATCTGTTTTCAATTTCACATACTCTCTGCGACTCAGAAAAAAATGCTTTATCTACTTTAAATCATATTTTACTTTTGCAGAAAATAATCTTTTTCATTGCATAGTTAGAACAAAAAAATGATTTTTGGGTTAACCAAGTTATTTCTATGAAATGTGTATCCCTATTTTTACACACAGCTGTTTAAAATAAATTAATAAAAATTGTATTAAATAGCAGTTTGAAAAGTCATGGTTTTCACTTCCCTTTCAAAGTAGAACTAAACATTATTTTGCCTTGGACTTAATATTGCAGATGTCTTGTACATTTTCTTTAGTGACCATCTTTGAATTGGTTATTTTTTATGCTGCCTCATCAGCTTTGATTTTTGTTGAATGAAGTTTTATTATTCTTAGAGCTCTGTGCACCTTTTGGGACACCTGAAAGACCATAGGTTTTGGGATTTTTTTTTTTTCTGATTTCCAGATGTAAAATAGCACCATGTTTCTTTGATAACCTGACTGGTGCAAGAAACAAAATATACATTCAATATATACCTTCTGTTTCTAGTGATATACAGTGGGATTATTTTGTTTTAACCCCTGGGTTGCTGCAGGTTTTGGGTTTCAACTCATCATAAATACCAGCCTTAATATTTTAATTCCAAATGATTCTAAGTTTGTTTTTGTTTCCTTAAAGGTTAATTTCTAGTTTCTTTCTAGGTTCTTAAATTATAATCATGGACAGACAAGCACTATTTGATCTCACCGCAGGTGTTCCTAAACCACTAAACACCACGAACACTCAAGTAATCCAACAACTCTTCCTCACACAGAAGAGAAAACACAGCTGATGAGGAAACTGCATCCTGAGGTCTTTATATTAACCTATGTGTTTGTTTTCCTTTAATAGTTCACCAAATTGGAGCTGTTTGTGCATGTGTAACCATTTGTGTCTGTATGTGGATACTAACTGGTGATCATTATCCATCTTTATAATTATCAAATATTTCACAAGAAACAATGTTTTTTTAAGGGACAGCTTTTTATCTTTGTGCATTATAGGGAACGAGCATACAGTAATCATAAAACCAATAAAGCTATATTTTTTTTTCTTGCACTCTGTGAAGAAGTGGTAAAATGTCCTGTGCCTGTACTTCTGTAGGTAAAGAAGAAGGAGCAGAGAATGAGCCTGGTGTCTGAGTGTTGGATAAACGTTTGCTTTTCCCTGCTGCCTCTGCTTGTGTCAGGATTATGAAGGGCAGATATATGGCACTTCAGAGCGTGCCAATTAACAGCCTCAGCAGCAGCAGCAGCCACACAGGAGGGCCCTTCATAAAGACTCACCCGATGGTGTAAGTCCTGCCACTTCCAAGTGCTTTATCCAGGGCCGAGCCCATACACACTGCTGTTAAAGTGGTGGATTTTAAACAGCGCCAGTAAGGCCGACAGGCCCAGGAGTTCATAAAGATTTTCTCAGCAAGTGCCCTCTGAGGGAAGGAGAAGAAGATGAGAGAAAGGAGAAAACAAGGCAGCTGGCCAATCAAATGGGCTGACCTTGCTACGAGAGGAAGAGCCACAAAACTTCCTGCCTTCATCCCTCTAACTGTCCCTCTATCTAGCTACCGCTCTTTCATTCTGTTCATTGCACTCGTTCCCCTTTCTGTTATTTTTTATGAGAAGAACCCGTGATTGCAGTGCTGGGCAAGCCAATAACTGGCAGGGGGTGGCTTGCTGAGGACTTGGAAGTTGGAATAACTCCAATCGTCCAAGCTACTGACACCCCTGCCTGCCACATACCCACTGCTGGCATTTGAACTGCTTTGATACATATTTGAAAAGGCTTCAGAGCATCACAACTGTACTAATCTTAGTTAAAAGGCAAGGACACATATAGGTCTACTATTTTCCTCTTGTAAAATGGTCTAGTGACTCATACTGCTACTTGCTTCTGCTGAAGTGCAAATAACCACTTTATTAATCAGCAAAATAACAAATGTATGACCAGTGTGGGGAATTTATCTAGCCTAGCAAGCTAGTTACCCGTCTATCTACTCACCCATCTGTCTACCCATCTATTTGCACATCTATCTATCTACCCATCTATCTACCTACCCATTTATCCCACCCATCTATCTACTCATCTATCATCTACCGATCTACAAACAACCTATCTAACTATCTTTCTACCCATCTACCTACCCAAACATCTATCTACACACCCATCTACCCTTTTATCTTTACCCACCCATCTATCTACCCATTTATATCTATCTACCCATCAGAGATGCATAAAGTACTTGAAAAAATTAAATAAGTAAAAGTAAAAATACTTTAACAGAAAATAACTGCTAAAAACTAATTTCACTGATGAGAAAAGTACTTAAGTAAAAGTCCTAAAACGTGGTTACAATAATCAAGAGAGTAAAAGCCCACTCTAAGAAATGTGTTGAATGTTATTAACCAAGTTACATCAACTGGTTCCACTAAACCAACTTAAATAACTGTAAAGAAATCTATTCAACTCAGTTAAATAAATTCAACACTTTATATATTAGAGTGCACAAACAACACCTGTTTTGATGAATTTCAGTCATATTAAAACTTGTACTAACTTGTAATACTGTGTATTGGATTTTAAAGTAAGCAAATAAATGTATAATTTTTAGGTTTTGAATGTAATGAAATAAAAGTAAAATTTATGATTTTTTTAAAATAATTGATAGAATTGTAAATCTCTAAAAATATTACTTAAATACTGCAATGTGGTAAATGTACTTTGTAACTATGGACCTCTGTTACCCATCTCCTCATCAATCAATTTATTCTTAGAAGTTGGAATTTCTTTATTTTTTGATGGGTAAAATCAAACGTAATGACACAAAAGTAAAAGTTGTGATTTTTAAAATACTTGGAAACATTATAGATCCTCAAAAAATGTACTTACTTCTTAGAAGTTGGAATTTCTTCTAGTTGGAATTTTTACATGAACGGTCATAGATTCTTGATCCAGTATAGCTGATTTGCACATATAAGATAGATGCAGCAATGAGCTTTTAATCTTAAATTGTGCTAGTTTGCCTTTCATTAAATCAAGTGCACTTTCTAACATACATAAGAATTGTGTTGCTGCATTATTTTAAAGCATAAAATGCAGCAAAATAAAATTAAAACTACATTATCAACTTTTATTGCCAACAGTAGTTACCCTGCTACTGAACACACACACTAATTAACATGTCTGATTGTTTTTCCTACTTGCAACTGGGAAATGTGACTAATACGTGAATGATGTCTTTCCAAGATCTAATGTCCAACTTGTGAGGTAAATTAAACACAGCACACCATCAATTTAGTCAGCCAGCAAGCACGCAGGGTAGGTACCAAGTTATCTAGATAAAATATCACACAAAACCAACCTAGTTCTGTTTTTTTACACAATGTAGTTTTACACATTATTCTTCAAATGTAAAACTTTACTGTATTCTGTTTTAGTAGCAGTAGAAAGAGATATGCATCTAAACGGAGTAGTTGAATATGCATCTGTTCGTATGTCTGCTGTGTTTATGCCTGTCCCGTAGCCTAGAGCCCACTGCCATTGTTCCCGTGGACTAAAGCAGAGATAAATCAGTTGAAAGTGAGCTGACCAAATGCTGAGCAGTATTTGCCACAGATGTGCCCAGACAGAACACAGAGAAACTGTGATGGCATTTCCTCAAGATGTGCGTGTGTATTTTTAAACTTTGATGTGAACATGATTTGCCATGAAAAAAAAAATGCTTTGTTCGTGTGCTTCACATGGTCTCAATAACAGAGCTCATACATATTGTATGGCTATATTCAGAACTTTTTTTTTCTTTCTTTTAGTCGCACTGTAGGTTGATCTCAGGACATTTACTGAGTGTGCAGAATGAACTTTCTGGTAAAGAAAATCTGTTCTTGTATTTAATACTTAGATGGAAGACAAAACAAACATAGCAGGCACGGCATCTTGTGATATTCTTTATTTTGAGGTCACACACAGCAACAGAGCCACGGCTTTTCTGAGTAAATTATCAGGTAATAATTTATGAAAATTCAATTGAACGCTATTTAGAAAAACATTTTGTGAGGTAAAATTGTTAATATGTTATACTGTTTTCTGCTATAAGCCAACAAACAATTTACGCTACAATAATTACAAATTATTGACTTATTTTTCAGACGTCAAATACTGTTTTTCTTTGATGAAACATTTTAAATCAAAATAATGTGCCATCTAACAGTTAAAAATCAAAGAACTCTTAGAGAAGCGCTATGTTACAATTATGTGCTGCTGTCACTCCTGGCCATGTCTTTCTTGGGATAAAGATTTTTAATTTTAACATGATCTTTCCAAAGGATGTTTTACTACAATGGTTTGAAAACACTTCTAACATTTTCTAAAAACAAACCAAAAAAATTATATGAATTAAAAAAAAAACATGAATGAACATTAACCAGCAGGACTGCTAAACTGTTTAGCATGCTGTTTGTATAGTTTGATGTTTCCCAGAGCTTGCAACTGTTGAAAGTCCATTTTCATTATGTAAGATACCAACTGCAGGTGTTAAAAAAAGAGTCCCTGGTTCAAACAGAGGGGAAGGTATCAGTGCAAGGTTGTCTGGCTGCTGACCGGTCTGCTCTGTTTGGTTTGGGCCTGCGTGTGTGTGAAGTGATAGTCCCAACACATTGTGTTCTTGTTCTGCTCTTCTTCTGTTTCAGCGTTGGCAGGTGAAGCGGTGTTGAATGCACTGGCTCCTGTTTTCTAGGTGACAGCCTGTGACATTGTAATTGTCTGCTTTGAGCAATGGAACAGAGGGTGTAAAACATCTTACGTTTCTCTAGAGAAGAAATTATTGATAGCTGGCGATGAAGGGTCTGCGGAGATCATTAACCAGGTCTGAGCAAATCCCGATAGCGGTAGTTTGCATGTTTCACAGAACACTTCCCTCAACGTTAACGCTTTGTTTTTGTTGTGTTTGCGCAATTACAACACATTAGCTCGAATTTAATTCACTTACCATACATTTGTGATTTTTTTATAAAGTAGCAAGTATTTTTTTTGTAATAAGCACAGCTCTAAAAAAATACAAATTAATTCTAAGTTCAAGATATTTGCTAAAAAAAAAGAGACACATGAGAAATAGAAATGGACTGCTGTACAGAAGTAGTAAGGGTTTGACTTTTGTAAAAATAAAAACATTTAAGAAAAACTACGATGACTTGCATTTGATACTGCCCTCTGTTCCACACATGTGCTGGGAGCGCTCCAAGAGCACGGGGAAGAGAGAGAAGCATCCGCCACTAACTGGAAATTCCTGCGCTTCAGCCACAGCTGCAGAATGACACTTCAGATGGCTGCACTTCCTTTTGTACAGCCCGCTGGAATTAGCCCAAACCACAATGGCATCACATCAGAAAGGAAGACAGGAAAATCAGACTTTATTATCTGCCGTTATGAAAATATTTGCTCGGCGAGGAAAGGAGGGAGCTGAAGCCCCTGGCTTCCTTGCCGTGTCAACCTGAAACAAACGTGTCGTGAAGAACGTGTGCTCCGTTATAACACTTGTGTTGACGGTTCGCTGTGCTGAAAGATGAACAACTCCATTATTACGGCAACTCTTTATTCTGAATTTGAAGTGAATAAGAAAAGAACAATAATTTTGTTCTAAAAAAGTGAAAAAAAAAACAGTTATTTGTTTTATATATAGCATGTAGCAACAATAAGCCCAGCACAATAATCTCCCATCAAACAGACTGAGAAGAAAAAAACAATGTTCAGCTCGGAAGTAAATTCGGCACTAACGACAAGAATACAACTTTCCATCAAATTGTGTTTGGAGAGGGGGATTCACTTCAAAGGGATCTTAACAACAGTGCTGTCTGTTTAATTTACGTTTTCAAGCACATGCCAAATGTAAAAAAAAAATGATTTTGAAGACTGTATAATTACAGAGTGGAAATAAACGACTATAAATAACCCCATCATTACTAGTCCCCGCTGAAGAACATGATCCATACTGAAGGATAATTAAGGCAAAATATTTCTGATCCTCCAACAGTCTGTACGAGGAATGCATGCACGTGTACTCGTGCTTCTGTGTGTGCATACCGTGTATGGTTGTGCGTTTGTGTGTGTATCAGATACGAAAAGCGTGTGCGTTGAGAGGGAGGCATTCTTCCCTAAATATAGGAGCGTTGTGGTGGAATCGCCATGCACAAGTTTTTTTTTTCAGGAAAACTCAATATTTAACCGGCCTAAATTGGTTTGTGGAATCTAATAAAACAGAAGCGCAAATTGAGTACATTTGTGTGTATATTGGGCCCTGTCAGTGGCCCTCAAACAACCACAGACACATGGAAAGAACTTTGATCAACAAACATGTAGCAGACAAGACGATAATAATGAAGCTCCTTGTTCAGCCGGGGTCTCCTAAAATAGATCATTTTGAGCAGGATGTATCAGACTCTAGGATAATATTTCTAGATTAGGCCGGCTAATTAGTGCCCCAGTATTTGGCATGGGTGCGCTGAGGAAGATCCAAATAAGCATATTGTCCTCATTGCAAAAAAAAAAAAAGGCGCGAAAAGAGTTTTTCTGTGTTCCTCTCTCAGAGCGGGAGAGAACATTTCACTGAGAAACAGAAAACAAACAAAGAAAAAAAAACTTTTACTTTGCTCTCGTTGCCTCACTTTGTTTTATTTATTTTTTGTTTTTTTTTCTTTCCTGCCTTTCTTGCCCGATCAAAACGTACGAATGTCGCTTTGAGTAGCCAAATGAAAGGGAACCAGGCAAACATGTGCGGGAGTCCGTGTTTACTTCTGCTACATCTAGAAGCCGGGCCAAATTTTTCTGTGTCAGCGGGGGTCTGCATGGGTTGCTGAGTTGTTGTGAGTTGTTGCTTAACCGGCGGTGCGTCAGCCAGCCAGTCAGCCATTTGTCTGGTAACTAACAGTTTCGTGCTGCTATTTGTGTTCGACTGTAACCGAGAGCCTCCCCTCCCTTTCCCAGCTGAGTCGTCCAGCCTCTTCCTGTGGCAAGAATCGTCGTCTCACTGCAGCCTATTGCTGCGGCAGTGAAAAGTCCGTGACCGAGGCATCCGTCCTTTTTTTTACTGCCATTGTGTCGCTCAAACAAGGAGCGGGCCAAAACTCGTCTGCTAAAGGCCTACATGGTGTAGCATGGTTTGAAGGTGGCCCCGCTGTGGCTGCTGCTGCTTCTGGGCTCCAGTGGCTTGTTGTTACTCGTCGTTGTTGTGTTTCCTCCCCTCTATCTAGGACTTAGGAGGGGAACTGTCGGTTAGCTCGGGATGGCCTTTGTATTACCAGAGCAACACTCCTGAAGCTAGATAAATGGATTAGAGGAGCACAGATATGGGTGGGCATCTTTGAGGGAAAAGACAACGGGGATGTTGGGGGGGGGGGGGGTAGAAAAAATAAAGAGGGGAGCATTTGAAAAGAAGGAGGCACAGACATTTGTGTTGTTGGACAAGAGGTCGAGTCTCTTGTAAGAATAGCCCGCTTCTGCCAAAAAAGACAGGACAGTGATAAACTTTCCTCCCCATGCACCCCACCCCCCCACCACACACACACACCCTCCGCTACACACTCTTCCTGTTACACATGCACACACACAAAGTGTCACAATGCAACAATTCAGCACTAAAATGAATGGATCGCCCCGGCATGCCATGTCGCTGTTGCAGAGGGAGATGGTCCTTGTTCAGAAACAAAGGGCATTTAGGCGAGCCGGGCCTGTGGCAGAATGCTAAATTGTTTTAGGGTCAACAACTTATTGTTTTTGCATGAGCTGAAATTCACGCAACTCTTGAGTATAGGATCAGTACAGAGATGGAAAAATAGCTTTTAGCCTTTTATTTGTTTTTTTAATTAATTAATTTATTTTATTTTTAAGTGATTTCAGAGGTTAATAAAAATAATTGTTTCATTAGAGGTAAAGGTTTTTGTTTTGTATAAAAAATAGTGTTTAGAAACACACACCAAAAAAGTGGCAAAAAAAACAAAGGCATGTGTGGAGTTAGTAAAAATGCTTAAAATAACTTTGTCTTTTTTACATAGTGAAAATAAAATATATTCAAATATAATATACTGACTAAAAACTTATTATTTGTGTTAATTTATTAAGTAATTGGGAGCGCATTATACATGCTCACTGTGTTGTTATTATAATTATTTTTTTAAAGAGCAGAAAGCTTCAGAACGGATGAAAACAGCTTTTCTTAGTTGTGCATGTTTTTTTCAAGCAAGTGAAGAGTTTTTTTTTCCTGTGTAATTTTAAAGACCTTTATATTTAAATGTAATATATTCATTTGGACCTCATTTTTTCTTAATTTGATAGTATTTATTCCCCTCTTGGTCCACAGCATCCAGGAGGAAACGGCTGGAAGTGACAGACTAATTATCAGCCTCATCTGCGTTCATTAGCCATTAGACAATCCTCTGTTTGTCTCCCTGCTAAATGAATAATTTTGTATTTATTATGGAAACGCAGCATCATGGCCTACAGCTAACACTTCAGCGCTAACCTCACGCTGTTTGAGTACAAAGGAAATAAATGGGACACCGAGAGGTTATTCAATTTTAGCCCTAAAAGGCTCCCGTCAGAGGAGCCGTGTGTGAAATGCACACACCTGCCGTTTCTGTTACAGCTATTACCAATTATTAACAAACAATATATTTGGTGAAACTGATGAGAGTCAGAACTGCTTTTGCATGAATAAATATGAACTTGACTAAAACGTTTTACACGTTTTACATGTGACCAAAAAATTAAAAATAAAAAAGCAATAATATTAAAAATCAATTAACCAATCCAACACACTTCTCTTAGGTTGTGAATTTGTGAGTGAAAATTGTGCCTGAAAATAAACAAAAAATGAAGATAATGCCTTTTTTATTGCTCAAACATAAAGATTCATTATTGAGAAAATAATTGAGAGTAAATGAGAATTAATTTTGCTCAGAGATGAACCTTCTCCGCCACGTGCTCCAATCAACCTTTAATGTTTTTTGTTTAAATCAATGCCACATTTATGCGCCAATTTTGTAATGCATTTATTTAGCCACCTTTTTTGAGACAATTAATTATTTAACTTCATAATGATTTTACTACAAGTATGTTTACATTTTGTCCCTAATAAATTGTTCATAACTCTGCTCACAGTTCTATCAAACGTTCCACCTAAAAAAATCTTTTTTTTTTTTTTTTCACGTAAACCTTCAGCCTTTAAGTTAAAAACGGCGTCAGGTTGGTTAGTTTCTGTCTGGCCTATAGAGGTCGCTGTGATATTGAGAAACGTGGGGGGACAAGGGGCATCAGCGCTACAGGTTTCTGACCGCTGGAGTAGGAAGAGCACGTGGAACACATGGATAAGCAGCTCGTGCTGCCGTTTAAAAAACTATTTAAACTCAGTAAAGTGATTTATTTTACAGCACACACAATAAGTGTTGAGAAAAAATAAGCTAAATATTCCCCCCCCATGAGTCAGGGTTAATAACTGAGTCACATTGTAAATAATGATTAACCTTCATGGTCATGTTTAATTAAAGAGAAAATAATAATAATAATATTTGAGGCCAAACATACCATTGAATTGTATCCTATTCTGTTTTGATTAATTATTACTGACTTTTAAACACTGAGTGATTTTTTTAAAAAAATACATAAAAAGCTGTTTTTATAGGCTAATGATTTTTATCAGTCTCGGAACAGACAGGGGGCCCCAAAACAGCCACCGTGTTCTACAGGACCCCCACAATACCCCCACCCCCCAAAAAAAAAAAAAAAAAAAAAAGGCGGAGAAAAAAATATATTAATAATTTATCCTCCAATCGACTTCTCCCTCTGACAGATTAGATTTTAACCATTTGATTTTGTTTGGACTGGGCGTTCCCATATTATTACTTAATGACGTTCCCAGCTGCTCCTGTCCATTTTCTGTCACCAGCAACCATCTGGACTCTTATTAGCACCTCAATGCGTCCACGCTGCTTTCCTTTCAAACCCGAATAAAATTAAGCCCGCTTTGCTTGCAGACTGCTGGTACTTTTTTTCTATTTTTCTTTCTTTTTTTGCTTTCTCTTTTCCTGTTCCCATAAGGAAAATCAAATCTGTAGCACAAAAAAAAATCACCCTCAATAATAA
>NW_013952420.1:3660549-3665711 GCF_001266775.1 Austrofundulus limnaeus
GTCTATGTCCCAGTCTGCCTGGGCAAAGTGGAAGATAGAGTAACATTATAGGCGCGAATTATAGGCTACACAACAATAGAGGAAGTAATCCATCCATCCATTCATCCATCCATTCATCCATCCATCCATCCACCCACAGGATATTACCAAATGACGCCATTTGTTCGTCTGACTGCAACACTGCGTTATTTCTCATTTCCTTTTTTCTTGCGTGGCGTAAAGTCTCTTTTTTTATTATTTTGCTGTCTTTGCTTGTCCTCTCTGAAAGTGTGTACGTATTTTTAAGCATGGGAAGAAAAAGTAAAAATAAAGAAAAAGAAAAAAAAGAAAAAGGGAAAAAAATATGTCTTGATCAAGCCGAGGGGAGAGCAGTGAGGACCCGCTGCGTGGCTTCTTGGGGACTCCTGGCGCTGGAAGGCAGAGAGGATCTGGATAAAGAATAATACAGAGAGGCAGATAAATCCCCCTGCCGTGTTTGGACAGCAGGTTTCAATATGCATCTCAAGTGTCTGACTGAAAAAAAAGGGGGCTTGATTAGAAACAGGGCGCACTTTCCTCTGTTCCTCTTTTTTATGTGCATGGTAAACAATAATAATTAATATTATTAGTATAATAAACAAAAAATATTATCGAAGGACAAAAAATCACATTGTGCATGTTTTACATACACACAAACAAAAAAAAAAAACTGAAAAACAGAAACAAACCGTTTTCCTTTTTTTTCCCCCTTTTTTTTCAGAGTTCTCCCCTGGGCTCCGGCTCTCCCAGGGGTCTTTAGGGAAAGCACAGAGCCCAGACAGAGCCCGTTTTACTCGGTGCCTTGATAAGTAGCCACACTCTCCCCAGAGAGGAGGAATTAAAGGGGGTGTGGGAGGAAAGTCAAGACCCCTGTCACCCTTAAAGCAAACTGTATTCTTTGTTTTAATCTGTGCTTCTTCTTCCTTTTTTTTTTTTTTGGTAGCCCAACGCTGTTTTAATTTCACAATAAAAAACATTAGACACAAATATGCCAGAATATTCCAATCTGTGTTATTCATCATATTAAAACACAAGTTATATTATGTTACAATAAACTTTCTTATTATTATTTATATGAAGCTGTCCTAACAATTTTTTTCTTTAAATTGCTGCCATTTTATTTTTCTTATATATATATATATATATTTCAATGTTGAAGTTTTAAACGAGTAAGCACAGTCCTACGACTAACATACCTTTTATAAAATAAAAAGACAAAAAAAGCTTTCTCACCTGTCATGAATGGGACGAAACGAAGACTTCAGGGTCTGTGTCGGAGGTGAATCAGGTCTTACTCCGTTTTCATGCTCTACAAAGAAATCCAAGAGGAGAAGGAATAAGAAGAAATATTGAGAAAAAAATAAGAGGTTTATGTATTTTTCTACCATCATATTTCCAGTTGACTCTAAAGCCAGCTGAGGTTTAAGTGCGCGCAGCCTAATCCTGCGCGCATGCGTGCTTTCGCTCCTTTAATTATGAGCCGTTTTGAGAAAAACAAACAGACACCAGTTGCTGCATTAAACACAACACAGGTTTAACTCCATGACTCGTGACACTCTCTCGTGTCGTGTTCATGCACGTCCCCCACTTACCTATGTGTTTGGGGCTGGGGGTCTCTGGTGGGGCCTTGGTGTTGTCGCTGAGCGCCGCTCCCGGAGACACGACCACCGACGCGGGCTGCTGCTGGGAGGATAAGTGATGATGGTGGTGGTGGTGGTGCTGGTTTACTCCCAGAAACGACCTGACGTTCAGCAGGGAGTTCTGGCCCAGGAAAGCCCCATTTGTCCAGTTGGGGAACTTTCCAATCTGGCACGTGTACAGTCCATGACTCGGAAGGAAGGCTGGGTGGGTCTGGATTTGGTGGTGGGGTGCTGCCGGGTGAGTGGTGGCCCCCGGGCCGCAGGGGGACGTGGGTTTCTGGGACGAGCTGTCTGGACTTGTGGCGGTCTCTGCTAAAGACCATATTTTGGGTTTATTGCTGGATGGAAGGGGGAAGCCCCCCGGTCTGTCCGGGGATAAAACCCGCGTGTTGTTATTGTTGCCGTCAGAGTTCTCCTTCCCGCCAGCGTGGGCTGAAATCTTGGATTTCTCAAAGGCCTCGTGGGCCTGCAGGGCAAAGGCCCGTCGTTTCTCCAAGCTGTCCAACTCCCCGGGCACCACTAAGCCCCCCCTGTGGTCCCTGCTCCCCTCCGTGGACTTGTCGTCCTCGTCCTCGTTGCTCTGATCCCCGTCGTTGTCATCTATCTTGTCTATGTCTATGCTCTCCAAGTCGATCTCCTCCTCGTCTTCGTTCTTCTCCGCCTCGTCGCCGCTGCCGAACAGGTGGCCGTCCTCCCCGTCCTCCTTGCTCCTGTTCCCCCACGTCACCTTGTTCTCCTTCTTCAGCCTCCTCCTGGCGTTGGCGAACCAGGTGGAGACCTGCGTCAGCGTCATCTTGGTGATGATGGCCAGCATGATCTTCTCACCCTTGGTGGGGTACGGGTTCTTCCTGTGCTCGTTGAGCCAGGCCTTCAGGGTGCTGGTGCTCTCCCGTGTGGCGTTCTTGGGCCTTGCGGGGTCTCCATACTGGAACTGGCCGTACGGGTAGAAGGCGGGGGACGTGTGGGCTGCGAAGGTGGCAGGGTGGACGCCAGGACCGTCCTTCAGGTCATATTGGGACCCCTTCAAAATCAAGCATGGACAGTCACCTCATTACCAACATCACTACTTCATTAAATAACTCAATTACTGCAGTTTTCTATTTATAATATGAGAAAATAATAAAATAATAAAAACCCGAGGGTTAGAGTTGCACCACGCACGACTTTCCACAAATAACCTTCTCATCTTGCAGCAAAGTCTTTGCTCCTGCGCAAATACTCTTCCATTGAGCTTTTTTTTTAACTTAAAAAAATAATCCCATCATAGTGATGACGTATGAAAGCCGAGTGAAAGTTTATTGACAGCTTTTATTGCGCAACGCTAAACGTTTCCTCTTGCCCAGCGCAGTTTAAAGGCCCAAGTCAAGCTTTTTTTTTCTCCCCCCTTAAGTTTATTGCTTTTTAATGAACCTTGAAACATGTCCATCAACTCTTAGCCATGTGCCCGTTTTTAGTTGTTACTTTAAAGCTGCAGCACAACAGTCAGTGTGTGGAACGTTGGCCTAAAGCATCAATTATCCAAGGCGTTAAAGTTCTTATTTGTTTCTCCTCCTGGTGCACCTTTTTCCCCCCAAACACACTGGTTTGATTGGAGGTTTTAGATAAAGTTTGCATCATGTGTGTGATGCCTTTTCTTAATAAAAGAAAACAAGAAAAAGAAACACAGTGCGTTTTTTTTTTCTCTTCAGATTGTGGATCATGACATCATCTGCTAAAAACCGCGGCTGTTTTGTATAGTTTCACTCTGTAAACTATATTTTGGTTTCGTTGACATTTTTTTTAGCAGATATTTGCTAAGTCAAAAAAAATCCTTTAATTCGATTTTTCCATTTAATCATTTAATTATTATTATTATTTTCATTCTGGCCAAACCTTGGGCTATAATAATCAAAGATCATCAGACAAACAATTAGCGTTAAAAAGTCGGATGTGTACTTTTTGGTAAGCGGATCATTACTAACTTGTATTTATTTATTTATTTATTTTTTTGGACGCAGTCCTTAAATAAAACATAGATCCTTACCATTTGTGAGAACAGAGCCAGGTCCGCGCTGGTGTACGGTAAGAACGCGCTGTAGTTGTGCGCGTACGGGTTTGCGTACATGCCCAGCACCGAGGTGACAGCCGCCGCGGTGGCGGATGGACTCCCTCCGATCTCCGTGCTCCCTCCCCGGGACGACGGCGTCAGCACCCCCGGCCTCTCGCTCCCGTACACCGCCTGGGAGGCACCGAGGTACTGAGGGTAGCCTAACTGCGGGAAAGACATCTCCGCCGCTGGATTGTCACACAGCTCCGACTCACGCGAAAAAAAAAACTGTGCGTAAAAAAATAATAAAATAAATAAAAATAAATAAATAATAAAAATAAAAAAAGTGCCGACAAGACACGGAAAACAAAAAAAGGGAGAAGAACCAGGATAAGTTAAAAAAAGAAGAAGATGAAAAAAAAAGGGAAAGTGTTTAAAAAGCCGGGGTGAAAGGGACGCAGTGGGAACAAACCGCCTTTTAAATCTCAGCTTCTTCTCTCTGTTTTTTTCTTCCTTTTTTTTTCTGTGCGCAAAGTCCGCTGGATGTGATCTGATCAACAATTGCGCTCCGACTGACGCGCCTGGCCCTGAGGTCTTCCAGGCTGATCTCTCAGATACAATTTGAAGTTGATGCTTTGATTGGCATCCCTTACTTGAGCCTGCAAGCTCCTCCTCGTTTGGAGCAATGTGGATAATGTGAATATGGTGTGTGCACATTGGCTGGGGCCTCCCTCTTTCCCCGTCACCTCTCTCTCTCTCTCTCTCTCTCTCTCTCTCTCTCTCTCTCTCTCTCTCCTCATGTTTGGACTTATTGTATGTTAAATGTTCAAGCATTAGAGTCCATTCACCGAAGGCTTTGATTGTTGTATGACAACCTGTCTACACGGTTTCACAGCTGTCCGACACAGGGGGAAGTAAACCCGTCAGAAGAAGGAACTTTTATTGTGTGTGGAATAGATTTAAATTGTAATTTAAAAAAAAAAAGGGGGAGGGGGGGCAGGAGCTTTTCCACAGAGGAATTAGTGTTTGGTAATTTGGGTTGCAGGTGCTGTTTTTTTATTATTATTTCACGCGAATCGATTTTCAACACAGGAAAATAAAATAAAAAAAAGTTGTTCATTTTATTTCTTACAGTTTTCCAAACTCCTCTACAAAAGTTATTCTCAAAAATATTTTAATAAATCACTTTAAATCCCTGACATTTTAAATCACATATATGTATACTATAAATATATATACTTTTTGAAAGTTTATAGCCTATACATAAATCTTGCAAAAGCTTATAATAATCAACCGAGTTTCTCCATTTGATTTGTAGGTGATGTCTTGTTTTATTGACTTTTTGTTTTCTTCTTTGATTTGTTCATAAAGGTTTAATCATCCCCCCCTTCTGCTCCCCCACTTTTCCTTTCCTTCTCACCCTTTCCAAGTGCGTGCCCGTGTGTGTGTGTGTGTGTGTGTGTGTGTGTGTGTGTGTG
>NW_013952420.1:3666746-3667903 GCF_001266775.1 Austrofundulus limnaeus
GAGAGAGAGAGAGAGAGAGAGAGAGAGAGAGAGAGAGAGAGAGAGAGAGAGAGACATGTGAGCTGGTGGAAACAACGAGAAGAACGTGATAGAGTAAAAAATTAAAACATAATAACTCACCACTACCAACATATTAGGCCTGCTATACTACTACTAATACTGTTATAATAAAAAAGTTGTTTTTACTGAACAAAATTCGTTTTTACAAACTAAATCAAAAAGCTTTTGCTGAACAAAAACACGTGTGGAGGACAAAAACAACAAACAAAAAAAAAACACTTTTAACACATTTATTGAGTTTTGTTAAAGTCCAAGTTTCATCTTAAAACTTTTCCAATCATATCCTGTCTATAATGTATCCTTCTGTCGTGCACGTGCAGTCCTGCTCCAGTTTCTCCAAACGGACGTCTGCTTTCGTGTCGCAGTGTTCCTTATGCGCGCTTGTTTACACGCGCGTGCACACCGTCCTAACGATTTTCCGACGCTCTCCACTTGGTTAAAAAAACAGAAAAAAAAAAAGAATGAAAATCCCCAGGCTGCTCCTCTCATATCAGATAGTTTTATCATGTAAATCTACAGGAGCCTCTTCATAAGCTGCTCCGCCTTAATGGCCACATTCTAATAAGTCACGCAAGTAGTCGATAATAAAAGGTGCTTTTTTATTTAACAGGCTGCGTGTTCCACATTCAAATTCTGCTTCCAACAGTTTCATACCACCTTAGCTTCCAGATCTCTGTCAAATGCACTGAAAACATAATCTGCTCGAGGATATGTAAATGGTTTTATTTTGTTAAATATTGTTTTTGTATTCATAAGCTGCACAATCGGAGCACCTTTATGTGAGGAAAAAACATGTTCTTTAGCTACTTTTTTTTGTGCCAAACTGAATAATTAAAAAAGTGAAAACTGAATAATTTATTAAACTGTCAAATTGTTGCACATAAAGTATTTCCTAAAAATGAAAAAAATAAAATAAAACACTAAAGTTAAAAGTTTATTTAAATTAATTGAAATCATGAAGTAAAACAGGTTTCATAATAATGCTGCATGACGTACGTTTTAAGTAATTTATTTCACCTTGGATTGATAAATTACTTTACAATGAACGTTGCACTCACACCCACATACAGAATGTGTGTGTGTGTGTGTGTGTGTGT
>NW_013952420.1:3667973-3675702 GCF_001266775.1 Austrofundulus limnaeus
GTGTGTGTGTGTGTGTGTGTGTGTGTGTGTGTGTGTGTGTGTGTGTTTGCAAAATCCCTTGGATGAAAGAGGTGTGAAGTTATTCAAATGAGTAATTTGTGATATTTATAAAAAGGCAAATCTGCACAAAAAAACAAAACAAAGCAGATGTGTTAGACTAACTTAACCAAGTTATGTCAACTGGTTCCACTCAACTGAGTTAAGTAAATATATGGCAATTTTAATATTTATTTTAAAAATAAATGTAAAAATTGTTTGCACATCTGTTCTTTGAATTCTAACCAAAAAAATAAACATTACTATAAAGAGATTAGATTCAACTTTCTTGTCATTGTACATATTACAAATATAATTCCACAAGGCAGATAATTTCATAATGCACATATTGTAAATTTACAGCTTACACTCGTGCATATGCATTAAATGCATAAGTGGGTAAAAATAGTTTTAAATAATTGTCTGGGATGCTGCAGCCTTGCATTTTTTTTCTATTGTCCAGTTTGGTTAAAAAACACCATCATAAGTCACCATACAAGGCTCTGTTCTGTTCTATGCATTAGGACACAAGCAGTAGTCTGGGGGTCATGGCAGTGTCATTTTGAAATGCTGTCAATGTGAGTTTAATTAAAACCTGCAGTTTATGCGTTCAAAGCCAGGTATGCGGAGCGCAGGCCAACAGGTAGACCTGGATGACTTGAATAGAAGTTAAAGAGAGTGAACCTGCGTTACAATAACACCGGTTATGTTGACAGTTGGCTACCACCGCAGAGGTCAAGGGTGTCTCTGTGAACTAATAACTGTGGTGAAAGATACTCCTTTCCTGCCTCTGGGAGTGCCAAAGTTGAGCAAAGGTTAAGAATCCGCAGAATGCTTCTTTTGTACTTTTACTCGCAGATTATCAAATGAAGTGTTGAGACCAAAAACTCCTTTTGTCCCCGAGGGGAGAAGATTAGATGAATATCAATAATATTAATGGATCATCACAGCTGTTGAAATGGCTTCTTTTTTGTTATCACCCCAAACGCATACTTAATACTCACATGTTGGAGCAGTTTACTCCCTGATCGGCGTCAGAGGAACTGAACTGGTCTGCTGTGGGGTTTAGTCAGAGGACCACTGGTGTTACTGCAAGACATTTGATACATAGACAACTGCGCCACACCTATAAGAAAGAAAACTAAGAATTTCCTGGATAATAAAAGAGGTATATTCCTAGAAGCCTAATACGTTATGTGTTTGAAAGCTAAACAGTTGGGTTTTGTGTCTCAATTTTGAGAGAAAAAATGCTTGAGCAGGCTATGTAGAGAATGTTACAGTACATGACAATAAATTACAAACGAGGTAATCAAACAAGTGTCAATTCAACTTTTATTTTTTATTTTCTAAACTTCTACCTTGTCTTTGTAATCAGCATCCATTTTGATTATAACGATCAAAACACATGCTTCATACCAGTATCCTCAAATGTTACTGTTATTGGCATTATTTTACTAATGTGCACAATATTACCATTTTCCAACTTTATTAGATACGTTAACTTTAATTTATCAGCACGCTTGAATTTTTTAGCAACTAACTTTAAGCAACTAATTGAACAGTCAATACCTCTTCATACATGATTACCATTGATACTTTTCAAGTTTTCAAGATCAAGATTTTTCATTACACATTGTTAAAAAAAATCCTAAATGACAAAATTACATATTTTAAATAAATAAACAACAAAAAAATGTGATTCATTCAACATTTTGACAAATATTTTAGTGATAAACATTAACATCTTTGTTGCAAACAAGTTCAGTTTGTTGGATTAGTGTTAAGGTTAGAGTTTGCAAAGTTTGGTCACAGTTTTCCAACAAGATATTCAAGTCAAGAGGTAGTGATGAAAACACACACTACATAGGATAAATCAATATCTTTGACAGGATCAGATGGGAAAAAGATTGTGGACACTGATAGTTCATTGAAGGAAAACTAATTAAAAGCCTAGTATTTCTTGAAGGAATGCACATCAATCAGTACCGCTCAGGCCAGAGTTTTAAACTACATAATTTTAGGTTGAGAAAAGTGAAAGGTAGAGCCATTTTGATTAAACTTTGAAAATAATTTTATGCACAATCTCATGCAATATTGTGAAATCTCATGCAATGGTTTGAATCTTAGATAATGTGTTATGAATGACTCCTATGGACCCTACCACAACAAACTAGCTCAACAACTGTAAAAGCTAAACGAGGTAAATTCGTTTATGAGTTGGCTAAGGTTGATTATGCAGTGTCAACACCAACAAGTAATGCCAAAAGTAAAACAAAAAAGATCTTACATTATCTGATGGTGCTCCAAACTTATCTTGGGTACAACTCTCAGCCACTAGTAGATTTTAGGTTCATTTGTGTAAAATTGACGAGCTATAATCATTTTTGTGTTTGCTGAGATAACTGGTGGCACCATCTTTAATTAGTGTTTCAAAAAAAATTGCCAATGTACACACAATGTTTACTTTCTTAGAGTTTTGTTGAAATTCATCCTGTGGTTCTTGAGATGGATTCCAATAGTTAACATTTATGCCAGTGTTAATTTAACAACCACAGTGTTAATTTCAACACAAAGTGTCTATGTGTGTCCACACTTGCCGGTATTAAAATAACATTTGTGAAAGTGTTAAATTGTTACACCCATTTTTTTTGTTAATTTAACACCAACCAGTGTTTAATATTCAACAATTCTGGGTGTCACATTAACATAAAAATAGTGTTAGTGTTAAAATATAGTGTTAAAAGTAACACCAGCCAGGGTTTAATATTCAACAATATTGGGTGTCACATTAACATTTCAACAGTGTTACAATATAGTGTTAAAACTAACACTAGTGTAATATTACAAAGGATATTATAGTAAAAGAGGTTAACAGACACCACAAAGTGTCAATACACTATAAATTTGAGAGTACTTTAACACTCAGAGTTAAAATCAAACTGTGTTGCATTAACACTGCTCAGTAGTTAGCAGAAAAGTATAATGGAGTCACCCGTCACACACCAGGACATACCTCTCACACATGGTGTCAATTTATGGCCAATAACATCAATTTAAAGTTGAACAACTTGATCAAACTGAACAAAACAACTAACCAGAACAACTAATTTATACTCTCATGAACTCCTGTAATAGTCATAAACATGCAAACACATCATTTGTACAAGATTACCCAGCATCCCTTGCTGAGAGAATACTGCTCTGTCTGACATGAGGTGGGAGAGGGCGGGACTTTTCAGAAAACTTCTTTCAACACCGCATGGTGTCATTTAACAACACTGTTAAGTGTTTTATATGACTTAGTGGGTGGAACTTATTTACCACAATCCAGTGTTGAGACAGCACTGAAGAAATCAACACTGTGAAGTAACCCCAACACTGGGTGTCAGTTTACGCAGAAAGTGCTGTGTTAAATCCACACCCAAAAGTTTAACACTGAAATTTTAACACTCCTGTTTTTTTTTTTTTCTGTGTAGCACTCAAAGTAGAAGTAATGATAAAAATAATTACCTTGAATCCGATGGTTACATTCCTAGATGTTCATTAAAAACAAAGCTTTAATAATAAAAACCAAAGTTCATTAAAAAAATGGGTGATCTGTTTTTGCTCACAGTATAAGATATTTAAGACTCTCAGCTACTACCACACCAAATTTAAACTCAGCATATTGCACAATTGCTGAGTAAATTTGGTGTTTGCCTAGTTTGCTTTGTTATGGAAGCCATTTTGTCTCATGACCAGAACTTATTCAATTGTAGACATACAGTGATTCATTTGATTCATTTCACAATGATTCATTGATTCATTTCAAAGAGTTTTACAAAAGTCTATCCAGCCGTTTGTGAGATTTTAATTTTCCTGGTAACAAACAAACACAGACACATGGGCAAAAACATTTTTCCCATCTGCAGAAGAGGTAATAAAAAACAACAACAACAACAACAACAACAACAATAATAATAATAATAATAATGTAATAGTGCTGTTAAGTTTCTAACAATGTATAAAACTCATGACCAATAGAAGTTTGCTAAGGTCCTAACAATATAGAAATAAAGCTGATGACCTGATATGACAAATTACAGTTTTCTAAAATTTCAAAAAAAACATATTTTCAGTAAAAGTAACTGGTTTAATAAAATAAAAATGCTTGTGAGAAACAATAGTTTCTTTAAAGTATCAACAATTTTGCTCCTGAACTTTGCCAAGAAAAGAAGAAACAATAACTAATGCCGACCATTTAGTTTTCTTATAGCTTGAAAAATAAATTGTTGATTATAAAATGAGGTTGGCATTTACAAGCTTTGCTTTGGCCTTCAAACTTTTTTAATACTGTATGTGATGTATGTTTTGGATCCTGTATGTTTATGCTTATTTGTTTTTTTTAATGTTTACCATATGTGTAATTGAAATAAATGAAGATTCTGATTATTATCAGGTATTTACAGAAAAAATCCATTGTGACAAAGTTGTGCAATTGGTTATTATTGTTGACAAGTTTCTTTTAACTCCTGCTTTCTACCGACATACCACACAAAAGACAACAGCCAAGGATCTGACTTGTTTCCTCCCAGGGGCATTCTCAGGGGTGGGTAATGAACGGGTGGGCCCAGATTCTGATGTGGTTAGGGGCCAAGGGGAAAGAAATGTGAGAAGGGGTGTTAATTGTTTTGGCTCTTTACTGGGGAAACATATCAACATTAGATCTAATGGAGGTTAAAGACTTTCATTGCCAAAGGGGCTGGAGCTAATGAATAGCTTTAGCTAGCCAAGAAAACAGAAAGATGGTGGGATGCAGGGAGAGAGAAAATGTATGTAGAATTTACGTGGCTTTAAATGCTTTGCACTGTTTTAAAATGTGCATTTTATTGCTTTATCATCTTTATCATCGTGAAAGTATGAATGCAGAACAAACAGGCACATATTTACACAGATAAGAGTTGAACACTCAATGCAGTTTGTTCAAACATATTTTCAACAATGAACACATAAACATTATGGTGGCCCTCAAAGCGCCAGTTGTATTTACGTAAATTCATTGTTTCATGTTTAACTTAAACTAAGCACAAAATGTCAAGTTCCTAATCTCATTGATACGGCTGAGCACCAGTAACAAAAAATAACTGAGCACTATGTGGTATTTTATGTATAGAAACACAGTTTGAACATCTCTCTATATATTAAAAAGTACTACGTGTATTACTGACAAAATATGAAAAAAATGTACAGAAATATTATCTAAAGTAAAGGTAAGAGAGTCAATGTTGAGTTGTGGTGAGTATAGCTGCTGTCTTGAATTTAGAACTCTCCCACTTTCTGACTGCAAACTTCCCAGAGGAGGGGTGTTCCAGTTTACAGCTTGTAAGTGGGAAATTTCCACTGCCCAATACAAATGGGCCACAGCAAATGTA
The DNA here is from genome assembly GCF_001266775.1 of Austrofundulus limnaeus. Taxonomy (NCBI): domain Eukaryota; kingdom Metazoa; phylum Chordata; class Actinopteri; order Cyprinodontiformes; family Rivulidae; genus Austrofundulus; species Austrofundulus limnaeus. The sequence continues at coordinate 3,673,421 of NW_013952420.1, forward strand.
GCCGACAAAAATACACTGACATGGAGATTTTACACAGCAATTTTTGACAGCTACTGTTTACTTTTGAACTCCGTGAACCTCCAGCTGTTGGTGGGCTGCCATTATTAGGTAAAATAATCAACATGCATTATGGGAAATGCAGTTTACATTTGATGATGGCTTTAAAGCAGCATATGCTTATTTTAAAACAATACATACTTGAAGCTCTTGTGGGTCACATAAAATGCTGTGTCAGGCCACATTTGGCCCGTGGGCCTTGAGTTTGACACCTGACTGACAACTGCAACCAGTTTCAAGTAAATACTTCACACCAACTCTATTCAATACATTGGGTCACACTTAGTTTATATTCTGCTGTATATGAACTGGTTCAGCTTCAAAACATGTTGCATCTAGATTTACATAGAATACACAAGTCAGCAGAGATTTGAGCAGCACATCAAGACTGCATAAGCAAATTTACCATTTTGGCAATTCACAAACTAATTCCATTACTGGGTATTTAACTTCTCCATGAATAATAAATCAATTTTTTATTCAGCCAGCAGGCAGTAAGCCACAGACTTGCTGTTTATACTACATGCGCATATCTGTGCATTTCAGTTGCAGCTGTATGCTAAGCACAGTAAATATGTACCATGTACAAAAAGAGAGAGAATTTGGACAAAGAGACAAAAGCAGTGATAACTTGTTTTGTACCATGTATAATTTTATGCTAAATCTAAATGAGAGGAAGACTTACAGATTGGTTTGAAAGCTACGAAATATTCTTAAGAGTTTGTCTCATTTCAGATGCTGATTTACTGCTTCAGAAATGGTGAGGGGGGAAAAATGGAGCATGGAAAATCTGCTTTCAGATGATACAATTCTCACATTTATTTATGAGCAGTGTTAATTGAATTTTAAGCAATGATGTTTTGGAGAAAAAATGTTATTTTTTACACTTCTAAGCATTCTTTTGAAATTACATCTTTTTGATAATGATGTAAAGTGAAGTCTTCCAGATAAAATGATCAACGGACAGCATGACAAATGGAATTTTAATGAGGATGTTTTTTTCATCGCTTATCAAATGTTGTGCTGTTATTTTGCTTTGATGTGTCTTTGTTCTAACATACGATCACTGTTGAAACCTGCTGGTTTTATGCTGCTGGACATGCTCCCCGGGATGCCTCGGCCTCTTACTCTCACCAACACCTCCATCACCTTGATCACTGATCAGACTGACTCTGGTTCAGTTGCACTGGGGTTACACTTCCTGGAGAGTTTAATTGGTTATAAACACTGGAGAAGAAGAAAAAAATACTAGAAATAAATAATTAAAACATTGAAAGAAAAAAAAAGATTGCAAATCTGGAGTAGAAGTATTTCACTGTCAGTTTCTGTTTGAACATTTGAAACCAGTGTTCTTAATCCATGCATCCATCCATGCACTGGGTTGGAGACAACTATTGTTACCTTACTAAAATAATCGCCAAAGTTATTTGTTGGCAAAATTGAGTTACGCGGTTATTTTAGGAAGGTATAATCGACTGTTTTCACTGGTAACCAAACAGCTGATGGTTAGTGAACACACAAGAACACCTGAAGTGGGAGGATGCCTTGGCAAACATGTTTATTCAAACTGAATTAAAAGAAACAGTCAAAACAAAATAAAACTAAATTATAATGAAAAATTTTAAACTATTATAAACATGATGGGGTACAACCTGGACACGTAGCAAATCCAACCCTGGACCACATAGAGACAAACCCATTCACTCTCTCACTTACGTTTAGAGTATTTTAGATCCACCAATGAACCTATGTTTTTTGACCATGGGGAGAAAGACCTAACTTGTTATTGTTTTTCTTGTGGTTGCTCCTTTCTGCAGGGATCACCACAGCAAGCAAGTTTGCATCAAATATTTGGCATCGGTTTCATGCCAGATGCTTCCTGACTCAACATGGGCTTGGACTGGAAGGCTTAGGATTATAAGACCACGGCACCGACTACTGAGCAACTGTAAACCAGGTGAAAAAGTACCTGAAGAGAACCCACGCATGCACAGAAAGAACATGCAAACTCCACCCAGAAAGGCTCTAGGCTGGGAGGAAGTTGTGCAACTTTCTTTTTCATTACATTTAAAATAAGAAAACAAACAAACAAACAAACAAACAAACAAACAAACAAACAAACAAACAAATAAACAAACAAACAAACAAACAAACAAACAAACAAACAAACAAACAAATAAACAAACAAACAAAAAAACAAAAAAAAACAATAAAATTTCCTAAAC
>NW_013952420.1:3677507-3682015 GCF_001266775.1 Austrofundulus limnaeus
TATATAAATTCTGCAACAGCAGAACTAGCATATTAACAATAGCATCAGTGACCTGAGTGGTGACTGGCAAAAGTATGAGCCATAAATGTAAAGCTGGTCTCTGAAGGATTGTTTTCATTTGGGGAAAGGCTGCAAAGTAGACATGTTAACCATTGAAGCATTGTTATTACTCAGCACCATGAAAGGTAAAACTTCCAAAAAGTAATCACTTCAATTTCAGAGTGAACTTCTTGAATCAACCTGATTTAAGATGGCTGTTACAGTTTGTCAAACTTAGCAAACATAGAAATAGCTATATTTCAGGTAGCTCCAGGTATTGAGCTAAAATTTGGTCGGTCACACCAGTTCCACCAATTTACATGAGATCTTTGGTTAAAATTTTGTATGCAAAGCAAGGCATCAGATAATATGAGGGATGCACGTTATATCAGTATTGATATTGGTATCAGCCAATATTGGTCATTTTTTAGAATACCAGTATTGGTCTGACATGTAAAACTGGGCCGATATTAACGTCCGATATAGATTTCCCACTTTTTAGCTTTGTGTTTCTGTTTTGGGAGGGGAGATGGTTGGTTGAGTGGCATCTGTTTGATCAAGGTAGTGATACTGATGCTGTGTAACCAGAAATAACTGACGTAGGCAGCCATGTCTGGTCATTTATTTACAGTATCAAAAAAACCTAAATGTGTTTGTGCTATATAATTAGTGTGTTTGTGTAATATCGGTAAATATTGGTTTGAACAGCAATAATTATATTGGATATCGATATCAGCTGAAATGTTCATATCACTGCATCCCTAGATAATATACATTTCTTGTAAGGAATACTACTTTAATTATTCCATTTTTTGCACCAAATGTAGACCCTATCAAGTAAAATAAATATTTTTGCTGTTCTCGCTGTTAATGCGTTTCTACAAGCGAGATTGTTTTCTGACTCAAATGTATCATAAAAAGTTATTTAACATTGTCTTATTAAGCTTTTATCACAATAATAATGTCCCACTCTTATAATTACAGTGTTTTAAGGCAGACCCTTACACTGTCTGCCTAAAAATAAATTAATAATAATAATAATTAAATTACACTTTTTTTTGATGAACCCTGCTTCAAAAGAAGAAGGGTCCGTACTTCTGTGTGTGGTGGAGGTGTTACATGAAGTGGGTGGCAGGTTGCAGCATGGCCTTTCACATCACGTCCAGGTTGAAGCATCATTGATCCCAGCTGAAAAAGAAGCCACGGACAATAAGGTTCAATAACAACTGACTCCTATCTCAAAGCGGGCCAGCTGATCTGGCAGAGTGTAATGCTTTAGCATTAGTGGCACTCAGCTGTTTCTGCCAAACATTGGTCCACACCATGAAATCTCTTGTTAAGAAGAGAGAAATAGTGTTCGCCTTGTAATTGAACCATTTTATTCTCTCCCCCACCCACCCCAACAACTCCCATCACTCGTTTTACCCCTTTTCTATACCTCTTTCCCTTTGTCCCATCTTGCTCATCCCAACTGTTTTTTTTCTGCTCACCTCATCTTAATGCAGACACACACACACATGTACACGCACTTACATGCACACACTCCTTTTGTATGAGGAGCAGCACCCATCAAATCTGGATCGATCCCATCATGTCATTGTGTGAGGAGGTTATTTATGTGGGCATCCAATCTGCACCTGCTGTTGTGTTTGAGCAAGAGAGGAACATGGCCAGAGTTTGTTAATAGAGAGAGGAGGAACATCAAAGCAGAGAGAGACAGAGGAGAAGAAGGAGAGAGTAACCACCTCAGGAGCACCCCCCATGAGTCCGCCCCCTCGACCCTCCAGCGTGATGCCTCGTCTCTCGTGAAATGAGCACTTTCACAGTCAGTTAGTCTTTAAGTAATAGATATATTGAGTTCATCCCTTGTAGCGTTAGACAACTAATTTATTATTATTTTTCTCATCCTTTGCAGGCCCCCTCCCCTTCCTTTTCTGCCTCTATCCTCCCTCTGTGTCTCTTTCCTAATCAACACAGGATTATGAAGGTTGAATAAACTCTGTCAAAATGAATGAATATTGTCACCAACCTCCTCCCATGAAACCGACACCACCAACTCACTATTTCCCCACACCGAAAGAAGAAGAAGGAAAAAAAAAAGAACTCAAGCCCAGGCTATCTGGTGGCAGAATGAATGATCCTATTTATGTTAATGCATACATGAACGTTACACAGGTTTTTCCCCTGATAAGGCGATAGGTTAATGAAATGCTCATTTCATTTTACCAGTTGTTTTCTCTGTGAAGTTCTGATAAGTAGCAAACCAATGAAGCTTGTAATTACAATCTTACAGAAACCCAGCCAATCTGTGTATAAATCTCACCATCCAATTACAAGATGTAATAATTTTGCAGTCAAGCTGGTAATGAGGTCTAATACTCATGCATGTGATAATCCCCCCTGGATGCTGACTCTATCAGATGTTAGCTTTGTAATTATATGAGCTTGAGAAAAAAAAAATCATTATTTCATGTTCAAGTAGAAAATGAGGTTGGTGGGAAGTTAATTTTCTCTATGCTCTGTGAAGCGTAGACAAGAATTTAATGATTTAATTACAGTTGTTAGTCCTTTTTTGCAAGAGGCTTAAATTGGGCTAAGCATTTTTCATAGCCCCCCAACATCAAGAGTCGGGAACATCAAAGATTTTGACAGCATGCAAATTGATGAGCAGACCCACTAACTGTCAGATTTTCTGACATTTTTTGGTAGTGAGTAAAGAAACCTTTCCTTTCCTTTCCTTTCCTTTCCTTTCCTTTCCTTTCCTTTCCTTTCCTTTCCTTTCCTTTCCTTTCCTTTCCTTTCCTTTCATTTCCTTTCCTTTCCTTTCCTTTCCTTTCCTTTCCTTTCCTTTCTGCTCTGGGACACCAGACCTCCCGGATAAAAGCAACATCAACAAATATTAACCGGTCTGGCTTTCACCACCGGCAGCTAATCCACTGTATGTGAATTTGTCATATCAGATTACTATGACAGTCATGGTGCAGTGCAGAATGGAAAGCATCCTTCTCCATCCTCAAAAGGACAATATAGTTTTACTCTCCACCTTCTTTGAATTTCAAAACAGCCCATGAGTGGTGTCTGTAGTCCTCTGATTTCCATACAGCCTTTATACGAGAGAGAGAAACTGTAAATACGTTCCTCAGAGTAATCCCTAGAAAAGGAATGACTGCTTTTGGCACTTTAAAAAAGGAGTCTTTGAGCACTGCAATTCAACTTCAGTAGCTCCTTGGCTATTCAGAACACCATGGTGGGAGTGTGTATGTTCTGCTGTCATCCATTTCTATCAAGTTTTTGGAACCTGGCATCTGGGGAGTTTCTGATTCACATTTTATTAACTTACTTAAGCTTTGAAACTTGACATGAATGAGGATGGAATTTATAAATTATTTGTGACTTTACAGTTTATTTCTCAATGACTGACTGTTGGGATGTTTTATGTTGTTTTTTTTTTTTTTAATCATAGACCATCTGATAAAAATCTACTTGTTATATGTTTGAAATAAACTGATCTGTTGGCTAAACTTCAACAAATATATCCATTACTTTGTGAACTGTCTTCTACAATAACTTTTTTCAATAGTTCAGATCTTTTGAGATGTGACTCTGTAGAAAGTTTGTGAACATTTAGTTTTATATCTCTTGTTGATAGGTTTTTGAACAAAGTCAACTTGGAAAAAAAACTGATTAGATTTGACCAGACTGTAAAACTAGTCTTATCAAGGCCAAGACCAAAGTGGATCGCTGCTCTCTTAAAAAACAACTCAAATTTAAAGACATGTCATGGAAATTTATGTGAACACTGTTTTATAAACCTTTACACCACTGTTAGTTTCATATTACAATGTTAATCTGGCAGAAACATTACTCCTATCTGAATTGCGATGAGCTGCACCAAAAGTGCTACAGTTACCTGCAGCAGCTTCTGTTTGTGCTTGCGAAAACCAAAACATTCTATGTAAAGAGATATGGAATGCAAAACCCATGGAGATGTAATAGTTTCTAAAATAGTGTTTGCATGAACTGCAATAAAATGTTCAAAGTTAGACTTATTTTAAATGTCAGCGATCTACTTTAGCCTGGACCAGACTTCTGTCATTCTGGTCAGGATTAATCATTTTCATTTTTCATAAACTAAAGCTGTGCAAAAATCATATCTACAGCAGGTAAGATGTTAATTGTTAATAATCTTTCCACATAACTTCACTTCAAAATATTGGAACTATCTTATTATTTGTGATCACTCCAGTTGGGTTTGGACACTAATAAACTTGTTGACTGTTACTTTTACCCAGTTAATCAATATATTTGATTGGAACATACTACTACTACTACTACTACTACTACTACTACTACTACTACTACTACTACTACTACTACTACTACTACTACTACTACTACTACTAATAATAATAATGTTAATATGTTTTTATTTATTACATAGTTTTTTTGTATGTTTGATAATAAAGAAC
>NW_013952420.1:3682610-3684977 GCF_001266775.1 Austrofundulus limnaeus
GGGGGTACCTGATGCGTCAAAATTGGACGCAAAGGGACCTTTGAAAAACGTCAATATGTGACGACTCGGGAGTGAGAATGTGTTGCTGTATCAGGTGTTGGAGCATGGAAACCTCTATAATGTGCAGGATTGCACATTGCTGTTTTAGATTATACGTTTTCCGAAACACATTAAACTAAAAATGAATTCAATACCTGATCACAAGGCAAGTTATAGTCTCAGGTTTAATAATCAATTAAACTCAAACTTAACCATATGTCTATAACATACTTGTAAAAATAAGTAAAAATAAAAAAAAATATCTTAACAGAAAATGACTTTGGTAAAAAATACATTTCACTGGTGAGAAAAGTACTTGAGCAAATGTCACAAAACTGTTCACAAAAATCCGGTAAGTAAAAGTGAAAGTACTTTTACACACTCTCTTTGAAATAAACTGTTGAATTTCCTTAACCAAAATGGTAATAAATAAACAATAAACAAACAAATAAATAAATAAATGCTTTCATAAGTACACACTCCTCCCATCTTGCCCATCAAACGGCTCCAACCACCTCTTCTGACCTTTTTTAATTCTCTCCAGCCCCCTCGGTCCGTTCTCGGTGCTCGGCCTCGTCCCGTTAAACAAGGAAATTGTTGCGGTGTTGCGACCCACAATTACGAGCAGCTTCACGGCAGGTTTGTGCAGGCCATTTTTTTTTCTGCTCTCATGTCCAGTCTGCCTCCATCTGCCACTGCCTCACCACGGTCCCTCTGGGGGGAGATGGGGCTAATTCTGCAGTCAATTAGCAGAAGGGCCCGCTTTTTGTTCTCCCACTGGCTCCCATGGGCCCTATCTGCTTCAGTGCTCCCTCGCTCTCGCTTCATTTCGATGGTTCTCACTTTCTGTCTCATTTATTTGTTCATGGTACTCTATCTCTCTTTGGTTAGATATATATTTTATTGGTTTCAAGCTTCTTCTTCCCTTTATTTTCTGTGTCAGCATTGCTGCGTCAGTCTTTTTTTTCTTTTACATTTCAGTCCTGTGTTTCCAACCTGGATCCTTTGAAGTACTGGATGTCTTTGCCATATTTCTCTTCCCGACTGCTCAGTGACCTTTGTGACATTGTTGGCCAAACAGTGTCTCTGGCAATCATGAGCCATAAAAGAGAGAATTATTGGTAAATATCATCCAGCTGTCTTGATGTATTTTACCATTAGCTATTAATTTAAACTGCAAACATTCAACAGCAGGCTATAAATTAGGATGTATAATTTATAGCCTGCTACAAATGCATTTTTGCCTGCTCTTTTTTTCATTTTTTGTCAGAACCATACATGTTGTGTATGGATGATTGTCAGGATTTTTCTCTTTTTTTGTTGTCAGGATTTTTTTTTTTTTGAAAAAAAAAAATCAAAACACAAGACAACATTAATTAGTATGACTTGATAACAAAACAAAAATGATAATAAAAGCTGAGTCTATGAATTAGCTTTGAAATCATTTAAAATGTTCATAAAACGTGCACTGAATTCTATGCTCAGCTGACATACAAGAAAATTCCGGGCATGATTTTATCAAGAAAAAATATATATTGTGTGTAAAATAAGCTATAATTCAGTCTTTTCCCTTTGCCTTTTTCTCGTTGCAGCACCTCGTGGGTCTTACCCTGCTGTTGTCCCTGTGGCTCTACCTGGCCCTACTGAGCTGTACCTGTCTGAAGTTAATAAATCATTTTGGCATTATAAAATATTCAAAGGAGGGGGGGATCAGGAAAGGGCAGGTTAAAGAATTTCTTAAATTTTCATGGCATGACAGTCTCTTCCACATACCTCCCCAGCTGCTTCATGTTCTTAGTTTTGTGTGTGTGTGTGTGTGTGTGTGTGTGTGTGTGTGTGTGGTGAGGGGTTGGGAGAATCTCCTGTGTCAGTCTAATAGTCTAGAATTACACTTGTATCAGTGTCGCTAGCATATGGGGTCTATGTATACCCTTAGGCCCATCACACTCCCTTCCACCTTCCACTGTCATGGCATTTAAAGTGATACCATTTGTGCAAAGCTAGTTTTGACAGAAAAAGTGAAAAGCTGTTTCCCTCCTTAGCCCGACGACAGAGCTGTGCAGCCACCGGGGGCCCTTGCCAGTGAGCAGCCAATCAAATGATATTTTACAGGATAATGATGGAAAGAGGGTTTGCCTCCTTAGTGAGTGCTGTCTCCCTTGCTGTCTCTTACTCTTTTTTTTCACTTTTCCTTCACCTTCTGCTTTTCTTTTCTTTTCTTTTTTTCTGTGCGACTGTATCTCCACCAGCCTCTGCATTCTGTGCAACCAATGATGGGAATAAAATATTTAAAACAAACACTCTTCATATCCGATGCTCTATAATTAT
>NW_013952420.1:3686042-3687331 GCF_001266775.1 Austrofundulus limnaeus
TATATATACACTCTAGGTAGTGGTGTTTATAAAAAAGCAACTGTCAACTTTGGACTTGGTTCGACTACAACAACCCATCAGGTTGGACAAATTTATATTGTACTATTCCTTTTCCTATTCCTAATACTAATACCATTGTTTATATCTACAAAAAACATAAAAAATACATAAATAAAAGCTATTGGCAACTGGTAAAATTTGCAACCTTTTACCAAAACATCACTTCAAAACATTTGAACTATTGCTTTGATGTTTTTATTACTAGAAATATTACAATGATAAAAAAAAACACTGAGGTGAAATCAGATTTTAAGCTAGAAGTAGCTTTTAGTTTCTCTTCTTCAGCACTGACAGACAATGCTGCTTTACTAAAGATGAATTGCAGGCATGCATACAGACATAGAGGTACACACCCACACAAGCACACACACACACACACACACACATTCAATATTGATATGTCTCCCCCTTTTTATCTTTTCCTATCTTGTCACCCTTTCTGCTTTGTTAGTTTGACCTTTGAGAAAATTCCTAATATATTCCAGTAATTGCACATCAAACCTCAATGCATTATTTCAAAACCCAAACTCTCCTTCACCAACATTCCCCACCCATGAAATTCTACATATACACAAATACTCAATCACACCAAGTAGGGGAATCTCATGCAAACACACATATATGAATCTGTAATGGCTTGTGAATTGGCAAGTGCACTTGCATGTATTCTAAAGCAAGCTTCCAGGTGAGATTTTTGTGGAGGCGCACACACACAAACATAGCTCGCCAGCCTGCCGATGGTGTTGCACTCATGTATTTTGATGATATGAAAGTTGACCACATTTACATGCAAATCGAAGTCCCAGATTAATAGGGTGTGTGGCGAGGGTGAAGGAAGACTGCATGGTAATATGCTATTACGGCTTTTAAATACATTTACCAATGTTTTGATGCAAAATTAGTATGGCCCCAGCACAAGGAAACCATGTCGGCCTGATAGCAATTTAGTTTACAATTGGGAATACAATTTCATTTGGTCCAGCTGTCGTTTCCAATAATCACTCAGATTGTGTTCACTAAATTGAGAATTCTTTCCATGACTTTTTTTTACTTCAACCTTGGTGAAGAAAAGAACAAGAACCATGGTAACCAAGCTATTTTCAGCTAAGTATCAGCTACTTACACCAACATCATTATTGTATAAAAGTAAATAAATAAAAATTAGGACACTCATTTTGGAAAACCTTTAGTCCAAAGTTATGGATCACATGTGTGCTTCTGCATAAAGG
>NW_013952420.1:3687366-3689350 GCF_001266775.1 Austrofundulus limnaeus
ATATATATGTGTGTGTGTGTGTGTGTGTGTGTGTGTGTGTGTGTGTGTGTGTGTGTGTGGACACCGCAAGTCTCCAGCTAAAAAGTATATTTGCATGTTCCACGTGTAAAAAAAACGACTTCACTCTTTCAACTGATGAAGTAAATATGTCTAGTCGTATTGATGGTCGTCATTCAGTGCAAAATGTCAGTCACCCTTCAAACAAAATGGACCTGACAGCTAAATACAAATCCCATATTTCCAAATTCATTACTTCAGAATAGTAAATGACATAAGAGATTGCTTCAAGCTTTGCATTTTGTCGCTCCATATTTGCCTTCAGAATGATGAAGGCAGCGTGAAGGCTATTGACAAAACTAAGTGTTCCTTTTGCCTGCAAATGATTAGACCGTTGACTGACCTAAAAGGACAAGCTGCATGCTTTCTGCTATTAAACAACTTCTTTTTCATACGTTTCTTTAAATTAATGTATTGAACTGTATGGCGGTTTGATTTCCTTTGAGCACACAGATATATGGGAAGACTCAAGGAAAGAAAACCTTAAAGGGAGGCAAGAAAAAAAAGCAGGATGGGGGGAGGGATATTCATCATCCTTGGGTGTTGGACTTGTGATGTATTTCCTTTAAATTTCTACACTCCAGAAAAACAAATAATTAACAGCCCCATGGGACATAACACGCAAATAGAATAATGTATTTGTGTCAGTCAAGTGCCTTTCCATAGCCATGCAGAGAAAACATAATAAATGAATATGAAATAAGTAAACATAGCCTGGATACCATCCAATTAATAAATACCATTTTTTATCACATCTACTGGGGGCTAAAATAGTTTTCAAAAACTGTAGCATGGCGTTTTGGTGTCCTTGTCAGTTCATGCAAACAGCTGGAAACTGTTCTAAAGATGAAGAGCGCAGGAAGCTCATAGATTATTAATGAAGTCTGGAAATAACAAAGGCTGTGTCAGCTTTGGTCCATGCTATGGTATGGTATCGATGGTGCTTGGTCATTAAATTGCACTAAATGACTCCTATCTGTACAATGGTAAGTTAGAATAAATAATTTAAAACTTGTAAACAAAAGTTCAAAGGTAAACATTATTTTAAATGTTGTATTTAGTGATGCTCCAATATATGGATGGTCTGCTAATTTGGTTGTGTTTGGACTTTAGTTGAGGAGTGTGAGACACTGGTCTGATCAGATCAGATGTTAGGCCTTTGACATTAAGGATTGATCCCATTCTTCGTGGGCTGAGGGCAATGAGAGAAATGAGGATCGTAGCGATGCATGCCCCCTCTCATTAGCAGGCCATGGGGGAAAAGGAGCATCAACTGAGCTTATCTTCTGGGACTTTAAATGGGTCTGTGGCTGATGCTGAAGAAAATTTCACAACCACACAGCTGGATTTATCAATAAATTAAACCATTTCTTTAAACAGACTGGTCAGTTTACTTGGTACTGCAAGCAAAGTGAGCAGGGAGGCAAAGGTTAAATTTTGTTTCACTTCTTCCCCTTACGTTTTTAGCAACACTACAGTTCTGTGTAATTGCACCAGAGGAAAAGGGTGAAACATTTGTTTTTAAGATGTTTTTCAAATCAATTGAGCTGGATGGTCTCTAGTCCTTAAGAACTTTTTTTAAAGTGTGCAAAAACATGTGTGCTTAAATCTATTCTAAATGCCCCTTGTATTTCATGTATAATCTTAATTTAATATAGTTCAAGGATAAAGTAAGCACCTCGAGTGAAGACTATCTGCCCTACAGCTTCTTACACAGTCACTGGACCAACAGACAGAGTGATTGTAATTGGAAATGCATTGTTTCTACATCAGAACACAGGAGATTACAACCTAGTAAACACGACAACTGCTGGCAGGTTCATTTTGGCATCTCTGAGTAAGAAAATAAATTAGTAGTCAATTCAAACATTGTCCATCCATCCATCCATTTTCTGTACACGCTTCTTCCTTTTCAGGGTTGCGTGGG
>NW_013952420.1:3689700-3697792 GCF_001266775.1 Austrofundulus limnaeus
ATATATATATATATATATATATATATGAGCATTTACACACATATACACTCAGCACATAGAAAAGTTCATCATGAATAAACAAGGAGTTTTCTGGTTTTCTGGTTTTGGAAGTTATTGGTCTTTTATGGTAAAGCATTAATAAGTGTCTTGATTTATACAGGAATCATACTTGATTAACAATGTTTCCAATGTTAATTAATGAATAAGTTTAAATAAGGGGTAGTTATTATAAAGTGTTACCAAAAATATTTGTACTGTCACAAAAAAATACTGTAATATCAAGAATGATATATTCCAACATCTATTACTGTTTATTTTTAACAAGCACAAATAGTGTAATTTTTTTTCCAGAAAACATCTTTTTCCTGTCAGCACACCCACCATGTTGTTTATTGTTTATTTATTTCAATGTTTTACAATTTGGTTTATATAACAAGCACAAAAAACAACTAGAAAACAACTTGATATAGTTTTAAACATTATATGATGCTGTATTTGTTTATGTGAAATAAAAAAAAACATGCGCAATTCGCACCATAATCCTACAGTGGTCACAGCTCATTTGGAGATCAAATTTCAGCTTAGATTCCAATATCTATGCAGTTTAACTAATACTTAGTTGTTTTGTGTTTTAATTAAAAGAACATTTTATTTAGATCAACTTAGATCACAGCATGTGGTTTTATGAAAGATTTACCCAGAATCAGGGGTCACACGTCACCAATACTTTTTGCATTTCCCCGCAAAAGTCATTTATCACTGTTGTGCCTGCCGGTTTATTAACAAAATCACATGCTCACCAAAATATGGAAGTTAGCCTACTACTTTAATTCAGCTTCAGATTGAGTGTATCACACAGCCACACGTGTAGGTATGTATAATACAGTATGCCAATACTTTAACTCTGTGCAGCCACACGTCACTGTCAATTTCCTAAACTTGTGGTGACACATCATTTTTAGGTAACCGGATATTTCAAAATAAAAGTCTGATTTAATTCAGTTTGTACAAAACAGACTTTTGCGATGGAATGAAAAAAAAACATTACAAGATAAAGCAAAGGTTTTGCGAGGGAACACAAAAGTATTGTGAGATAATGACAACATATTGTGAGGGAACTCAAAAGAAAAAAAAATCCCCCACTGCCCCCTCGCAGGCTCCATACAATCGCTAACTGCCCCTAAGCTGATGGTTCTTCAGTAAATCTCAGCTAATGCTAGCTAGGTAAGACAGTACAACTATTTTTGGTAAACATGCTAGCTAGCTAGCTAGATAGATAGCTAGATACTTCATTGATCGTTGCAGGAACTTATCTTCAGGAGCAGATCAGAAGTAGATACACAAAACAAGCATTTCTGGTGAGCAAATTTTACCACATGCATATGCAAAATAAAGTCATCATTAACGCACACGTAAGAAAGAAAGAAAAAAAATATCCACACACCTCTTCTAGTGAAAGACTTTACATCAGCTCAGCATTTAAGATTACTCTCTTTAGTTACTTGCTATAAAATGTGAGCAGACAAATGGGCTGCTTTCAGGACAAGTTTAAGATGAAGGGTTCAGATAATGAGAGTTTAATCATCTGCATTAGTTAAATCTTTCAGGTGTAATTTCCCTTAAAAACAAAATCATGTGCATGCAGAGCTAATCTTCACCTTTCATTTATTAATTTTCTATCCAGAGGTTCAGCACCACACTAATATGCCGTACTCACACAGCCGTGCAGTATAGGCCCCTCCTTTCACATACGTGCAGATTAAAAGAGGTTAAGCCACAAACTGCAGAACAAAGAGTGGGAGATTGTAGGCAGATAAAACGTATACTCATAAGGAGATACAGCTCTTAGGATAATGAGGCATTTTAGGCTTTACTAAATGAGCTTCTCTTCCCATTGCGCACTATTTCTCCACCTTTCTTTTTATCTATATAAAATGTGTGAACCATACTACTTAGTTGTTTGCTGTCCCTGTGTTTTTTTCTGTACAAAGCAACCACAAAGAGCTTTGTCACAACAGAATAAAACTGTGTTTTAATTGTATTCCAGCTGGTATGGAGTGGACACCTGAACTTCACTGAGAACTTAGACTCTACCCCAACTGTGGTGTTTTGTTCTTACTTTTACTTAAAAAAGGAAACATTTTATATATACAGTGGTTTGCAAAAGTATTCATACCCCTTGAACTTTTCCATATTTTGTCACATTACAACCACAAACATAAATATATTTCACTGGAATTTAATGTGAAAGACCAACACAAAGTGGTATACAATTGTGAAGTGGAAGCAAAATTTTACATGAATCAAAACATTTTTTACAAATAAAAAACTGAAAAGTGCGATGTGCAAAATTATCCAGCCCCCCTGAGTCAATACTTTGTGGAGCCACCTTTTGCTGCAATTACAGCTGCAAGTCTTTTAGGGTATGTCTCCACCAGCTTTGCACATCTAGTGACTGCAATTCTTGCCCATTCCTCCTTGCAAAACAGCTCAAGCTCAGTCAGATTRGATGGAGAGCGTTTGTGAACAGCAGTTTTGAGATCTTGCCACAAATTCTCAATTGGGTTTAGGTCTGGACTTTGACTGGGCCATTCTAACACATGAATATTATTTTTTTTAAACCACTCCATTGTAGCTTTGGCTTTATGTTTAGGGTCGTTGTCCTGCTGGAAGGTGAACCTCCGCCCCAGTCTCAAATCTTTTGCTGACTCCAACAGGTTTTCTTCCAAGATTGCCCTGTATTTGGCTCCATCCATCTTCCCATCAACTTTGACCAACTTCCCGGTCCCTGCTGAAGAGAAGCACCCCCAGAGCATGATGCTGCCACCACCATATTTGACAATGGGGATGGTTTTTTCAGAGTGATGTGCAGTGTTCTTTCTCCGCCACACATAGCGTTTTGCATTGTGGCCAAAAAGTTCAATTTTGGTCTCGTCTGACCAAAGCACCTTCTTCCACATGTTTGCTGTGTCCTCAACATGGCTTCTGGCAAACTGCAAACGGGACTTCTTATGGTTTTCTTTTAACAATGGCTTTCTCCTTGCCACTCTTCCATAAAGACCACATTTGTGTAGTGCACGACTAATTGTTGTCCTGTGGACAGTTTCCCCCACCTGAGCTGTGGCTCTCTGCATTTCATCCAGAGTCACCATGGGCCTCTTGGCTGCCTCTCTGATCAGTGATCTCCTTGTTCGGCCTGTAAGTTTAGGTGGACGGCCTTGTCTTGGCAGGTTTACTGTGGTGCCATACTCTTTCCATTTCCGGATGATGGATTGAACAGTGCTCCGTGAGATGTTCAAAGCTTGGGAAATCTTTTTATAACCTAAGCCTGCTTTAAACTTCTCCAAAACCATATTCCTAACCTGTCTGGTGTGTTCTTTGGACTTCATGATGCTGTTTGCTCCCCAATATTCTCTTAACCAACATCTGAGGCCGTCACGGAGCAGCTGTATTTGTACTGAGATTAGATTACACACAGGTGGACCCTTTTGAGTCATTAGCAGTCATCAGGCAACTTCTGAATGCAATTGGTTGCACTCAGGGAAAAGGGGGCTGAATACTTTTGCACGTCGCACTTTTCAGTTTTTTATTTGTAAAAAATGTTTTGATTCATGTAAAATTTTGCTTCCACTTCACAATTGTATACCACTTTGTGTTGGTCTTTCACATTAAATTCCAGTGAAATATATTTATGTTTGTGGTTGTAATGTGACAAAATATGGAAAAGTTCAAGGGGTATGAATACTTTTGCAAACCACTGTACATATCTTAATTGTGTCAATATACAGTATCTTCATTTACCAGCTGAGGCATAATTCAAGTTGAAGTAAATTTGGAAAAGTCAAATGATCTCATTCCCTAAGCCATTTTTTTAAAAGACCATGCTGTTAACATACTTATATTATGAGATAAACGCTCCAAGTGAACAAGCAGGAGACAGAACACCAACACTCCAGTGGATCGAGATGTCTAAAGCTAATAATCTCGTGTTTTTATCACTTCCATAGCTTCCCTTTGGCCCACTCTGCCAACGTCTTAGAAATTTTTACTGTAGGAAAAAGAGTGCCATTAGTTTTGTGTGAGTGTTGAACTAATGATGTGTAACTTAATAATTACGAAACAGCATTTGTCAAATGTAGTTTATAGAGGAGGCATGAGAAAGAATGGCATGCACCATAAGTTGGAAAGGATTTATTTTCCCCAAACTAATATGCAATATGTCTCACATCACCTTAAATAATCTTGCATTTTTACTAATGAAAACATTTTTTTGTTCTGTTTTACTTCAGATTGCCTAAGAAACGTAATAGATACAAATATGATCTTGATGATCTAGTAGAACACTGTCACAAAATATATTATTGCACATTAAAAAGAAAGGGTGCTAGAAATGAAAGGTGAATCAGCTGCATGGACCACCAAAGGTCCAGAGATCACTGCTAATATGAGACCCCAAGGCCTAATCTTCTTAGTGGGGTAGGATAAATTGAGTATCCGTTACGGCATCCTTCATTCCATCCCACTTTCCTCAGTTTTTCTGCCTCTACTGCTATGCCTCCTTCCTCCACTCTCCTCAATACTCTCCCACCTTCCCTTCAGTGCAAGCACCAGCATTGATAACCAGCATGGAGACAATTGGCTGACTCTGGGCCCTAATCAGGTATTAACCACTAAAGCTCTAAGGGAAGACTGTTAATCTCCATCCTGACTTCATCTGTAAAGGCAAAGCTCCTGCAACTTGCTATTTTTCCCTGACCCACTCTTATAGATCAAAGATGTCTGCTAGAAATTGGATTAGAGTATAGAAAAGAGCAGAAGGTTAGAGAAGTTTAGAAATTTGTCAAATCTCCTACTGTTTAGTATGATTGTGAAGATGATGAGGTGAATTTAGCTACGTAAACATAATTACACTGTTGAAACTAACAAACGACAGAACAGAAATATGGTTAAAGCCAAATGCCTTTTAAAGGACACTTTCAAGACAGGTTGTGAAGTAGCCACAGAGCTGAAATGGTCAGTGTGTATCAACTTTGTTTTGTGGTACAGTCATAGGTGTCCATAAAACATTTTGTAGTCTACTCTATATCACTCCATTTCCTACTCCTGCAATCACATCATCATTTATAAAATCTCACACTAGAACTGGCCTACACCTTTCTGCTATGTGGGAAGCTTAAGAAGTAACATATTTCATTGTTTTAAGAAACTGTAAGACTCGGTGTACACACACACACACACACACGCACGCACGCACGCACGCACGCACGCACACACGCACGCACACACACACACACACACACACACACACACACACACACACACACACACACACACACACACACACACACACACACACACACACACACACACACACACACACACACACACACACGTTTGTTCTTCTATCCTCATGGGGAATTTGCATTGACCTCTATTCATTTACTCGTCGTTTCTATATCCTAACCCTGAGCCCGTACCCTAAATTTAACCTCACAGGTACATACCTGACCCTAAGTCTAACCTAAACTCAATTCATACCTTAGTCCTAAACCTAATCTCTGACGCACCAACAGCATTTCCTCCAATGGGGACCAGTATTTTGTCCCCTTTAGGAGCAGTTGGTCCTCACCAGGCTGTTTGTATCAGAAAAAAAGTCAAATATCTTCCCCATCATGTAGCAAAAACATGTACACATAAGTTGTTTTTTCTATCCTCATGGAGACTTTGCATTGACTTCAGTTTATTTTTTTCAGTCATTCCTACAGTCTAATCCTGAACCTAACCAGGCATGTACATATCAGGCCCTAAATCTGGTCTAAACTCAATTCACATCTTTGTACTAATACTAAACCCGCACCCCCGCAATCAAAATCAGCATCTGAGGGGACCAGGCGTTGGTCTCCATGAGGGGAGACTTTGCACTGGAAAATGGTCCCCATAATGAAAAAAAAAAAAAACAAAACAGGTAAACAAACAAACAAACAAACAAAACATGTAGAATGCATAATTATTTTTAACTGAATGTTGTGCGTTAGATTGGATTCTGAGGTGAAGGTGGTCCTTTCATTCTCAAACCAATGCCTGCAGAATGTCAAGGGATTCCCCACCATATACCCCTCCATCCCACACGCTCATACACACACTTCACTGCTCATCCGATTTTTTTTCTTCTTCTTAAGAATGGTCAAGGGCAAGAAACCCCAAGAAACAGTCACACACCCAGAAAACTGTTGGACTTTGGTGCGTCAATATTGGACCAAAGTAATATTAAAACCTAAATGTTGAAAAGTAATCCATTCTGCATCCTGAGACATTTTTTGTGTTCAGATTTTGCATTTTTTATGTTTAGAGATGATATTTTTTGTGTATACAATAGAAGAACTTTGGCTCGATAATATTGCATTACATTCTTGTGCTAATTGTAGAGGAAAACATGCTTCTGTGTGAGCATTAACTACTCATGGAAAATGCACACATTTCCTGCATTCTCCAAGGGGGACAGCCTGTCCTTAGCGAAGCAGACAAATGTTAATTCCCTTCAGTGAGCACAGGTCTGACCTCCAGACTTCTCGAGGAGAGCACACACACATTCACTCTCTCTCTCTCTCTCTCTCACACACACACATACACACATGCACACATACAGCCTTCTCAGAAGGTCACAGAGCAGATGACACCAGCCTGTTCCCTGTTTCACTTCGATTGGTCCATCTTTTCTCCTTCATTACCACACACAGCTGTGAATAAGAGAGTCGGTGTGTTTGTGTGTCTGTTCCCCTCGTCTCTGAAATGGCTAAGTGCTGTTAGTGCAGTTTTTATCAGCGAGGCCTCTGGCAAGACTCAGGGGAAAAGACCGGGGCTATCTCTCACTGCCGGCTTTGAAAATTGATATTGAACATGGAGGAGGAGTAGGGGAGAAATCTCACATGCTGGTAGCAATTAGCTTAAAAAGGGATTTGCAACTCTGTGATTCATCACACCAGAGATCGAAGTCATTTAAAGACTGTTCTTTTTTTAACCTCCAATTTCCGCACTCTTTATTTGCTTACCTTCTTCCAGGTTGTGCTGCCGTCAGCCTACTTGCAAGACGGTGTGAAGTTTTTAGTTTAACGTTTATTTATGAAAGCCTGCATTATGCTGAAGCAAAGAAAAAAAAGGTCTTTGATTTGACTTCCCATGTGTACATACCTAGCACCAGGGTGCTAAACTGATGCAAAGTCACTGTTAGTTTGCTTTGAGCAGCAAAAGGAGGAAACCACAAAATCACCAGGGATGGTTCAGGTTGAACAAACTACCGACTTGAAGTTTCTTCTTTATGACATTTGTGGTCTGTTAGGGTTATAGTTTACACCATCTACTTCACAAATACTTTGACCAAGCCATCAACTTCAGCATGTGAGGATGAATGAGTGAGGCACACACTCCACTCTGCGCTGCCAAAGATTAGGCTGAACTAAGAGAGAAGAGACACATTCACCTCAGGTTGTTATTTTAACACTGTTGATGTTTTGAAGCATGGAGAAGAACTGTTTTGCCAATTCAAACATGACTTTAATGGAACTCTTGTCTTAAACTGAGTGAATGTGTGCTACGCAAGTACAACTAAACTTTGTATTTATGAAACTGGTCTGGTCAAAATAAAAACAAATGTTCACAAGACAACATTTAATTTTTATTTTATTTATTTATTTTTTACCTTTTGACAAAAAAAGCCCATATTCTTGGGCTTAAATTATATGTACAACTTCTTATTTAGATTAAGCTCAACAATGGTAACTTTCAAACAAATACACAAGTCCACAATATATTCAAATGATATAGAAATCCTTTATACAAAATACACTTTTTTTTACTTCTTTTTTACAATTGTGGCAGATGCATACGGTTCTCTTTGCTAACACATTAACTTATCAAAACATTGAAGCATCGACTTATGCATAAATTAGTTTTGTGTTTTTAAGTTAAGTTTGAGAAAGGACTGGGACTAGCAGGACTTGATCCAAGTATTGAAATGCAAAATAACGTTTAGCTTGTTGTGAAATTGGCACCAATATTTTACAGTTGGTTGACAATAAGCAAAGGAGAATAATTT
>NW_013952420.1:3698672-3704169 GCF_001266775.1 Austrofundulus limnaeus
CACCGCTACTCCAGCCAACTGGCAATCGGGACGTCCAAACGACGGCGAAATATTCCACAAGAGAAAAAAACGAACCGTACGCGAGAAGAAAAGAGGAACAGAGCTTCDGATGACGTCAAGCTATATAGCCTCTGATTAGTCATCCGATTGGTCACAGGTGTGACTCTGTTGGTATTACAGCTCGAACGGCGYATGCGCGAAGGGAACATTCAGTGCTTTTAGCACCGCCCTCTGGCGGTCAGTAGGGATGAAATAGAACTGATTTCTGATTTGTTGTAACATTGTGTGACCTCATTCCTACGTCTCTGAATAAAACGACTGTTCACGCCCCCAGAGGTCAGAATTTCTCTGATCTTCACCAAGCTTTTGAGCTGAGTTAAGTATCACTGAATTTCTCCTTTGCAAAGTGACTCTATAAATCTTACTGGTCTCTGTTGTCATTGATTAATGTTTGGCCGGGGTTTCTGTTGTCTCTCTGAGTTCCTAGGTTAAAAAAACCGAACATCAGGAGAGAGAAAAAGGGAGATCCAAGGCCTTCTAACATCATGTCAATGAACAGCATTCACCAAACAAAATCTGAAACTTGAAATCAAAGCACTTTTAAATCACAAAATCCAGCTCATGTTACACAACAACAACAATGCAATGATGTATATTATCCAACACAAAGGTGCTTGGAAAAAAATACATGTTTTACCAGTGTTTTTAAAGACTTTAAAGGAGACATATGAAAAATCCACTCGACGTATGAGACATCACTGTCAAATGTTAATAAAAATAAAGTAGGATCTCATGACCTAAAAATCATTTGAAAGCAGAACAACAACTCAGATATTAAAATATATTTTAGTCCTTTAATATAATACACGCTCAGTTTGGATCTGATACCTGGATACCTGGATCAGTAAGTCAACTGGAAAACTGAAGATTAGCCCAGTGTCACGGCTCCTCCTCTGAGTAAGACTTTTTTTTATAGACTAAGTAACTTGAAGGATCTTATCAGTCAGTGAGAATCTGCCAAGCAAATAGTTACAGTTTCAATATATTTCCATATATTTTACATTTATTTAATTATTTACCTTTATTTAACCAGGTAAATCCCATTGAGATATCTTTTGCAAGGGATGCCTGGGCTTGAAGGCAACCTAAAGTGCATGCTTTCGGTATGTGAAGGGGTTAATATTGATTGCATATGTAAAACTGGTTGAACATCTAGCAGTATCTGGATTTTTTTTTCTCTATGTAAGAAAGAAGGCCACAATCCAACAGCTGACTTTTCATGTGCACATGCTCACATACAAACATGCACACACATCCATAAAACATATATGGGCTGCATGGGAGCCTTGCCCCTTTCTGTAAATCTCTACAGTTTAAAACCTGAGCTGCAGCCGTTTATGGAGCCGGAGATGACGGATGAGTTCATATGCCATGCATGTGGCCCCAGACAATCGCTTTAGCCTGATGACAGATTGCATGACCGTAACCCAGTTAATGTTAAACTCATTCTTGCTGTTCAATTTCACAAGTGTAATTTTGTCGAGCTGCGCTGCATTGTCCTCGACTGTGGGTGAAGTGCCGGGGTGTGCTCTGGAGCTCACAATCCCTACTGCTGGTAATGATTCCTCGGCTCTATTCTATTGTATTGTTTTCTGCATAATCAGGTTGGTAGTCAAGGGTTTGGGTGACACAGCCATCTGTCAAGTTCATTTGCTCTGTAAAATGCAAAGGAATAATGGCTGATCCTATGGGGGCCTATCTGTTATCAAATATGAGAGGTGCCCTCTGTTTATGGCCTTGCTGCACTCTACAGCAGAATGGGACTGAATGGAGGAGATAAAAGCACTCACAGTATGTATATACAGTATGTGTGAATTATGTTTTTTTTGTTCCTCTTTTTACATAAATTTTAACAGATTTCAAAGGAGTTTACAATATTGGCACAAAGAGATATAGTAAAGCAAACTGCAGTGTTACTTTTTGAGAAATAATTGAAATGCACTTGTCCGGCTCCCTGAACAAGGATGCATCCTAACACCTCTGTGAAGAGGAGCTTTCAGTTTTAATGGGAAAAATGCAAGTTGAAACAAGAAACCTCCAAGCATTCCACAACTTGAGTCAAATGTTGAAGCTGTGTCAGAGTATATGTGTCAAGTGGAAAAACTTTGGCTAAAGGTAAAGGGCTTGCAGTGATTACCAAGAAGTGACTGTTAAATTCAAACACAGGGAACTCTTTAGTCTAATCAATCAGAAAAAAATACACTGTCCTATCAAAAGCAAAAATAAAACAAGACAACAAAAATAAGAAGGAACAGAAGAAGAAAGATCAGATTAATGTTTATACTTCAGATTCCAGATCCTGAAACCTAGTGAACAAATGTCCAGTTTGTCAACATGATTCTACATAAAATGTTGCTATAGTCTTTGTGCATAAAATATGCATTAAATACTTTATGTGTCTATTATACATCATTCATCATTTTGCTGTGTTTTATCTATACACATATTTTTCAGGTTAATTATGAGTTAATATTAAATAAGACATCACTGAACCAAACTAAAATTACATATGAAAATAAGAATTCTAAAACTTAAATTAGCTTGTCTTTTCATGTTTGTAATGCAATACTGCAATACACACCCTCTCTGCAGGCATTGCATTATGGTTACATGTTTTGACTGCTAACAGTCGCAAGCACAAATGTTCTTCACTAACTATAAATCTCTATCATTTTCAGTGCCCTCACTGGGCTCACTTTTCTGTCACATTCCTTTCTTTTCCCTCTCTCTCCTCTCCAATCTTACCCATTTTTCTAACCGTTGAGTAAAAAGAGAGCTCACTCGCATCATTCAAAGGCAAATCTCTGTGTTTGACGCCCCGTAGCATCCACATCATCACAAGCAGCCGCTAATGGCTCTCTCTGGATCCAGCAAATCGCTCCTCAGCTCAGCCTAGCGCAGCACAGCGCAGCAGGGCCAAATGCTATGGGCACTACATTGCTGCAGCCAGAGCCAAATTTTGCCCTAATGAATTCGGACCTTGCCAGGTTATCGCAAAGAGGCAGCCACGGCCATCCAATACCCTACTAGATGATCTGAAGCGACTCCCGTGGCCGCAGTTTTTGCCAGGGAGTCCAGTGCCATGTGGAAATGAAGGGAAATGGAGGTGAAAGGGTGTGGAGCCTTTTTTTGTTGTTATTGGCATTCCTTGACTTTGAACAAATTGTTCAGTCCTGCACATCTATGCACAAAGAGTGGCCTAACAGTAAATTCCAGCACAAAAAAGGAACTTTTAGGTGAAGGCCTCTAATATGAAAGGCTTCCATTCGCCTGAAGATAATACCATAATAGTTTAATGTTTCCAGGGTTTATAAGCATGTTTTCCCCTCTTTTTTAAGTGACTAAATTGACTTTTTCTCTCTAAATTGCCCAAAAGCTTTCCCATATTGGATATTGAGCTCTGGTTCAGTCATTGGAATTCAAAGCTTTTATGGGTTTTGGGAATGACTTGAAAGGTAATGAGATGGTATGAAAATCTGTTTGTTAGCACTAATTTTTTTTGCATGCGTTTTCCCTTTTAAATTGCAATTTTCAGCAGATGCATATGTAAAGTCTGCAATATGTTCAGCAAATTATCCAAATACTCAAAGTTAACCACTCGTAGGCCTCCCACATGCCACTCGATGGCTTTACTGGAGCACCACAACTTCATTAAAATGTATCAACAGTGTACAAATGTCAATATTGTCCTGTGTCTGTTCGCTATTAAATAGTTTTTTTTCTTCCGTTTCCAGCCATTTCTTTCCTAGTCTTGTCGTAATTCTTTTACTTTCTTCCTTCATCCCTCTGTAAACTCCTTTCTGCCATCATCTCATGTAGCACACACCCCGTTTCTTTTCTCCCTGCCTGTTTTCATCTGTCCAATATGCTCAAGGCCCCCCAGCTCTGTTACAGGTAGCGAAAGTCTCCTTCAATTAGACATAATCATCACTCACGGTCAATGATTGCGCTAAAGGCTAACTTCCAGTCTATGAGGGGGCCTTCGCATCTAATGCACTGATTCAGCTTGTCTCGGCCAACTTCTCTGTCTGCCGAAACCAAAGCAATTTATTCGTCGCCCAAGGCTCTTTTGGCAACAGCCAGTTGAGCAAGCTAACAGAGAGACAGATAGAGAGACATGAGGGGAGAGTGAGGGTGGGGGGTGGGGGGCTGCAAGGAAGAGTCCGCCCCTTTTTTTCCCTCCTCTCTCCGAGATACAATTTAATCAGAGACATCTGTGCACAGGCAGGCAGCTTTTCCTTGGAGGAGACTTAAGCTGAGTCTTAGTTAGGGGGTTGTGTTTGAAGTGCAGGGGAATTATCACTTTCTTCCAATAACAGTGCCAGGGATGGAGAGAGACAGAGAGAGCACAGAGAAACAGAAAATCTCGTTAATCTGCTCCATCCCGGTGTGCAGGGGTGTGCGCTCCGGACACACAAGAACCAAATCCAATCATCAGACGGGGAAAGGCACTCAGCTGACCAATCAAGTTGCCACACTGGCTGGCCAAACTGAAGAGACTGAAGGAAATTAAGTGCTGTAGGTTCTGAAGTGAGAGGCGGAGCGAGGAAATGTGTGTGTTTTAATGTGCTCGCTCTAAGTGACACTTCAAATAATGCAATTGTGCCACCCGCAAGCGTTTCAGTTCTGCGGAGAGCTACATTACAAGCACGAGTAAAAAAAAGTCCAAGGTGCTTAGTTAAATACAAAATTATCTGATTTCTGAAAGCAACCGTGTGTGCCCTTTTTAATGACTTGTTTCATTATCTTTATAACTCATTACTCAAGCCTGTGATCTTAATTGCCATGAGTCATATCCCGGAAAATGTAGGTTCATTTTGTTCCTCTTTTATTTTGCCGACATTCTGCTCAGAGTGGCCGACTGCGAAGAGACTTAATCTAGGCGGTCTTAAAGCCAAGTGATAACTGCAGAAGAACAGGCCAAGAGGGTTAAAACGAAAGACAGCTCTTGTCATCATTCGATTTGCAAAATGTTGTGCCACCCAGTTTCAGGATGAGTGTGTGAATACTTCTAATGGTTGTGTGTTTGTGCATGCATCTGAGTGTGTCTTAAAATAGTCAAGTCATAGAATAACAAATAAGATAAAGAGTTTGAGTGGTTCTGGAGTCACAGTTCAACAAGACTAAGTGTTGCCAGACAATGCCATCATCAAAAAAATTTTTCAAAGTCTGTTGAGTTTTGCTTTTAAAAGTAGTAGAACATGATTTGTTGTGTGATTACCCATATATGGTTTGAACTGTGTCTAAATTCACAAAACCATAAATTCAAAACACTCGGACATATATTTCATCATATTTATTTTTCTTTTGCTTTTCTCTCTTTTTTTAATTTGAGCAGTTTTCAAGTTTTGAAACAATGCTTTACACATAATTTGAATTGGCCTCGTAAATTAGGTATAATTTGACAAGCTGGACTGCATAGCGTCAATATGAAGGG
>NW_013952420.1:3704414-3709193 GCF_001266775.1 Austrofundulus limnaeus
ATAAAAAGCTTATGCACTTTACAATGTCTTAAACAAAAAAGAGTTTGAATAAATTCAGGTCCATACTTTACAACTTATGAAAATCAGTGGCAACAAGTTCAAAAACATTGTGTTCTTAATTGAAATTTATATGACTGTGTGCAAAAACATGTCCAAAATAATATTTTTCTTGCAAATTATCACCTTATAGTGGTGGATGAGTTTGTGTCACTGAATGATCCTAGGAGCTAAGCAGTGTGGAATTACCCTTGGTAGGGTCTCCCAAGGAATAATTGTGCTATGTGACAGACATGATAAAAATGTATTCACAATATTGACACATGACAACAAGAAGCTAAATGTTTCTTGCCCAGAAGTGAGTTACGAGGGCTCCACATTGGAATCAGGCCTGAGGGAGGGGCTCATTGGCAAGCACATGTTGTCTTCTTGTAGATCCACCACCTGCACGAGCAGCCATATGCATTGGGTGCAGTGCTCTATGGGCAGTGGCCAAAGTAATGGTATTTTGCACTATGACCCAATCCTACCAAATCTGGTACTTGGGATACAGATGTTCACCTTTCTAGTGGGAAAAAAGAGCCTGAGTTTGTTTTATTTAGTTAAGCAATACTAACTAGAAATCATCAGGCTCACCTCAGTGTGCAGCATAGGTTATGGCAGGGGTGGTTCTAGGAGCGGGGCCACAGGGATATTGGCCCCATATGAAATCTAACTGGTCCCTTGAAATTTCACCGTCATGTCTCTCCTTTGTCCAAGACTGGCTGCAGTTCCACTTACAAACAGTAGTGACACTAATGAGTCAAATAGGAAAGTCCAGCATGAAGCAATCTTACTTGAATAATCCTGCAGAAAAAAAGTATTTTTAACTGTCAACGATGGCTGGATTTTTTTGCATGTTGTGTGTTTGAGTCTATTTTATTTATGTACAGTAAAAATGCATGTAAAACATATGAGAATAATTTACAGTGCAAGATTTTACTAGTGTCTGAACACGGATTAAATGTATACACCTTACAAAAATTGGGGATTTGTGTGCAAGCATGTTGAACAAATACTTAGCCCCTCTATGAATACTGTGGCCCCTGAAAAATCCTAGATCCGCCACTGGGTTATGGAGCCAATCTCCTTGAGAGGGGCCAAACTTTACTACACTCTAAAGCTGTCTATGATGACAGATGTTGGGCTGGCGCTAGCCTACTTGGCATTTGTGTTC
The DNA here is from genome assembly GCF_001266775.1 of Austrofundulus limnaeus. Lineage (NCBI taxonomy): Eukaryota > Metazoa > Chordata > Actinopteri > Cyprinodontiformes > Rivulidae > Austrofundulus > Austrofundulus limnaeus. Next base: position 3,705,628 of record NW_013952420.1, read on the forward strand.
CAATTACAGATGAATCACACTCCTCAGCCTCTCTAGTAAGGTCTATTCAGGGGTGATTAAGAAAATAAACCAGTTGATGGTCAAACCCTAGATTGAGAAATAACATTTCAGGTTCGGTTCTGGCCATGGAACTTAGACCCTGACTGGAGTCCTTGATGGGGGCTGGGAGTTTGCTGAACGAGTGTACATGTTTTTTTGTGGATTTTGAGAAGGTGTTAAATTGTGTTCCATGGGGTACTCCGTGTAGGATGCTCTGTTAGTAGGAGATTGGGGGTTCACTGTTACAGGCCATTTAGTCTCTAAACAGTGTGGTTTGCATTGCCATCAGTTAGTCATGCCTCTTTGGGGTGAGAGTCAGACTGAGAGTCAGACTTTGCCAGGGCTGCCCATAGTCACTGATTCTTTTCAAAACTTTCATGGACAGCAATTCTTGGTGCAGTCTGGCAGGGGAAGGGGTGTAGTTTGGTGACCTCAGGATTTTGTTTCTGCTGTTTGTGCCATGATATTCCTCTCTCACTTGAAGGGTTCACTACTGACAATTAAGTTAATGAGATGAAGATCAGCGCCTCCAACCCCGAGGCCCAAGTCTCCAGTCTGAAAATGAAGGACTACCCTCTCTGGGTTTGGAATGAGGTGCTGCCTCAAGTGAAGGGGTTTAAGTATCGCAGAGTTTTGTTCGTGAGTGAGGCAAGAATGTAGCATGAAATTGACAGACAGCTCATTGTGGCTTCAGCTGTTGAGTACCCTGGTCTGGTCCATTGTGGTGAGGAGAGAGCTGAGCACCAAAGCAAAGGATCAGTAGTCCTCAAAGCAACCAGCAGGGGCAGCAGTACTCATAAATTTACGTTCCTACCCTCACTTATGTTCATGAACTCTGGATGGTGACCATCTGTGACACAAACCATTAAAATGAGTTTTCTACACAGGGTAGCTGTGGACTCCATTGGAGACTAGGGTGAAAAGTACAGTTATTCCGATTTAGCGCTACTGCATCTCCACAATGAGAGAAGCATGTTTAGATAAGATAAGATGAGATGCCATTATTGTCATTATTTTCACAATAAAATTACAGTTAAGAACACCCATTCAAGAAAACACATGACAAAACATGCGGAACAGGTGAACAGGTAATGCGGCAACCAGGGTTGCGCTACCTCGTTTGTGCCTTCTATAGAGGTGGAATAAATGGATTTCTTGTGTGCATATGTTTGTTTGCCTGTTTGTTACCAAAATATCTAAATGCTTTAAAGAAACTTTCAGAAATGAATGGCAGTGGTTATAGTACAACTCAATATTTTTTGGCGTAGACTCGATTAAATATAGTTCCTACAGCCAATTGACGTGAAGAAGTACAGAAATGCAAATAACTCAGCCAGGTTTATAGCAAATAAGCAACATTTTGGTGTGGTAGTTGCTGAGAGTAAATCACATCACATAGCCTAAACTCAATGAGCAACATTGTTGCTTAAAATTTTATTAACTAATGGTGTCAACACTGTGTGTCTATTAGCAAATTAGTTTATAAACCACAGAGCAAATGTTAATGAAACCTTCATAAATTATAATTGGATGTCTATTTACAACAGTTGTAGATTGAAAGATAGACTGTACAGGTACTGAATGAGAATTGCATGTGGTAATAACTGAGACCTATCACTAACACATTCTCTGGGTGCTGCCACATCTTACAAGGTCTTGTATGACATTTAACGTGACATTTACAAGAGAAGAGAAAGAAAATTAAGAGTCAAAATAATTAAAATACAGTAACATGTCTTCTAAATGTCATTTAGTATACAGTAAATAAGAACTCCGCAAAACTGCAGGTAAGTTACAAAATCATCAGTGAGGAACATTATTACCACTCACCTGAATCATAACAGACACCTCTCAAACAATGATGAAATTCTTTATGTAATTTTGACAAAAAACACACAAAAAGCATGCTTACACTTTCTCTCACATACCCACAAATGCACACAAAACCTGTGATTATGGCTTTGGAAAGTAGTAATTTAGTCCATGATTACAATCTATCAGGCTGCCTGGGGCCAGACTCTGAGAAGTGTCTGTCTAAATGACACTTTAATAAGATGCCGTCAAACACACAAAAGGTGCAAGCGCACACGCAGGCACACACTCATGCAGACTCATAGCTAGCCATTGCACAAGCACAATTATATACACACGATCGTGCACAAACGGACATGTAGATTTAATCTCGCAGTCACACTGGCGCACACGCCTAAACGCACAGCAGCAAAGTTGCTGCACGGACACACTCACACCGGGCCTGGCACCCCACATATGCCTCTCACGCATCACTGCACACACACACACTGATTCCAAAGATGGCATCTAGAGTGATTACTTTTATCACTCACTGTGTGTCAGCCATGCATCATTTGAGATGAACGCTCTCTCCGTCTTTCACTGCCTGACACCGGATAAATGCAAATGAAATTGTTCTGGAGCAGATCTCAAGCAGCAAAATGAATAATGACTATTTTCATCCTTTTTTTTCCAGGGACAAGCTTACTTTGAGGATCTTCAGCAACATTTAAGAGCTGTTTAAATTATTTTACATATTGTTTGAAAGGATAAATAAGTTCTTGAGCTGCTTATTTTGTTAAAAATATTCAGTTAAAATTAGCTATTTTCTTAAATAAGAAATAAATAACTCTAAGTAGTGAGCGTTTACCCTTGATCAAAAGTTATGTCACACATTTATATTATTTATAATTCCCTTCAACTTGTTTTTGCCGTATTTGTCTCGTTGTTTTGAGTGTGATCATAGTGCCGTATTTAAATACCACAAGATCCCCGTTGCACCTTTTCAACATGGATCTAATTTTATGCATAAAACACATGCACGTATAAATGCACAGATAACAGACATTTGGTAAACTGAACCCCTGTAAACAGAAGGAAAACAAAACTTTGCTAGTCATAAAACTCTCCTGAGCAATTACTGTGAAAGACAAGCTTTGTTAAGCTGCTGTCTCAGATTTCAAAGGTGTTCCTTCGCCTACACCTGCACATGTTTTACATATTTTATCTTGCTTAACAACTGGTTGTTAGATTTGTAATGTTAATGTAAGTCATTTCAATTCAATCACTTGTACACATAGCATAGCTGACAGTGCCAAAAGGCACACAGCTCAAAATAAATGCTGCATCTTTGGGTGGTGAAGAGAAAACAACAGCATAAAATAGAAAAAAAAAGTAAGTAACAGTATAAAGGCTTTCACTTTGTACCATGGGTGTCCACTATTAATACTTCAATAGGATTTCAACAATCAATTTGATCTCAGTAAGTTCAGGTATTTGGCCCAATCGAATCAACATATCAAAACACATATTTTGAAATAGAGCATTCAATTGACTGAAAATACACAAACATATGCAGCAATAATGTGATGTGAGATTTCATCTTTTTATTCAGGCAAAACTAGACAAAAATAGGAACTGTTATTAAAGATCCACCACTCTTTCAAGAAAAGCTGATTGACTATAACACTTTATGAGATTTTTTTATTTATATATGTATGTATGCATGTATATAC
>NW_013952420.1:3709316-3710723 GCF_001266775.1 Austrofundulus limnaeus
ACAATACTGTATATCATGCAAAAATCAATCAATATATAAATAATACAAAATTATATTATACTTGTTAATTATAGGAAAATAGCCTTGAAGTGATGAGAGCAAGGTTTTCCTTCAAGGGAAGGATGCATATTTATTAGGTAGATATATGATTCTAAAAGTTACACCATGTTAAATGTATATACTTGAATTTCTCAAGTTATTAAATTCATGTTTTTAACATAAATTGTTTATTGGCTCCAGGAGTGAGAATACAAAGGACTAAATTAAGTTTTTAAATGTACTGTAAAACAACATGTATATATTGAAGCACGTTTATTTGTGCTTGTATGGTTCTGACATTGTCATATTGTACTCGAGTATACAAATTTTATATGACTTTAATCAAGCCAGAGGAAAATATTCCCTTACCCATGTGGAAACTTTAATTTTGGCAGGAGTAGCTAATAAAATTATCAATCAAAATAAACATTTAATATGTTAAAACTGAATAGAGTTCATATTGTTTTGAAGTCAAACCCTGTCCTATAAAGAAAAAATTTCTGTCCTGTTACAGATAATGTGCTGAACCTGAGTTTGGAAAAATACAGTATTTGTGAAATTGCAAAATTAACGATTAGTCCAAGCAAGTTTAAAACAATCTCACAATTTTCATAGCAGTTCATGTGAACATTTGAATGTATCTTCAACAGCAGCATTTTAGCATCACTTGTTTATTCCTGCAGCTGTGTTGTGATATTCAGTCAAGAGGTTTCTCAGGCTGAAACTGAAGTACTAAATACTACTGCTACTACCATTTTAGCTCTTGAAAAGTATCAAATAACTCATTTAAACACACATCTGTGTAATAAAAAAGGCAAAGTAAAGGATTAAGAAATAGTCAGACAGTTAATAGCTCTTGAATGTGTCGCAGAATTTAACTCTATTTCATCAAACGGAAACAAAATTGTATTTACAAGTAAAACCGTTTTATTCATAATGTTTCTACCAAATTTCACTTCAGAAGATCTGAACTACGAGTGCATAGTTTGAAGTGTTCTGGCCAAGCACTGATCTTTAAAAAGCCTGACCTGCACAATCTGTTTTCGGTCATGCTCATTTTTGTTTTGTTTTGTTATTTAATAACTGACACCATCAGGTGGTGTGAGTTCACAATACTTCTTCAATTCTATTTTATTGAAAAACAGTGAACAACACCCTTGACCGCAATACAAAAGTTGTTTGGACATTAGGTGGTGCTCACAGCAGAGCAAAAGAGGGCAGTGGCTGATTTTCAGACCTTTGTGGATGTAGATAAGATTGGCGGAGGAGATCAGTTTAAGTAAGTAAGTAAGTAAGTAAGTAAGTAAGTAAGTAAGTAAGTAAGTAAGTAAGTAAGTAAGTAAGTAAGTAAGTAAGTAAGTAAGTAAG
>NW_013952420.1:3713263-3714960 GCF_001266775.1 Austrofundulus limnaeus
GTGTGTGTGTGTGTGTGTGTGTGTGTGTGTGTGCATTTTGGATTGCTGAGATGGGAGACTGTTAAACCACTAATTGAATAGAGATGATTCCATTATCAAGCAGTTTGTTTGAGTGAGGAGTTCCGCTGCAGAAACGGGACGCACATGGATAGCAGAAACCATTTTTTTTAAACGTACACTGCCTTGTTAAGAGAGAGAAAATATAGAAATACAAGAATTACAAAGAAAACTAGTAGAGGTGTGTGTCTGCGTATTCAGTATTCATTATGGGATCACTCACTAACAGGCTTTTTCACACAAACAAAAAAAAAGCACAAACAGGAGTACATTTCAACGTGCAACAAATAAATAAATAACTCTTGCCTCATTGCTGCAAATGGATTGTTGATAATCATCTTAATTGCATCCAACAATAACAACATCTGCCATCGCAGCGTACGATTCATGCAGCTAATTCTGATCTATTGTGGTGAAATCGCAGAGAAAACAAAACAGGCGATCACATTCTGGATGGAATTTACCGCTCCGCTTAACACTCGTTCTGATATCTCACAGCAGCGTCAGCTCCACGCTCAAGTGGAACTATATTAAGATCTGTGATAAGTAAACAAAAGGATAAAGTGCAGATCAAAGGGATGAAACTTTTTTTTTTAGTCCAGGGCCCTCTAAATAATTTTCCACCTTTGGTTGTAGGCTTTGATTTCTGCGTTGCAGTGACCTCTTGCACCAAGCAGTGGCCTTTCGGTCTGTGTTTGTGTTTATGAATGTGTGAGATTCTATTTATAGGCCGACGCCTGAGTGCTAAGAGACATGTATTCATTTGTGTGCAAATATATGTGTTGTAGAGGGAGCTATTCAGGACACAGGGATGTTTTTTTTCTTTTTTCCCTTTCATCACTCAAAGGTCAGGAACAGTGTAGGAAGGATGGCCTGAGGTCAGAACAATACACTAAGAGACTCAATATGCATGTGTGTGTGTGTGTGTGTGTGTGGGGGGGGGGGGGTGTGTGCAAATGTTAAAAGGAATTCATCAAGTGGCACAATTGCACAATGGTCCTCCCAAACCTCCCTGATCATGTGTAGACACTTTTATTTTCATTGACAATCAGTAAAATGTGCCTAAAATTAAGACAAAAACTACACAGAGAAGAAAGTAAACAACATCTGATTCATCTGTTAGCTGAGTGTACCAGTGTGCTGCCTTGGTAAAATGTGACATTTGAGTTGGAGTAAAATGAGACGTGCCTGTTCCAATCCGATCTGAGTCATGTTTGTTTGTTTGTTTATTTGTTGACGTTGTGGTTGCTACTCTCAAGTTTACTTGGCATCTTTTAGCTTATGGTTAGAGCTGAGAATTCACTTTACCACCAATGGCAGTAAAGAAGGGAAAAAAAATCTTTGGTAAAAAAGGAGAAACCAAACAATAAAAGTAAAAACAAAAAAAATCTCAAATTTAATCAATAAATCATAATACTGTAAGTAATTTATATTCAATAAAAGCTACTCATGGGACAATTATACGATTGTATTYTCATGTCTTATGTCATTACACATTTCAAAATAAATAAAATAGATAAAAACAACAAAATAAGTATTTGAATTAAGATTGTTTTTGTATTTTTCTGTAAAGTGGAAGTGCAACAAGAGAGAGGGGATAATTAAAAAAACATACACTTACACATATATATACACATATA
>NW_013952420.1:3716710-3722120 GCF_001266775.1 Austrofundulus limnaeus
CACATTTTGTGTGTTTTATATATATGTGTGTGTGTGTAGAGAGAGAGAGAGAGAGAGAGAGAGAGAGATCAAATAAAATACAACCCAAATCATGGAGAAAATGGAATACTAGGAAACAAACTATGACATATACAAAGTTGTAAAACCATGACATTACACCCAAATCGGCTGTTAAAACAAGAATATATCATTTAAAAAAACTAATTACAGTGTACTATTGTGTTAAAGGGGAGTGTTCCAGAATAGTTGTCACAGCGAGCTTCAGTCCTTTTTAAAACTGTTGACAAGCTGTGAGCTGCAGTTGAATGGCCTGGAGATGACCCCTGTGATATCTGTGAAAGATAAGTTGGGAGTGTTAAGATAACTCAGCAGAGGGTGCTGTGATCTGATACATGTGTTATTATGCCTTATGCTAATACTATAACTTAGGCTAATGATGAATGGAAGCAGTACAAGAGCTGATCTCTGATGGTGAGGCCCACACTTCCATGCAGCCAGATGTGGGAAAGGAAAGCTGTAAAAAATAATAATAAAAAATAAAAACTAATCAATGCACATTCTTTGTTAAATCTGCTGGGTTATTGCCTTCTGAACATACAAACACCTGTGCACTTTAAATGAGTTTTATTTCAGATTTAGATTAATGATGCATATAATGGAATGGGTATTTACTGTTCCCAGGGGACAGATTCACAAGCTGCCCTGCAAGTTTAGAAACTACATTACATTAGTGTTAGGTTTTGTATTTTGAGCTCTGAGTAAACACCAAACAACGTCAAAGTTTTAACAAGTTTATTGTTAGAAAATTTGGCTGGAATGTTGGGACCAGAATCCGGGGTCGTCAGTTCTGGACACAGAAGCTTAGGGTTAGGTTAGGTTGTGAACACAATTTTATTTGTGAAAAAGAAAGTCACCAACCTTTCCTGCTGAAATGAGATCCAGGTTGAAACAGCAGCTGATGTATTTGGGTTCCGGGCTGTGTTGTCACGGAGAGCGAATGGATCGCTGGACTTACTCGTGGTCAGAAAGGGGGCAAGGGTCATACACAGGTGACCGTTACCAACAGAGGACGTTACCAGGTTAGAAGGAGATGACTGAGTCGTTGGTCCAGAGATGCGTTCAGGGGTCGAGATCCAGGAGGTCCGATGTGGCGTGGTTCCGTTCAGGGAGCAGGYGAGAGACAATAATCCAAGAGACAGAAAAAAGGTCGTTACCGTGAGAGCAGATGGCAGGCGGGATCCGACGGGCTGAGGCAGGAGACGTTTAACCAGGAGACATGAGCAAGGTCGGGGACATGAGGCAAGAGCAGAACAAGGGACAAGAACGCTGGAAGATCATAGGCAAGGCTGATGGTAATCTGGCAAAGAGCTGGAGAGTGAGACTGGGTTAAATACTGCTGGAGACAGGCGAGTGGAATGAGCTTGATTAAAGTTTCTATGACGAGAGGGGTGAGAGCAATGAGCGGGAGCTGGATGTGAACTGAAAGGCTGGGAACAAGACTATGATGATGAACTGGAGCAAGAAATAAAATAAGAAAACTAGACTGGGACAAAATCTGGGCAGACAGTGACAGAATCATAACAATTAGTCCCAGTTTCCCCTGCACCAACACAAATGTGCGCCGTGAACTAATGATTTAAACTAGTGGAAGCAGGTCATCAGTTCAGTTCTTCCTGGAGCTCAAATGAAACAAAATAACAACAGGAATTGACATCATCAGAGTCAAACTGGTTATCTTTCCCAAAGGAATTGCAAAAAAAAAAAAAAAAATTATGTAACTTTAGGCTAATTCTTTTTTATTTGCTCAAAATCGAATCTGTTAGCGCTTAAATTTTGTGTGGTGAACGACTCTTGGTTACTGATCTGATTATATCAATACCTGTACAACTGATTGATAAGAACTATTTTGTTTTTATTCATGGTGTGAATACAAAAGCATTTACAATATTGAGATAATTTCTTTTTCTTACCATGCATTTTTTGGCACACATCTCATTTTCCAGTTTTTGTGCTATTTCAACAATAAAATGTTCATCTCCTTTAGGACATGACTTTTGGTACTTTAGCAATTTATATTTTTTGAGATGTTTAGTTTTTTTTTGTCATGTTTTCTCATTAAAACTGAATAGAGTTGTATTCATCATCCTTAAAACCCTTTAAAACACTCACTCATAAATCTTTACTGCACCTTTTGTTCTAGTTCTGCTTTTTTAATGCCTTTGTACTAATTTCAGCCTCATTTAGCTTCTTTTTTGCCAATTTTACTTGTTTTTTCTGCTTTTTAAGCCACCATTCTGACCCTTTCTCTTATTCTTCTGTTTGTATGCTTCTTCCAGCTGCTTTCTGCTAATTTCAGCAGTCTTTTGTGTACTTTGCTACCTTTTAGACAATTAGCCTTTTTCACATAAATTCCCCTTCTTGTGATCATTTCAGCTTTTTACTGCTTAATATAGCAAACATGTACTCTTTCTGTTTCTTTGTGTTAATTATAGCTATTTGAGCTACTTCTTTAGCTACTTTTAGGTTAGTTTCAGCTTTTATAGCTATTCAGCAAAAAGATTTCAGCATTAAGCATTCACACTGCATTTTCGCAGGAATTGCTAATTCTCTAGTTGTAATTAGCAATGGCCATTGTAGAGGTAACCCTGGTGAAAAAAAACTTTTCTATTGTTTTTTCTTTGTCTTTGATTTTATTTTTTACACTTATAAGAAGAAAATCATTTTAAAGTGTTTTTATTTTCTTTAAGTGAATAGGACAAAGTCCTATATATGTTATCTCATTTAATCTTTTAAAAGAGGTTATAATCAATATAATCAAAGTTTTATTGAATTAACCTTTGCATCTCTCTTTTATCCAGAAGTATAACACTGTGAAGAAAAAAGAGTTGAAATGTGCTTTAATGTTTTTTCTTAGTACTATTATTAGTCATGGTTTATCATTTCCTTAATTAATTTAATGATTAATATTATGTACTGTTCATTTCATTATTAGTCCATTTGTGCAAAGTGTGGTGTGATTTCTAAGTTGAGGTGAAGTGATTTTTAAGACAAGTTTGGTCTGTTACTTCAAGCAGCCAAGGTCTTTTGCTGATAAACAACGCACAGCTGGCTCGCCAGTCTGAGAAAGCCACGTTGTTTACTTTCCCACCTTACCCTCTAGATCTAACTTTCTGTTCTCACCAGCTAACAAGTAGTTAGTTAGTTCGTTGTCTGTTGGCCTGAGCGGATGGTGCGGTCGATGGGTCCCTGAGTGTGCCTGTGGCAGGCACCTGCCTGTGGAGTCTGGATGACTAATATGCCGAGAAAAGAAGCGACTGTTCTGATAGACCGAGCCTGAAGCCACTGGCTTCGCTGGGTGAGACGAGGCGTCTTCTCAACCCCCTGCTGTCAATGACGGACACTATCCACCTGTGCGGACTGTGTGCCGACTCTCTCTCGAAACCGTCCACCTGCCTGGAGTCTTCATCAAGACATCAAAGGTAGACAAGAGTTTACTGAGATAAAACGTCGGAGAAAGTCTAGCCCCGGAGGTGTTAGTCTAACAGCTGTTTGCTGGCTCTGGTCCTGATTTAAAGAACAGTGCAAAATTACTAATTCTCTCCTTCCTCCTATTCTTAAAACTTAAATCTTTACCTTTTTCTCTCTTAATTACTTAAAAACTTAGTAAGTAGTGAGCCGGTGAATCGCAACACCTGAAATTTACTGTTTTATGTCAACTCTGAGTGGAATTTTATGCCGTTATTATAACTTGTGTTTACTTATTCATATAATATTTTTATTAATATTTGTATGTTTATTCTGTTCATATATCTAAAATAAATTACTTTATTTTGAGAAATCTGTTCAGGTCACAAGTTCTTTTCACATTCATGACCAGAGGGGTATTTCATAATTTCCTGATTTCCTTCTGCAAGATCTGGCTGGATTATTTTATGAAAATTAGGCTGGTCCTGGTCTTCATGGAGTAATTCCTACAGTTTGGTGGAGAATGCGGGCAGAAAGGCTAATCTGATTAATGAAGTATTAATCTGGTTATGAATCTGAAAAAAAAAAATTTTTTTAATTATTAAATTTTTCCACATTGGCATGTGTGGTTTTTTTTACAGTGTAAAACGGCTTTGCTTGGTGTTCAGAATACAGTGTAAGGTACTGCAGACCTGATCCTGTTAAAATCTGTTTATCCTGGTAAAAGTTGTTTGTTTTTGGAACCCGCCGTGGTTCTGTGGTTCTCTCTGTGCCGCTGCGCGCAGAGGAGAGGTCCGGTTTTGTGGTTCTGTCTGCCGCCGCGCAGACGGAGTTCGGTCGCTGCTGGGTCCTGCGCTGACAGGCTCTGGAGAGCAGTGACTGTGTTTCGCTTGAGAAGCGATATTGCATGCAAAGTGCTCATATCTGTATGAATGAGTGAAAAAGGATCCTTAAAATCCAGTGAGTTTGTCCCGTTGAGGTTTGGAACCGTAAGTCTGGTCTGGTTTCATGCGTAAAATACGCGTCAGAGTAGCCAGTAAACTCCATGACAAAGTACTTTGAGGTCGCGACTCAAGATCTGTCAGCACGGGTTATATAAATAAACATACGTGTAGGGAGTCAGCGCTGTTTGAGGCTAAGAAACTCTGTGTAGTTGTGCCGAAGCGTTGTTCAGACGGACAGTCTGATCCACACGAAGCTGTGTGGGATAGCACTGCTCAGTGCTAACAGGGAAGTTAGCTGATTTATTCAGTATTAAATCTGCCACGCGCAGAAAGTCTTGCCCTGTGTTCCGTGAGAGAGTCACGGATTTAGCTTATAAATCGTTTGCCTTGTGGGGTTACGTGGAGCTAAAAAGTTTACGCTGGGAGCGTAAAAGACGGAGGTTTTGCTCCGTGTTGGTGAGCAGCTGCTGGCTTTGTGTCCGAGGGCAACCACCATTTTGGATCTGACGCATTGCGTCAAGACGTAGCGTCAGCGTAACGACGTCATTACGTCACTGAACGTGATTTTCCCCGAGTGAGGGGTGAAACGTCACGGGTTCTTTTCAAAGCTGTGTGATACAGTCGACATCTGCTGGTTTTTAGTTGTAATTACACCCTCAAGAGACTGAAATTGTTTTGTTTGCTCTTAAAAACGGAGAATTTAGCTCAAAATTAGGCAAAAATTGCATTTTCTTGCTCAGAAAAATTACTTTAATTAAAGTTAAAGTTAAGAAACAAAAAATCTGTTGTTTCCTGCAAAAATTATTGAGGTTAAACTTATTTTTAGAGTAAAATAAAGCTTCATTTTATTTTAGATCTAAAAATTTGTTGTAAAACTTACTAAATAAAATAAAATAAATTAAAATAGAATAAAATAACAATAAAAACTGGTTGTTTTAATAAAAAATTGTTTCTAAATTTAACCTATTTGGGAAAAAATTTGGTTTAACTTTGGCATTTAC
>NW_013952420.1:3726641-3742758 GCF_001266775.1 Austrofundulus limnaeus
TGCTAAAATGCACAAGCATGCAGTCACTTTTAGACGATTTCAAATAGGTTCAGGACAAAGCGTCATGTTAGACACAGACAAAACCTGTTAAACCTAAACCTTTGAGGTAATGTCAGGTCTTTTGTAAGATTAATGGGAAAAGCTACCAGTTCATATGTAAGCTTGGGGAAGGCATGTTGGAATTCCCACAGTATCTAGGTTAAACAATACACTGTCAAATCCTGAGACGAGATAATTATAGCTCTGAGACAGAGTGAACTCAGGGCACGCAGAGAGAGCCCTTTATGAGGAGCGCTGTAATTAGGTGTCAAATAGCTGTGAAGTGTGAATGTTGTCTTATCTGTCAACTTTGCTGCTTTGCAAGAAAATTACATTTTCGGAGGACAAATTGTTAAGCATGACTGGTATGTCAATGAAAATTGCAAATAAAAGTAATAAAAAAAATGTGAAATACATACATAAATTAAAGAAAAAAGCTGTCAAATGTTTGTGATTTTCCCATTGATTTGTCAATGTATTAAATATATTGTTGGTATTTAAACTATAATTTACTATTTCTGAAGTGGGGTTTTGTTTAGAGTCTTTAAAAATATATATTTTGCCTACTGTCAATACCTTTATAAGCAGCCGTTGGAGATGTGGAGTTTAACTCTGACCAGATTGACGAATTAACTGCTAGTCAGTTAACTTAGAAAGACTGCTAATCAGATTCTCGAACCACCTGAACTTACTCTTTGAAGCAGAGGAGGAGGTTCTACTCTGAGTGTGCCCTGGATGACAGAGCTCTCTCTCTGTCTCTCAGGTTGACACCCTACAAAGGAAGCTCATTTTGGCTGCTTGTATCCAGAATCTCATTCTTCCAGTCTTTATCCAATCATAGGTGAGAGCTGGAATGTAGATGGACCAGTTAACCAAGAGGTCTGCCTTGAAACTCAATGCTTTCTGTACCTAGACCAACTGAAGCAACACACTCATTTCTGAGGATGAGGCCTAAATACATCAATCCTATCATGATTTGTGAACAAGAGTCCCAGATTTGACTAGGTTATTCTGTCAGTTTACATTATCCCAAACAGAGATAGTTGAAAGAGCTATAGTATCTACAACAGGTAAAATCTTAATTGTTTATAACAGAAATCTACTTCAAAAGATCTGAATTGTTGCTTTTAAAGTCTTCTGCTGATCTGAAGGTTTGCAGTGCCAAGATTCCCCCTACAGTGCATGTCTAACTTTCCTCTGGCACTACACTCATGCGTTGAGAGCGAATGTGTTTTTATAAAAAGCACTATGTCGCTCTTAAAAGACTGTATGGACTAATAAGGGCTGTCTGAATGTATTTGTAGTGTAAAAGGTTTTGGCTAAAAAAGTGCTATCTAAACAGAATCCATTTGCTTCAAAACTGTCATAGATGATTATCCCGTCCATCACTTAATTGATCATCTTAGTGAATAATTGATCATATTTCTTAACACATTTCTTCTCTGATGTTCTTTGAAACATGGTGTGAAGGGAAAACCTCGGAGCACTAATATGTACATTGCTTTAATCAAGCTTTTGATCTTCAGAACAATTCAGCGATAAGTCAATTAAAACCAGGCCTGCCAAAATGAATAATGCAGTAAATTTTTACTAAAACATTTATTAACCAGGCTTATTATAAATGGATGATTTCCAGGGGAAGACTGGCACATGAGATGGACAAGTTGTCAGAATGCCTTCTTCCTCATCCCTCTTATTCGGCTTGGTTATTTACCATTTTGCATGCAGATTGCTTTTGATTATAAAGTGCGATATAGCCTGCTGTTTGTTTGTTTTCATATTGGAGCGCATTCTTCTTAATCTGTGGGTGCGCCATGGTGATTTCTGACTTGAAATGGCAGCCAGAAATTTCAGAAGTCACCTTGTCCTTCATCACCTGCTTTTATCTTCTTCCTCTTCGTTTTTTTTTTCCTGTTTACTTATCAGGAAACGACAAATCCAGATTTGGCCCTAACAGTCTGTGTGGCTCTGTGCTGTCCTCAGGACGTGTGTGGTGTCAGAGAGCGCACAAATGCAACCCTGCCTTGAGGAATTGTCAGTGAAAATGCTACCACCAAATCAATCTCTCATGGGCCTCGTGGGGCATGGGCCTGTGTAAATAAATAATGTAAATAAATAATGCTATCTTTTGGGTTTGGTCAAACTTTGGCTCAAGTTTAAGTTACCTTAAAAGCAAATATCAGCCCAATTTAAAATAGAAAATTATTATGTGCTTTTTTGTGTTTTCAGGCAATCATAAGCTGTATTTGCCTTTGCCTGATAGCAGACTATTTCATGAACCATTTTCCATACAGTATTTGAAGGAGCAGTTGAAGGTACATCTACGTTTGAATACTGTTGGAGTCAATCCAAAGTTGATCAAGTTTAGCAAATAAAAAATGTCTATAGGTCAGTTTTATAGATATTAACTAAAAATTAGTGTGGTAGTAGATCCCCTTTTAATGCACACACTGAGCTGGTTACACTTAGTGTAACCAGCTGCAAAGCTTCTTCTGTGGAGTATTTTGTCTCCCTAAGGCATTTGGCCATGGCAAAATGGTGAAAAAAGTCAGAAAAAGTACTTGAAGAACTACACACAAAAGCGCACAGTGAGTCTCAGTATTGTGATTCGCCTATGCACATGCTTTTGTAAACGTGAATGTCGGAGAGGCGTGAGTTTTACAATGTTGTGTTTGGTGGGTTTGATTGACTCTAGAGTTGGTAAAATGTGGTGTCAATCAAAAAGGAGAGATCCTACTGACACTTTACAACTATGTCACCGAATCACGTGGAGACGCCATGCCAGATGTCAGATGTGAAGGAGGGGAGCATTGAATGGAGCACTGCAATTGTTATTTTTGTCAGTATAATCACAGAAGTTTTCGATAGAGGGCTTAAACTTTTGGGTCACTTCATTTTCATACACTGAAAGTTCTATCGAGTGGAACGTTTTCAGATGATAAAACAGATTTGATGATGTCCCATTGATAGTTAGCACTACTCTCTGGCACATTTTACAGAGGACTGAAAGGTGAGGTTTATTGAGCCCTTAAAACCCGAACCACGTCCATGCCACTGAATTTAGTATTTTCTTTCCAACTATTTCATCTGTTACATTTTCAACTGTGGACGCTTGTTCACTCACAGCTGTTGAGCTCATTTTGGCACCACTTTGTAGGTAGCACATAGTGTAAATAGAATGATGGCTCTGAGCACTGGTGTGATATCTATCAATCTATCAATATTGTCTAGTGCTATTAAGAAATATATAAAAACTAATCTTATTTCCATGTAAAAAGTGTTTGTTGAAAACCCGTGAATATACTGAGGGCTGCCAGTCCTTACAGTTGATGAATGTTATCCATCGCCGTCTTCTGTCCTCATCCAAAGTTATGTGATAAAATGACAGGTTTGGTTTGTTTCCTTGCCTGTTTGTGCAGCTGACTGTTAAGCACTTTCATACATGTCAAGTTGTACGGATTGTCTGTAAGTTACACAGATTCTCCTCCATTTTGCGTGCAAATAGAAAAATGATCAAAAATATAGAAAAAGTTTTTCAGAAACTCCACTGATGAATTTCACTTCTCAGAGACTCAAGGATGTATAATAAATAAATATGAAAAAGGTGGTATTTTAAAGTTAATTTTATAATCCATTTTATCCGTTAACAAAATATCTCAGGGGGCAGATATCTCGCTGGGCAGATTTTATCAAACTTGCAGAGGGTAATTATAGGATCTATGTCTACAACTTGAGGAGTCAAGCCGGTTCAAGATGGTTGTGACAGCTAATGTGTTTTTAACGAACACAATTATGACTTTAACTTCCAGATACTGAACTACAATTTGCTGCTGTATTTCGGGGTTGCCCCAACATGGAAAGAGAGCAGGTTGTGCAACAATTTTGTTTTAAACTTTAGCCAGCACGGCACCAGGATATATGCATTCCTTCAAAGAGTTTTGGTTTCATTTTTACAGCGCAATAGTTTTCATTTTTGTTGTTGTTGTTGTTCCAATAGTTACTCATACTTTTTTTAATTGGAATAGTTGTTTGAAAGGTGAGATTTACATCAAAGCAAGAACATTTTATTTGGGCTGTCACAAGGATTTCTGGGAACCACATAAGCTGTCAAAGATATAAAAAAATCGAGTTTAGGGGCCGTTGTTACTTAATTGTAAAGTTCAAGTAACATACAACAAAATGTGAGGAAAAAACAACAACAACAACAACAACAAAGCACAGGATAATTATTTAGTAAGTGTTTTCCTCTGTCTGTTTATATGACTCTTGCGGGCATCTTGGAACCTGTTGACACAGATTATTCAGGTAGAGGCCTGAGGGGCTGGCTGAGGGCGCTAAGCTGGGCCACTGTGCACATCTCAGCGCTTCTCTGGAATGGCTGCCAGCTCCGTCTGCTCGGCTGTGATAATGGAGCCTCCATTCCCCTCTCTGTGTTGTGTGGAAAATGTTTCCATTAGCCTTTGACAAGAAAAGTCCTCTCTGCAATTTAGTCCATCTTTTATGTCCATCTTGTTTCTTCTAGCATGCAGATTTTTACTCCTGCCTCCCTCTCTTCCTCCCTGTGTCTTGTTAGTTTTCTGTCTGCTGCACCCCTCGAGCACTGCTGGAATGTTGGGACGAGATAAAGAAAAGGCTCCCCCTCTAAGCAGGTTTGAGTATTTTTTTTCTTTTTAAAATCAATGACCTTTTTTTAGGGATTGTAAACACAAGGGATAAACTGAGTCAAACTGTGGTTTTGACAGAGGCTCTTCCAATGCAAATTTGATCACTTTTCAGTGGCCATTTTTTTTCTTTTTTTAGACAACATGCACTTTGACGGATGAGTTTAGTTCGGCGGAATCGCAACACATTGCCGTTTGAATGCTCCCCTTGTTTTCCAAACGCACTCACGTCCATTGACACCGAAACATCTGGAAATTCTGATGTGACCTTTATTTGCATTACTAAGCTCATCAAATTTGAACAATAATTCACACATCCAGCTGAAATTAATGTGAATTTTTTTGGCAAGCGCCCGGAATGAGTGTAATGCAAATCTCATGTCGTTTTTTTTTTTTTTGTAGCACAAACAGGAATGGCGGCCAAAAAACTAACAGCTAGGCAATAATTCACTCAGATGTGGAATACACTTACAGCACCAGTGAGGGAAGGCAGCGGGAGATAGAGAGGGGGTGAAAAGAGAGATAGATGTGAAGAGGAGGCCATAGAAAGGTTAGAGCCTTTTGGCCTGGCAGGAAGCTGGGCCAGTTAGCCAGAATGAGACAACTTGTGGTCCTCACTCCGTGAATTAAGTTGCTTAGAGACTATGGCTTCCTGAACCCTTACCTCTTTTAAGAGCCAATGGAAATACTGTAATTGATTGCTGAAACCAACATATGAGATTGAGATTATATGTATAGGCTGGCAGCGGCAACGCCTGGAAATATGGGGAGTGTGCTGGAAATGTGGTTCAATATTTTTAAAGGGTTGAAGGAACTCTGCGAGGGTATGAGCTTTATTTTCAGTCAACCGCCACTTTTCCATTTTTATGCCTTTCTTCAACTTTGTGGTCACACCTGGAGTCTATCCTGTGGTTTGTAATAAACTGATGTCATATTGGGTCGTTTGAACACAGCCAGTAACAAAACAGAGCACCACTCTGTAAGCAGTCTGCCCACTTGCGTCAAAATCAGTGGTAGATATCTTGAAGTGAACTTTACTTGGAAAGACTGAGATTATTTATTCTACATGATGAATTCAAAATTCCTGTAAAAATGTCAGAATTCACAATCAAAAAATTGGATTTATCCTGTTCATTTCATGACTAATCTGTTGTCTTCTCATCTACAGTATGATTGTTTTTTTAAGTTCACTTCTGACAGTTCACTTCTGACCAGATTGAGAAGCTGACAACTGGTACAAGCAGGATTGAAACAAAAGTGAAATTCTGCCATTATGAAACAATAATGATCTCAAAATTTACTGTACTAGGTATATGTACATTGTTATATACCACGAGTACAGTTTTTTTGTTTTTCTTTTACTTATATGTCTCTATTGTTTCTCACCCTCTCCTGTTTTGAGCTGCTGTAATGTGCAAATTTACCCACTGTATGATCAATAAAGTTTTATCTTATCTTATCTTATCTTATCTTATCTTATCTTATCTTATCTTATCTTATCTTAAATTGTTTTAATGTTTCATCAATTTTCTACCTTCTTCCTTTCCACGTTGTGGGTTTAATGGTTCATTCTTTTTCATCACCTTTACTTTTGCTTTCCATACTTAATTAAATGTGTGTATACAGTGTTTGTGGTTCATTAAAGGTACTTTGGCTGTGATGCTAGTGTTTATATGAACCATCTATGTGGCCTATATACTCTGCATGGCCTTGCTTGGATTTGTCATTATCATTGTTTTTTCAAACTGAAACTATATGTAGTTATGACAGGTAAGATACTAGTTCCCAAAGAAATATTTTTCAAATGGTCCAAACAACCTTGTTAAGTATCTTCAGGGATTACATACATAAATAAATAAATAAATAAATAAATAAATAAATAAATAAATAAATAAATAAATAAATAAATAAATAAATAAATAAATAAATAAATAAATAAATAAACATCTGAGCGATTAGATTACATGACCTGGATTGAATGGAAGCTGTACATACAGATGTGCTTGTGGGTGTGTGTTTGTGTGTGTGTGTGTGTGTTCATATACTGTAGACATAAACCTAACAGCAGGAAGTGTAGGGTGATTGACAGTCCTCTCTCATTTCCTCTGGGGACGAGGCTGCATGCACTGTTGCATGAGGTGACTGCAGCAGTGAGACTGAAGAGCATATGAAATCCATTAACTCTTGGTATTATTATTTACCAACCCCTCTGAAACACCAAATGAAGGTCACATATCTACAAATGCAGCCAGTGTGTTACCAGCTCCCCATCTCCGTGTATCATTAATGTTTGTGCTGCGTCGCTCATCAAAGGGAGTGTGATATTAATGTGGCTCTGAGCTCATGATAAAATATGCAGGAATGTGAGTGACAAACACGCAAAGCTGCTCCCGACTGTTGTGCTACATTATAGCTGCTTTCAACATGGGAGGTGAGCTTGGGTGTATCAGATTACATGACTTTCATTGTATAAGTGGTGCATGGGGGAGGGTTACAGCTAAATTCTCAACACTCCAATTTAAGTAATATTTTATTTACTGCTTTCCCACTAATGTTTTTCCTGCTGTAACTGAAGCAGGAAACCATTATTACCATTTGGAACTGGCCATTTAACAGTTGTTTATCATTAAAAGTCAAAGTGTGTGAGCATTGTTCAAAGTTTTTGCTTCACAGAACAGATGTGCTGCCTTTTCCGGCCTTACGTTGCTCACCCAGTCACACTTAATGTACATCCAGTGTTACAGACACTTCCCAAGTGTTTGTAGGCTAAGTGCTGGATTTCACCAAGTGTTAAAAGCTTAATCCATCCAAATGTGTGAAACTGAGAAGTATTTAGTTCACACCAGAAAGAGTAAATTGACTGAGGTTCAGTGTCAAGCTTTTGCTTTGCCATAAAAGCTTAGGGTCAATAATGTGACCCTCCATAATGATTTAACTTTCAGCCAACTGTTAAAGGGAGGCCCACATAGACCATAAAGGGCTCAACTTTTATTTTACAATTCAATGCTGTAAACACTAAACAAAAAGAGAAAAATACTGTTTAAGTGAAAAGTAAAATAGTAGTTTGACCGCCAGTGAGCACAAATGATTGCAGACATACTGTAGCATTACTGCTGTAAGCTCAGTTGATGCAGTGGCTTCCCATAGTATCATAACTGGTGTCACAATAAAGCAAAGGGATTTCAGCAGTATGAGCATGTTTGCCGGAGAGTTTATGGATTTGTTATTGGAAACGACTGGATCTCGATGTTCCAGACTCCATAACACATCAATTTGATTCCAAATAGGACTCCGGCACCAGGCCCCACTCCTTATCAGCGAACATGTCCACATCAGTCTCCAAGATTTAGCCACGGCTAAATTCCTGTGTATTTAGGCTGGCTGAATGATATGGACATCTACGCAGTTCCAATAGCTGCAGGCAGCGCCTCTTGAATAGCATTTTGTACATAAGCTTTAGCTTACTAGCCTAGGATACCAGGCCAATGCCTTATCCCTGTTAACAGAGACTCTTCTAAGACAGGATTAGCGGGGGAGATAGTCAGCGACAAGGGGGGACAGTCCATCTCCTGGGAAGCACCACCACTAACCCAACCATAATTGCATTTGTTTAGATAAGAAGATCACAGCAAAATTGAGTAGTGGTAGTCCAGCAAGGCTATGTGACTTTGAATTTATGGAATCACAGTATACAGAAAGCACATGCCTGTAAACAAGATGCTGGACGTGTTTGAGCACTCTTTGTCTCAGTCCAGGTTTGTTTTCTTTTGTACCGATGCACCATATTATGAGGAGGTGCTTTAAGTGTGAAGTTATGCCCATCCTGTGCATATTGTGGGAAATTATATTTGCTTGTTGATGAATTATTTTTGCTATGCAAAACACTGTGAACAGAGACAGTT
Source organism: Austrofundulus limnaeus (assembly GCF_001266775.1). Lineage (NCBI taxonomy): Eukaryota > Metazoa > Chordata > Actinopteri > Cyprinodontiformes > Rivulidae > Austrofundulus > Austrofundulus limnaeus. Next base: position 3,735,244 of record NW_013952420.1, read on the forward strand.
TAGCATACAGAGAGGGCCAAAAAAAAATAAAAATAAAAAATAAAAAAGGCGAAAACTAAAAAACTAAAAACTAACAACCTGACTTTCAGGTGTGACCTTCCACTCTTTTCCTAGTCTCCCATTCCTTTATGGGTTAACCATCCTTAATGCTTTATGTATGCCTTGTGTGACACTCCTTGCATAAATGATACCAAATAATTGGGATTTATAAATTATTCATTGTGTATTAATGCAGGTGAAATGGCTTTTTGGCTTGGACTGCTGTCTGTCTTTCAGAAAATAAAAGAGGAGGAGGTGGGGTATCATAGATACTTTGCCAGGGAAAAAAAATGAATACTCCCACAGAGATATATGCAATCAAAATGCATGAGCCACGCATGGTCAGAGCACCAACTATCGCAGTATTTTGTCAGGTATTTGTTATTTTCTCTTTATAAACAAAAGCCAAGATTTTCTCCATTTGCTAAACCCATGTGCGGTTTCATGAATATAATTTTTTTAAACGCACACTGACATGCTTGCGCTAGAAGCAAAATCAAAAACAAAACTTTGTGAATGATACTGCCTGATTCATTCATTGATTGCTCCTAAATGTAAACTGACTGACTTGAAAATGTTATTGATTATTTAAGAGATCTGAGATCTTTTGTTTAAGAATAAGTGAGAAATGCATATTATATTCTTTTAGAGTTACACAATACTATCATTCAGAGCTACAACTCGTTGATTTAGAAACAAAAATAGTGAGGAAATAAAGCCAAATGAAATGAGCGAGAAAGACAACATGAAAAACTGGAATTCTTAACCACATTTTAATCTGTAATGACAGATTGACAAACTGCATCGCCATCCGCCACCTAAACTTTTGAGTTTTCCTTTTCATGTCATAAATGCTTTACATAATTACATAATTTTCCGGCTCTCGTGACTCGATTTCACCACAATTTGACTCAAGCATTTTTACCTTGGAGACTTGAAATATTTGGACCGTCAAAAAGGGACCTTACCCCTTTCCTTTGGCTTGTTTTAGTGCGACATAATATTTCTTTGGCAGGGGTCATGGGTGACTTGACATATATCATCACTAACTTATTAGATTTTGAGGCAATTAGTTGAAAACAAACAGGCTAGACAGACTGGCTATTGAGTTGCCTGAACGGGGAGAAAATAGCTTTTGGTGCTCAGTCATTTCAGGGCTGCATCAAAGAGGAGTCCATGGCATCAACAGAAACAAGAAACACATTGTTGCGGTGTAACGCCTATACAGTACCAGGGGCTTAGCGCATTATTTTTCCAGTGATTCAGGTTACACACCCAGCTTGCCCCAGAATAATAGGGTGGTAGAAAGAACTTTTCACCTGAACATTATATGCTATGTGTAGCATAGTTAGTCAAGGATTAAAAACCCATTTTGAGGGCTCCCCTGACATGGGAGTTTAAGCCTGTTGGTTATAACGTGCAGACTAGTCCTCTGTCTGTCAATAAGGTCAAGGGGACATCCAGTAATGATTACTACATGAGGACTGGTCACAGAATTTTTAAAACACTCAAAATATATATTTTTTCATATAATGTGTCTAATTACATATTTTTTCTAAATGGCTTTTAAGCCAATTAGGTTCTGGACAGAGAAAATTTTGTGGACTTTCTTTGAAAGCCGTTTATCGAACAGACTTTAATCAAACTTCAAATAATTTTCAAAAACTAGTGATGAAAAAAAAAACCTGAAAATTGACTAAACAGATTTAAAACTACATTAAATCGACACAATAAATAAACAAATAAATAAATAAATAAATAAATAAATAAATAAATAAATAAATAAATAAATTGTGCTATGACTCACAGTCAGATAGTTAAAAAAGCAACAAATTAACTTTTTCCTCACGTAAACTGAGTGATGCAACAGTGCAGGCAGTTTCTACCTGTCTGCCGATATTTTAGCAATTTCTGCAATGACGTTTGATCTCTGTGAAGATCACAGCTAGGTAGGAGACACCTTCACCACATACCAATTATTCCACAATTTAACAAGACAGTCAGACATTCAAGAGACAAAAGACACTTTCATCAGCCTTTCTAGAGCGGAGACAAGGGGAAGAAAAATGGGAGTCTTTAGGCTTTTCAGACTTATCGGTTTCATGTGAGTGGTCACTGGAATGTCAAGATTTTAGTCAGCCTTTTTCCCACCAGATATCTGCCTTTCCTTCTTCTCTTTTTTTTTCTTTTTTTCTTTTTTATTTCTCAAACATTCCCTTCTAAGTATCTGGTTCCTGGACATGATTTGCTAAATTACCTGCAGTATCAGTTCTGCCACTGGCAATGCATAGTAAGCTTTTAAATTCTCCCAAAACCCATCAAAAGAATTAGCCCCAGCGCTGTCACTAACTTTATTGTCTTCGCAAAGTGGCGGAACAAAGGAAATGCCTTCTGAAGTTGAAAACTTAGGCCTGGTATTATCATAACCAAATGACAACATGCATAGGCAAGATGAGGAGCTGTTACGAATTGAGGATCTGAGATGAGATTTGATCAGGGTAATCTTTCATGTTAAGACCTAAACTTGTCAGATTTATAAAAGTAAACTTTTATGTTTTGTCTGATTCATGTACAAAAAGTAATATAATAAAGTAAAGCAACACTATGATAGCCACATTTTAAACCTAAAACCATGGAGAATGAATTGTGATCGCTGAGATGCAATAAAACATAAAATTAGCTAAAATGTTTAATGGACTACAAATGACCCAATAGTGTTTTTTTTTCTTTTTTTTTTGTGTACCCTGTGCTGTATGCTTTTCTTTTACTTGGACACTCTCAAATACCAGGCTAACACAGCAGCAAAGCAAGGTTTTTGTACTGTATAATTAAACCCTAATGTTACCATATCAGCATTTATACGGCTAATGAACAGACTAATGTCCTTTACAATATAAGTATATGGTGCTGTTTAACACACATTCATGCAGAACCAGTTAAGAAAATGAGATCCTAATTAGTCTCCACTTCTAATACCACAGAACAAAACTGTAGCCACTGTGGATAACAGAGTCAATTAAAAATAGATACTGCAGATAAAAGAACACTTTCTATTCACATTAAACTTATTAAACTTATTAATACCAAAATACTTTACTGTATACATACATACATACATACATACATACACACACACATATATATATATATATATATATTGCATGTGTGTGGGGGTCATTCAATTTTAACTTCATATTGTGTTACCATGTGAACAAGGAAGAAAACTAAACATTGCAATGCAGTTTGGATCATGACACATTAGTTCTAAAATTTCATATTTAATTTACTGACTGGTATACGTAGGAGAAAATGCTGCATGCTGGTAGTGTGATCAAGTGTTGCCTTAAAATAAAAAAAAAATGGTTTGAGTTTTAACTTGCTGCAGCACCTCTTTAGTTAGATGTTGCATGGCTAATTTTGACCATTTAGAATGTTAAATTTTGGTTTGGTTCAAGCATTTTTCATGCAAAAACACAAAGACAAAGTTAACAATTAACATTTGATCTTAACCATTTATAAATCCATTCAGACATTATTGTATAAATGTTTACTTCAAAGTCAGTTTTGCATTATGCAGTTATTTTGGTAGGCATGCAATGATATTCTTCAAAATGCACAGAACTGCACCAGAAATGCTACACTTCGCTGCTTCTCCTGCACCCTGCTTAAAATAACCATACATTCGTATACAAATAACAACTTAAACAAAACTGACACTAAAGAGAAGGTTTAGAGAATATTGACTGACCAAAAAAATCTACTTTGGTCTTGACTCCACTTAGACTCATCATTCTGGTCAGAATTAAACTGTTTCCCATTGAGACGGAGCCACTGAGAACAAGTAAGCTATCATTGTTTGTAACTTTTCATGAAATCGGTTATAAATGTAAAATATCATTCATTACATTGGGGCTTTCTTTGCTCATACAATATATTTTCATAATGTTATATCCTTTTTTTCCCTTTGTCACACTGTAACAACAACACTTTTATAACCAGCATCCAAAATGCTTTAAAACACTTATTTCCAGCTAAACATTAACATAGATGACATTCAAAACATTGAAAATAAATACATTATAAAAAAGTACCACTATTATTGTGTCTATGCAAATTAAAATGAAAGAATTAAAAGAATTCACTGACTGGCCGGTGCTGATTCAGAAATAAAAAAAAAAAAAAACAGTTTTCACTTCATTATTACTCGGGTATAATCTTAAGATGTTTTGTGAACTTTGCTGAAGTATTTGCTGCTGTACGTAGAGGTGAATGATCTCAAGAGGAGCAGGAGGAGGTGGTGAGTTTGGGGGCTCATTGCCTATGCATGATAGTGTTGTAGAGATATTAGAATAACACTGACTATATTCTGTAAATGAAGAAGAGAAGCAAGGGAAACCTCGGGAGTCCATTATGGATTTTAATAATACATCAAGGTAATGTAACTGAATAACCGATCTCAGCGGGTTGAGAGGAAGAAGAAGAGGAAACAAAATAGACACGTGGCATTTGGCTAAAATTACAATATAAATTATAAAAAACAAAAAGCACTTTTAGTTTATCTTGTCTTCCTACTTTCATTCATCTTTAGGCAATTTTGCTCTATTTTCCTCCAACTTCCTCCTTTATCCAGAACATGGTGTAGACAAATAAAAGTGGAGGAAAACAGTTTGGCATCTCTGTAGATTAATTAATGTGCCTGCGACTTGGCATCACCGGGCGAAAATTATGTGCATAAATAATATCACTAATTAAAAAGATGCAGATTAACATGCAAATAATGTTAATGAGGATCTGCAATTCCAGAGTGTATTCGCATAACATCAACAATTTAATGTGTTGGAGGGACTGTGTTTGCATTGCATTAATAAAATTCAAAGACCCGTGCATAGAAAATTCTGTCGGAGTCTGTGTTTCCACTTGTGAGTTGTAAATTCTGTGGGCAGTAACAGCCACTTCTTTGGCAGATGCAAAAGTTATTATCTCAAAGGCTGGCTGAAGTGGTGCCATGAGCCAGTACGACCAGCTGTTAGCACGCGGCCAGCCAGAAAAGCACTAAGACAATTAACTGAATTAGTTGTTAGCCGGCACTGTTTATTTTCTCTCAGATTAATTTCACACGGCTAACCAGAAATCTGCCCGAAAGAGGGAAACAGACACAAAATAAACAAGAAACAGCCCTCCAGCTGGGAGTGAATGTGTGAAAATCTTGTTCCTGTTCCTACCTAGAAAAGTGAATGCTAAAAAAAAGTGCAACACTTGTGATGAAAACTCCCATGTTTTGACTCTGTCTCCAGTGTGAAGAAACAAGATGAAGCAAACTTTTTTTCTCTCTCTCACTTTCCTTTTTTTTAAATAATCTCATCAATTGATTTGAAAATGTCACTCACAAAATCTGAATCTTTTGTTTTCACCATAAGATTTTCAGCTCATCAAAGAGCAAAAAGCAAACACCGTACAAGCATGAGAAAAGAGCCCCGCTGTGTGAGGACTTAATGGATTTCACAGTAGAAATGAAATGACAAACTTGAGTGAGCGCATGTCTTCCTGTGGGGCAAATGTCTGGTGGATTTGGATCGTTACCTGCAGAGTAAACAAGGCCCTTTCTTAACAAGGAAAAATACTGCCTGTGTCTATCAACACGATGTCGAGTGGGGAAAAAGGAAAGGCGCTCCGGTCTGCGGTGATATGCATCAACTGTCCTCAAGAGGACATTTACTCTAAACCCATTCATTTCGTAATGGGCAAAGGTTCTGAGCCCGTTCGTCTTTCAGCTGGCAAAAATCCCAGACATTTATCATTCATTGTACAATCTCTCTCTCTTTCTTTGTGTGTGTATGTGTTTCACACATTCACAATTTTAACACAAAGTGGTATAGTTTCAGTGTTTAATGTAAAATAATTTAAAATAATAATAATAATTGCGCTAATCAGAAAAGTTACAATGATTTGAAATCTTTTCAGTATTTTACAGTAATTCTAAACTGATATTAAACAAGTTCATTTTTATGAAAAACCAGAAATGTATTAAATCTGTTATTTGCATTGTCAGTTGTTTTCTCATGTATGCCCTACTATTCTTGAGTCGGATTTTAATAAAGATTATAACAAGAATAAGGATTGTAAAACAATTCAAGCAGTGGTTGAACATAAATCAAATAGAATGCATTTGTATTTGCAACATGTCTCCCCCCGATAATGCTATGTGCTATGCTGTAGAAATGTGAACAGAAAGGCTAGTTTCATAATGTTTGTGACATAAAAACGGGGGGAAATGAGTTCAAATGTCTTCACTGTATCCACTTCTGTCTTTCTGAATGAAGAGGATGTGGCGCCTGCTAAAATTTTCAGCCACACAGCATGCAAATGATAGCTTCACAGGACATACGGTTTGTATTATGCTTGGCATTGCCTGTGCTACAGTGTGATATTCTGGGAGGAAAGTGGGGAGGGAAAAAAAAAAGAAAACCCAGAGAGAAACACAATGACCTCTTCAGCTGGGCACGGCTCTAAAGCAGCTGGCCAATAACTTAAACAGGGCCTTGTAATATGCTCGTTTTGGGCAGCGGGAAAACTGCACAGACAACGCATAAAAATATGACAAGCAGATGATGGATTAGGGTCGTAAGTCTCAGTTCAGCCGTACAAACAGAACATCATGATCGTGTGTTACGACAATACGGTTAATAGACAGAAATTAGCAGATGTTGATTGCAGCCTGGATACCGTCAGCATACCAAAAGCCTCTTAGAAAAACATGGCTGACCTGCAAAACCAAGCCAGAGAGACTGCCTGGATTTGCTCTTATTTTAGGTTTCATAAGCTGTCTTCTTCAGATATTCTCCCCATGATGCTCCTTTTATACTGTTTTAGGACTTGACTTTCAAAGAAAAAGAAAATGTAAAAACTACTAAAGAGTGAAACATTTTTTTGATCTGTCACAGAGCAGTTTCAAAGTTGTCAGTGAGGAAAAAGGCTGCCGTAATGTAACGGTTTTGGGGTTTGTATGTCCTCCTTTCATAGCCTAAGGTGAAATGCACATTTCATCAAGGTTATGTTGTATTTGCTCCCTCATGAATGCAAAGTTAGCTTTGCCCCTCTGAAGACTTCCAGTGAGATTTGAATGTCGAAATACAAAGCACTTGTTAGAGCAGAGCTTCGCAGATAATTAAATTTGATCGGTGGACTGGACAGGAAGGCCAACTTTTCCTAGAATTAATTGCCCGCTACCAGGATTTGTTAATTTGCATTATTTGCCTGCGTAATGTTCATTTGAAAGGTTATATGTTGTTGGAATGCAACAATGTTAAAAGTAAAGTATGACAGTGCTCTTTGCTCAGTTGTTTAAAAAATAAAAACCAGACTCCACTACAGTCAAACTCTTTATGTCCAGAATATGTTTAATGTTATTTTAAATTAAAAAAATCATTTTTAAAAAGGTAAACAAAGTCAGTCACATTGATTTAAATAAATAAATAC
>NW_013952420.1:3742913-3745804 GCF_001266775.1 Austrofundulus limnaeus
AATAAAATAAATAAAAGTGACTATCTGTTTCAAAAAGTGATGATCTCTTACAAATTTTAATTTAGAGGAAAGTGAAGAAATTCATCTATTCAGCTTTAACTAATACAGAAATAATAGCTCGCACAATGACCAAATCACTTTCAAACACCAGGCAGACAAAAGAGAACCAGCGAGAGGGAGAAAATTAAATCGCAATTATCATAAAATCCATCATTGTAATTCACGCGGGCTGAGCGTTGCAGTGTTTGGATAGGTAATGATTTTCTAATATGAGAGGCCAATTTGCATAAATAGCCTGGAGATTGGTTATCATCGTCATCATCATCATCATTTTTGATTCCCCACAGTTACGATCCCTGCACCATATATCAGAGCTCACAGCTATGTAAAACCACAGCACTAATTAATAAGCCATTTACAGACTAGCAGCTAGTTACAGTTGGTCCTGCTGATGACCTTAGTGAAGATGAGCCGTCTCAGAAGTGCCTGTGTGTAACTACAAACATAATGATGTGCCAGGAGGGAATCATTAAAAATAATTTACACAAGCCTTCATTTACCCAGATCTTTTGATAGCACGCTTCCCCCGGTGTTTAGATCCGTGGCACAGAACCTCCTTACCATTTGGAAAGTGCCGGCCGGGGGAACGAGCGGGGATACCTAAGTGGTTAATTAAGAGCTGTTGGGGCGCCGGGAGAGGCTCCTGAAAAATCTCTCTGATGTCTGCCGTGTCAAGTGTCTCTCCCAGACTGAGCAGCGAGAGGTGGCTGCCACACTAGGCTAATTACTGGGAAAGGCAGGGAGCAGCTGAGGAGAGACGAGCCCCCCCCCCCCCCCCCCCCCCCACCCCCTGAATGAATAGTTCTCTCCAACAATTTGAGCATTTGCACACACACACAAAACACACACGCACGCGCCCACACTCACACAGAGGCACATAAATATTTGGACAATCTTAAACGATTTGAGGATTGAAGCAGGCAGACTGCTCTGTGGAGCACAAAGAGAAGGAATTGGGAGCTCAGGCGTAAGAAAGGGTTAACTACACCTGGATGACAATGAAGCTGTATGAGGGGGTAAAGTCTCATTTTGCTCTGAAGGAAAGGACAGATAATGGTACAGAGAATGAGGTGAAGAGGGAGGGTCAAACCTGGAATTTAACTCGAATGAAATAATAAGATAAACTGTGCCTACAAAATTCAGAATTTCATCGTGGCTAAAAGGTGCAATTTTGTCGCCATTTGTCTTGTCTGAGAGAAGTTAAGTATTTGTTGCATAGCAGTTGTGCACATACAATATATCAATACAATTAATTATAGGAAGATCAACTAAAGAAAACAAAAGAACAATGAAAACAAATAATGTACAGCTTGTATGCTGATAAGCAGACCAATGGGTGTATGTTAGAATATTTTTTTTATCAATAAACAATATATTTTTTTTGATTTTGCACTATCCCCCAATTATATAAAGAGCCAGGAAGGAAGAGTACCAAATATGTTTCTTTTAATCTTCAGAATTCCCCACTGCAGTGTCAAAACTCTGTTCAAACGGAGGAGCTGCCAGGCTTGAAAGTGGCTAAACAATGCTGTGGGATGCAGGCAGAATCGCTGCTGTGAAAGCCTATGCTGATCATTGGACCAGGCCCTTGAATGGCTCTTGGCTCCTTCCTCCATTTTTTCCCCTCTTTGCCTCCCTCTTTATTTCTCCCATCTGACTCCAGACCATCCTATGGAGGGAGCGGGGGGAGGGGGGGGGGGTAGCTTGGGGAAAGATAGACAATAAGGCTTTTTAAACCTCAGAGCTGCCTACAGCAAAGCCCCTTTCCAGGCACCGATGAGCCAGGCAGCCACCACACCAAGCCAAGCGCTCCAGCCACATCAGCCATGACAGAAGGCTGGCAGAACAATCATCTTAACAATATGGCTGAGTCGCTGCCCCGACACTGAAATGGGGCTATCGCTCCAACTAGCATTATGGTTGGTTTGCCACTGGCGCTAATAGCTCAACATTGAGCCAGACCTTGGACTGGGCTAGTTGTAAAGGATGTGCAATAGGCTTGTGTCGGTTGTTGTGGAATTTAAAGTCACAAAAGCTGATGAAGGACAAGTTACAGAAACAAGATAGTGTACAATTTATCACATAATATACTGTCTGAAATTTGTTCAGCAGAAATGACTTGGTGAAACCTGTCATCTTGAAATACGTTCTTATGACATTTGGTTGCACCACATGTAGGCCTGTGTTCCAGATTTGATTCTGACCAACAGATTAGGAAACATTTAAGTTAACCTTCACCAAATGACTGTGTGTTCCTCCATATAATCACAAGCTTTTTGCGAAAAAGAGGAGTTGGACTTCACAGCTCCAATTATATGCAACTGCAAATCCCTAAATGTTCTAAAAGGCCCACACCTTGCAGTTATCACAGAAATACTATAATTATTTTAATTGACCAGGGTTCTTCTATCAAGCCAAAAACCTGGGTATTTCTTTGTGAGTTGGCAAGCTAGCAATTACATGTTTCACTACAGAGTGAGCTTTTTTTTTTCATTTTCTTTAAAGAATACTTAAGGATTAGAGGAGGAACAAGCATGTTATTAAACGATTTCCGCTTGTGTGTGCTGTATTTTTTTTATAAAGTCTTTCTTTTATATTTTATTTCTAAACAACTCTCACAACAAAATGAAAAGGAAATATTTTTCTTCTTTGTTTGCATGTAGGATATAGATTAAAAGTCAAATGAGATAGTACTAATAGAAAAATAGAAAAGGGGGATAACGTGAGTAGTTTAAGCTAAAACAAACCACTCTTGAAGTTTAGAATTACAGTTTTTTGTTGCTATAAGCATTAAAAACATTATTAAAAAAACAAATTATATATATATATAT
>NW_013952420.1:3745884-3747026 GCF_001266775.1 Austrofundulus limnaeus
ATATATTTATGGTTCAAACGTAAAGAGAGAACTGCATCAAGATCAGTCCCTTATAATTTCATTGGATTTGTGTAAAAGACTGCCATCCAAAGACTAGTTATATTGTTTAAGTCAAAAACTGGTATTTGCACAAAGGCTGAGGACCCCAGACTGAAAATGAGAGGTGTGAGAAGACATGGCGTGGCCCCAGGGCGTTGGCGCTGTTGCCAGTGTTAACAGTGTTACCTCGGGTGAGCACACATAAACATATACACACAAAATAGGAAGGAAGTGTCTCGTCAAGTTGTGTTTGTGTGTTTTTGGCTGCAATGGATAGCGCATTCTGAACAAAGGACGGTAGCTGAAAATAAGAGCGCACACACACATTGTCACAAACAGAGAAACTGTATGCCAGTGGTTAGGCAAGGGTGAGGCAGCAGAAATAGAACCAACATGATGGTTTGCCTTTTATTTACTTTAAAGAAAACGGTTTAAATGAAAGACAGAAAAGCTAACTGCCCTGAGAAGTGAGTCATAAATTGAGCTGTGTCCAAACATCATCTGAGAATTTTCTCGTTCATTGACACTCGAAAACAGCAATTTAAATCAGTTACTGCATACAGCGTACCATCACACCACTTCTCTTTTCTCTCATTTGTACACTTAAACACATAATGAAGCATTGCAAGTGGTATGGAAGGCTTGTAAGTATCCTACATGCACATGGTTATAAATTTGCATTCTGCTCATTTTTTTAATGAGATGAAAATGAAGAATTTCACTTTTAATGCCATATTTTCCTGCCTGCCACGCTTCACGCAGCCCCACGAATAAACACCGGTATCAATGGTTGGCCAGAAAGTAGTGCCATAAAAGCTGCCATGAAATTTGTTTTTCTAGCTGCTGAATTGTATTCAGTTGGGGATATATGGCATAGTAATGCAAGAACTGTAGGCTCTGTAATTAAGTCTGTCTTCTGATGCTTTCGAAACAATTCATTAATGAAAGTCTCTCACTGTCAGCTGAGATGCAGAAAGCAGTGCCATTCATTAAATGACAAAGTTGTTAAATTGTATTTTTAAAGTTTTTCGACCAACCAACCAATAAATAAATAAATAAATAAATAAATAAATAAATAAAATTCCCTCTTGTTGGTTAAAATG
>NW_013952420.1:3747594-3759986 GCF_001266775.1 Austrofundulus limnaeus
GAGTAGAATGGAGTAGAATGGAGTAAAGTAAAAATAGAAAAACAAATATACAAATATACAAGATATATGAGACATAGGGGATAAGGAAGTTTGGAGCAGCAGGTCATTGCATGTGTAATCGTCCTTGTAAAGTGTCAGTGCAGGGTGAAGTTTAAAAGTCTTACAGCTTCAGGGATGAAGTTGTTTCGCAGTCTTGTGGTTCTGAACTTGATGCTCTGCAGCCTCCTGCCTGAGGGGAGCGGGGCAAAAAGTGGGTGTGCTGGGTGGGTCGGATACTTCCTGATGCAGGTGGCCCTTTTCCTACATCTGGAGATGTATATGTCTGTGATGCTGGGGAAGCTAGCTCCAACAATCCTCTCTGCTGCCTTCGCTACCCTCTGCAGAGCTTTCCTGTCTGCAGCAGAGCAGCTTCCATGCCACACATTGATGCTGGAGCACACAACGCTCTCCACCACACATCTGTAGAAGGACATGAGGACAGAGCTCAGAGTCCAGCACGTCTCAGCCTCCTGAAGAAGTATGGCCGCTGATTTTCCTGACCAGGGTGGAAGTGTTAATGCTTCAGATGAGGTTGTTACTCAGGTTCACTCCCAGGTAGCTGTTCACAATGGTGTGGAAACAACAAATAAATAGGTATTTGAATTAAGTTACAAAAAAAATATGTGGCCCCCTTATGTTGGACATTAGTTCCTATTTTAAGTAAAATTTGTTATATGTCGTTTTAGAGTCAAGGGAAGTTACGTGCAAAAATAACAAAAAAAGGTAAAATAAAAAATAACTGGCCATCAAATTGAAAAGTTGACATTGAAAAAATCTAATTTGTTAAACTGTTTTTTTGTTTGTTGTTTTTTTTTTTTTTTTGAGGGAGTTTACATACAAATAATATTTTACGTATTGTAGCTACCGCAGCACTTTGAACAACCTCAGTTTTAAAGAACATGTTGTTTTTTTTTCCCTGACTGGATTGACAAGCTAACAGCTACAGCTACTTCAAACAGGGTTTATATGATATTTCTGCACCAAATTTTCCAGGCTGCACAAGAAGTGTTACAACTAGCTGCTGCTGTTGCTTTGTCCTTACAAATATTAATTGATTTCCACTTTAAAAATGAAAGGTAAAAACTATAGCAAAGTAAACGCTTATTGAATAGGGTCACTTTTGAGACAACTTTGAGATTGGAATAGCTGTAATCACTTTTTTCTGCTCTACTTGGACTATTTAACTGTATTTTTGCAAACTGATGTCATTCACTAAAATATACAGCACACAATATTTGTGATTGTTCTTCCCACAGAATCATTTTTTTCAACAAGTCTGAACTGTCAGTTTAATTTATGCAGGTCAATTCTTGTACAAATGATTCAAATATGGAACTGGGCTCTATTTTACCTTTTAAGACCAATGTACTGTATTGCCATGTTTACATGAGTCTACAAAGTACTGGCTGCTGCTCCCTTCACCAGTACACAATTAGTTTTGTTTCAGCAGTGTAGTAAAATCTTAAAAAATAAAATGAAAATAAATAAAAAATACAAATAGGCAAGGTGCACATGCACCATGTCCACAAGTATCCTCATGGTGATGCATAGTCACAAAGACCCTTTCCTTTCTTATGTTTTGGACATTTTTCAAATTATCAGAGAGGCTTAGCCAACTTTAAAGTGGCTACAAATTGTGAAAAAGAGACTTTTGCCCCTATTGCGCTCTTGCCAATTGGCTCCCTATGGCAACACATTCAAAGCTAAAAGTTGTTTTTTTCAAAGCCAGGCCAATTAAAGGATATAAAACAACATAATTTAAACTGTGATCACTTGGCAGAATGATCTTCGAAGACTTCTTCTTACTGTTCCAGAGGAGCATTGATGCTTTGTCTTCTGTTAGTGTCTGATGGATTTTCTGGGTCAGCAGTAAGACAAAGTTTATTTTGCATGCCAACCACACACATCTGAACAGGTATTATGGAGTGCTTCAAGGTAGATAAAAAAATAAAATCCAGAGGCTCATAAAAAAACAATAAAGATAATGTCACAGCTAGATGCATGTCAGTGATCTAAGGTATACTTTACAGCAAAGAACCTCACAGTCATTCCTTGACAAAACAGTCATCTTATTTACAAGGCTCACAATAACCCCACGCAAATGTCGAAAAGAGGAATAAAGAGAGGGGAGGGAAAAATAATTAGCATATTAATCTTTTTTATACCGTCATCTCTCAGGTCCAGGGGACCCACGGTGTAATTTAAATCTAAATGCTTTCGCTGGCATTAGAATTCATTTTAGATGGGTCAATTGTTCCATAATAAAGGGATAGAAGGTGTACTTCATGCAAGAGATTTATGTTTGCCATTTGTTCATATTCATGTGCTACTGAATACCCCCCAATTCAAATGGTGATGGCAGCTCATATCAGTCGAGCTCCAGACCTACAGATCACTAACCGGCAGCAATGAATTTCATTTGCCGAGGACAAAAAGAGTGAAGGGAGAGAGAAAGTGAGAGACTGAAGGGGTTTGGGGGGAGGGGGAATCAGCTCCCCAACTCAGTTTATTGATTTTTTTTTTCCTGCTCGACAGAAAGCCTGTATAACAGCTCTATTGCCCTCATAATGATTAGTGACAAAAGTTTAATTAAGCAATTATGAAGCCAATAATAGAGTTGTCTGGTTTGCTTAGCTTTAGACTATTTAAGACTTATCTCCCTCTCGCACATCACAGCAGCTGGAATGTGCTTGAAGAGATTAATGCCGCGAGAACACAGATGCCCACTTTAATACAGTGCCATGATGCTATTTGAATGAAGTTGAGAACACAAGCGTCTCTTTATCAAATTACAAGTCTGCTTTTCATGAATATGGAGGAAAAAAAGAACGAAGAAAAAAAGCATATTCAGCCATGGCTTCAAGGTGTAATTATAAAGACATACAACAGAAAGACACAATTCTGTTGTAGTAATCTCCCTGTATAAAATATGCATGATAATGTTTTACTGACTAAAGACTTACTGTGTTCTAAGAGGCTTTGGCATTTTACATTCACTCAGACAATTGGATATTTCTCAATATTCCTTAATGTTGTATTTGATCCTCCAACTCTTCTCTTTTCTTTGTGCGTCGTTTTGCCTAGGAAAATTGATTAGATTATCTTCCCTCTCCATGCACGGTGCCAAATAAATGAGGTTTCAAGATGCAAACTTTGCATTCAAGTTGATGCCATTTGTCCCTGTTGATAAATCTGTGTGACATGTGGTGATGTATGGGCAATTTACATAGATCAATCCATAGATGGATCCAGATGCATGCCAAGAAAGGTTGTATTTAAAACCATGAGCATGAGGTTCTTTCCCATTGTCACTTGGTCCCCATGGAGATTTCTTCTTTTTTTTATTTCATTTCTTGGTAAATCACAAACTCAGGTCATTTATGAGAGTTTGAGTCTGAGTCGACTTCAGTGGTGACACTGTATTTGAGGAGAAATCTACAGACAAGCCATGAAGGAGTCGTTCTATCTAGTCTATAAAAAGTCCCCCGTCCTCTGAGCTTATCCACATTTACTCTAAGCGCAGCAACACAAAGTTGAAGTGCTGTGACAGCCTAAATCCCAGAGTAAGTACACAAGCAGACAAACTGAAAAGAGGTTGTTGTTAGTATAACAGCATATCCAGTATTTATATGTCCCGGAGTAAAACTATTATAAGTATGGAAATTTAGAAGGCCTTGGAACATGTTTACACCATTTTGGATAAAGCCTGCCCTTGCTCTACATATTGAATCACATATTAAGCTAATATCAAGCTTTACAGTGTGTCTAACTAAAAGGAGGTCAAACTTACTGGGATTTAATGTAGTCTCTATAAGTGGGTTTTAAGTTTTGATTTTTTTGTTCGCAAGAAAAAAGTAAAAAATCAAACAAAACACAAGTTTATTATGGAACAACATATGAAGCAACAGGGTTAGTTCTACTGATGGGGCTAAATATGCAAATATTTTAATTCTATAACTGACAAAAGTGTAAAACCTTCTATCGTATTTATTAGTGTGGCATCCTTACCACCAAACTGCATCACTTTTCAAGGTGGAGGTCACTTTGTGTCTTGTAATATCTCTTTCAGCTGCATGTGTCAGAGGAGGAAAAGGAGTGCCCGTTGAATGTCATAAAGCGAAGCCGAAACAAGGAAAGAGAGAATAAACACTAAACAATAATCACATCATCCCGTAACACATGCTGCGTTGTGGGATGTTGCACGCTCTCTCTCCCCTGGCTTCCTAGGACAATGAGATGACATGCTGAAGGTGGGACTGCATCTGGCATCATATTTAAACAGGGCTGCCACGTCTCAGGAACACAGGTCGTTGCCAGATTGCAGGCTAATTAAGGAGCTTCTTGGATGACCATCAGTGCCTGTCGGTGGGCAAGGTAGCAGGCTGAGGCTTGCTCTGTCACGCTCCCACTGCGAGGCCCTGAAAAGACGAATGGCCAGCGAAAACCCCTGTGGGATGTCATAATGCTACATATTTCCCTCCAAAACAAAAGATGTCCCTTGTGGGATTGCTGTTTTCCCATTTCCCTTTTGTCCCCTCCCCTCTTTTCAAACAAGTGTAAATTACCTCAACGTTTGGATAAGTGTTCAAGTGGCCTGTCCACACACATTAGCCAATTGTCGCAAAGGCAAACATCCAATGAAATATGTATTTCACAGATGCTAGAAGCTGAATGCAATAATTGTGTGAATGCCATTAGGCATTCACACTATTGTTTTTGTTTTTCTCTTTATTNTCTTCTTCTTTTGTCTGGTTCTGCTTGAAATGAAAGTAAAGTGATGGGAGCGCGCGCTCCGCTACCGAGAGTTAATGAGTGTGACGTAGGCCATAAGCTACGCATGTGATTGGTTACCTTTGTGACGAACACAGCTTGTGGCCAATTGCATTTCATGAAAAGAAAAACCGGAACAAGGGATTTTTTTCTTTTTTTTCTTTCTTTTTTTTACAGCGGTTATAAAGCTATGCTGATCTAAAAGGAGCGAGTAACGACAAGCTTTCTAGAAATGTAGTGGAGTAAAAAGTACAATTATTGTCTTTGAAATGTAGTGGAGTAAAAGTAAAAAGTTCCCAAATAAATAACTACTCAAGTAAAGTAAAGATACTCAAAAAATGTACTTAATTACAGTGATAAAGTAAAAGTACTTTGTTACTGTCCACCACTGGTGAACATGCATTTGAAGCAGCGTCAAAAAAACAGCAAGGCTCCTTCAAACAGCAAACGATGCCGAAACGTTTGTGTGTATCATTCATGTGTGACAGCTAACCAGGCATTAGCTATAAGAGAAAAATGAGCCCAGTTCATTGTGGTCAATGACCACCACCTGTGTGCAGTCAGATTTAAATTATTCAAAATTATTATAATAGAGTATTATTTGTTATTATTGTTATTAAAGTGATTTGTTTATTTTGTTTACACTTCTAGTTTAGTGACTAACAACAATGATCACATTGTTTTGGACACAAACCAGTAAAACTGCAACTGTGGACATTAAAACAATTCAGTCAGTTCAGAAAATGAAACTGGTGTTATTGATATAGGACTTTTTATAACAATTATTAATTTTTCATACAAATCACCGAGTTCTGTAATTTTATTTATTTTCATTGTTTTCTTTAAACGTGTACATTTAATTATGATTTTCAGACCTTATGAACCCACAGTCAGATCTACAAGAAACCAAAAAAGGTACAAATTGAACTCAACATCTAAGCCTTCACTGACTCCCTCTGTCCAAAATAACTTGACAAACCTCATATCTGAGCACTCTGACAGTGACTTTTACCAAAACGTGAGTTTCTACACAAATGAGCCATTCAGAGATGAGTTCCTTCCCAACTGCTGTGAAAGTAGCAGATGGACAGCTTCCACATCGGTGCATTGCTGTTCCTTCCTGAGGTGATTCTAATCAGACACACATTCAGTGTAAATCATCAGCACCTTCCTACATCTGCAGCTCTGCTGTCTTTCAGCACACAGAGCTGGAGACAGCTCGTTGCTCTGAATTTAAAAAGATACAGCATTTAAAAAGACTTTCTGTCATCTAATGGTAACATCTATAGGTTACTAATAGAAAGGCTTTTTTCATTTAAATAGCTCACAGAATGGAGGAACTGTACACTCCCTGTTCTGAGTAATTAAGTCTCCATGGGGGGTTAATGGTTCACTGGATGTCTATTTCAAGGCATAACCCATTAGGTTTAATGTGAGCATCATTAAAACTAAACGTTTATTCTTATTCTTTTCAAATTTCTATCAAATCAGAATTATTAGTTGTAACACTGATGGAACTGTAAAACTATTAAGGTTTCAAAAATGTTGGTAATGCTCATTTATTTTGAGAGTTTGCTTGGAGTAAAAATTGGCTTTTATTCTGAAAGTCTAAATGCAGTGGTTTCCTGCCAATCGACATTTACAATGAATTGGGGGCCTTTTTGGGGAAACATGGCAGCACAATAATAGGCTCTCAGCACACAAACAATAAAGGCTGGGGTCTACCACATGAGATAAGATCTGAGGCCCTGAGACAGTCCAACACATAATTACAGGATGTGCCATAACTAATAGAATAATAAAGAGAAACTTCTGTGTCGAGTATGGACTGGAGGTCCCATAGTCAAAGTGGGCGACAGAGATGATGATAATAATGATGAAAGCCTTTGTCATCATTTGCACATTGAAATTACATTTAAGAACACCCATTCAAAAAGATGCACACATGACAAAAACATGGGGCAACAGGTGATCAGGTCATGCAGCAACCAGTTGGGGTCATGCTACCTTTAAAAAACTTGGAATACACACAATAGGAAAAATGAGTTTTAAAAAATGCTCTGATCCTATGTTTGCACAAAAACACAGGGTCATACGCTAAAAAAAACACTTGCAAAGTGCAAGACGGCTAAGGAAGGGAGGGGGCTGGGGATCAAACACATGGTACAGGGTAGGATGCAAAAGATCCGGTGATGTTTCAGGATAACACTCCATGCTGGAACCAATCAAAGACCTTCAGAGTCCAAAAAACAAGCTGTTATCAACCAAGCACAAATCACCAGAGTTCAATTCTCTGTCTCCACCCATTGTGGTCTCCAGACTGATCCACCCACGGGTGAAACGGGTAGGAGATGGGGAGACAAGCCTCTGTCTCAAGTGTCATCTGGGGGAATTTTGATAACTGTCAACAAGGTCAGCAGCTACAGGGATCCAAAGATAAACATAATTGTTTTGGGACAAGCAGCCTTGATTTTCTCTCTGCTTTAAGTCTTAACTGCATCTCAGTGTTGGTGAAAATGCCAATGTTCCAAATAGCATACAGAAAAAACAGAAATCCAGAAGTTGTGGAGAATCAAAGCGTCAGTAGTCCCAGTGGTCAGCAGATTGCTCTGTGTTATGACCCCCAAACTGTAAGAGCTTCAAAAGATCCCTGGAACAATCTCAGAGATCTCTGTCCAGAAGAGCTCAGTCCTAGAAACATCTAACCCCCATTTACACTGCATGTGGTTCCGCTGCACTGCACAGTTCGCCGCCATTCGTTTCCACTCCAATTTATACTTTATATGTAGACGACGCCTCGGTGTGTAGTACAGAGGAGGTCTGAGTAGTGTGGGCAGGAAATGCGAGATTGTTGATAAGTTGATAAATGTAAGTCAAAGTGAAATTTTTCTCCTGCGGAAGATGACATAAACTTAGACTTGTCACCAATAGAGTGGAACCAAGTAAAGCTCACACAGAAATGTATTTACACAAAAGGTAAGTGTCTTTATTTTCAGGTGCTCCAGCTGGAACCAGGGAGGTAATCCAGTTTGGGTCCAGCACAGAGTGGGTGAAGGAACTGAGACAGAATCCAGAGCTTCAGGCAGAGTGACCCAGAGTAACCAACACAGGTGAGTGACAGGAGTGGAACAGGCGAGTACTTAGACATTCCTTTCAATTCTCTCAGTCAGTCAGACTTTAAGGCAGGTGATCTCTCTTTTGGACAAGCTTCTTTCTTGTGTGGCTCACGACAACCATGGACATTTATAATAATTCTGGACAAGAGTATAGACAAGGTTAAAGGGCACAGACTTGCGTTAAACACAATACTATGAGGGCTTAGCAACTACCAAAGTAGTGATGATGCATCAGTGATGAACAAACGTAGAATGAGCCTGAAGAAGGATCAGGAGCTCATCAGGTGGATTACCCACAGCTGCTGCCAATCAGCCAGAGAGAACTCAGGAGGAAAACACACCAATCATTTCAGACGGACTCCAAACACAGCTGAAACTGTGTTGTAGTTGTCAATTTGAAACTTCTTATTTCAAAGTTAAAATCCATGTGTATCGTGTGTAAACAGAGGCTGCACGCTACATTTTGCCATCTGCTTCCCAAACAGAGCGATACATTCTGACAGCATTTGTGTAGAAATACATCCATATATTTATTAATGTAGGTGGGATTTCAACAAAATTACAATGCTTTTGGCGAAAATACAGATGTTGTGCTGGTTACTTTTCTTGTTGGTGTGATGTGATCTTTGTAGATTGACTCCGGCATCTGGTAAAAATAGGACTGAACACAAGAGGCGGCTGTGGTGCAGTGGTAGAGCAGCCGACTTAGGACCAGAAAGTCACAGGTTCGGCTCCCAGCCATCCCCACATGGTATGGTGTCCTTGAGCAAGACACCCAACCCCCTACCGCTCCCTGGGCGCTCACATAGCTATGGATGGTTGGAAGACTATTGAAGCTGATTGAGAGAATTGGCAAAAGTGTTATAAGACAGATATGTCCAAAACCAGTCACAATCTCTCACTCATTATCTTTTGGATTCAATTATAACCCTCTTCCTACACTTGCAGGTCTTTCCTGAGCCAACTTGTATTTTCAAATAAACATCACTTACCTTTTTACTTCCATGTCCTCGCATCAGTTTTCTGCCTAAGTTTCTGACAGAAAACTGTTGTTCACTGACACATTCCATCCAGTTTGACTGGAAAAGTCTATTTTGCAAAGCAGAATGAGCAAAATTTCCAGTTTTTAAATGCACATAGAACCATACATCAAACGACTGCCAGAACTATAGTGAAACTTGGTTCTACTAAGTCCTGACACTACAGGCTGAATACAAACACTTTTCAAAGTTTTATTAAAAAACAATTGAGAACCATACATCAACTGACATTTTGTTGGCTAATCGCATAAAATCTTAGTGAAAAACCTTTTTAAAGACTCTGCATTTAAAACGATAAAATAGATTTAACATGCATTTGGTGTAAAAACTGCAAGATGATGCTAACATTGGTGGAGAATGCTGCAGTGAGGGAATCCAGAGCCCACTGAGGAAGGATTAAAATATTTCACAACTAGTTTTTACTTTGGGAAACTCTTACCTGTCTGACTAATGAGCCAAGAATTAATGAGAGAACTGAGTCGTCCTCCAACTCAGAGAGAAGAGATTCAGCAACACAGTGGTAACTGTCAGTGCTAACTATGCAAAAATTTATTCTGTGCAGGAAAAACACTGGGATCTGGAAGCTCTGGTGGAAACTCTCAGGAGAAACGTGACAAATGATCCTTTCTGCACCCTGCAGCAGGACTGAGACCTCGTCAAAGGACTGTGGGAGAAAAGCTGTTCCACAGTGAGGTTGTGGTGTAGAAATGAATTTATCAAGCTTTTTTTTACGCAGCCTCTTCTGAAAATAATAAACTGTTTGTGTTAAAGTGACATGAAATCCTCTGCAAATTCACCCATCACCCTTTTCACCCTGTCACAATTTGTCAGTATTTAAATACAAAGCTTCCCTGAGCTGCACTTTACAGGAAACAGATGGAAAGTAAACAGTTTTATTTTGAAGGGGAAATTAAGTCGGGTGAGAAATGAAAAGCAGGAGACAATTTAAAAGACGGGGTCATTTTTTTAATTTTATTTGTTTCATTCATAAAAAAACAACAAAAAGTCAATTTTAAAAAACAAAGTAAATTAATTACTGAGAATGGCCTGTGCACTGGAATTGTTTTTCCAGAACAGTAGAACTTGTTTTTATTGTTTTGATTTTTACAGGCTCTAGGAGGAGGTGCCCAAGAGTCCTGGACTCAAGTTTCAACAACATGATATCCAGAGTTCTGGGAGATTTTCACAGGACAAGAAGAGAGAGTAGGATTACATTAAAAATAAAAATAAAAACAATTGTCCAAACCCTTTTCATCCCCTGATGACCATTTGTTTTTAGTTGGAACATGGATGAACCACTAAATTACGAGCTTTGCATTCAGCTCGGCTCCATATTCATCATGGTTGAATAGAACTATAACTTTATTGTCCACTGTCACAGAGCCAATTCGGGAATTAGAAATACTCTTTGTTTATCTGGTGAGCTGAAAAAACAAACCTGTCGAAGACTGTTGCTACATCAGAATCCAAGATGGCTGCTAAATGTATTTATGTAAACCATGGGAACTAGATGACTTCTAAAATAAGCAACACAATGCTCTCAGGTTTGCTGTTTGGCTACATACATAGGTGTAAGAAATGTCCTTATCAAAAATTGGGTTGCCATGCATTGGTATCATACCATCATTTTTACTCATACTTTTATAAAATGCTAACCTGGCCCTTGCCTTCCTACGCAGTTCCGCTCAATTCTAGTTTCCCTTCACTGCTCCATTTGGGATTTCTCCCATAGAGAAGGATTTCTTCGAGAGAATTTTCGTCGGGGCCAATCAGAGAAGAGAACGTCAATTTTCTGCATAGTGTCTCTTGTAGTTTATTTTACCTGGGCCAATCAGCAAACAGAAGCCGGAGTTTTCAACGATGTTGATTTTCTGCACAGTGTCTGCTAGTTAGTTTAGCATACGGCAGTGGAGAAGGGAATGAAGCCAGTCCGTGATGATAAGGCTTCCAAATTAAATTAAACTTGTCTGACAAAGCAGCAGCTCTCCTACTTGTTCGGCTCGGTATTTTTCTCCTCTCAGTAGGGTTGTTTACAGCACACGGGATTTCTGGTTAGCTTCTTAGCTTAGCCTCCTTCACAGCAACATACGTTGCGACCAACAGATCCAATAATTTTAAACTTCAGCAGAGGTTACCCCTCCAGTAAGAATCTCTTCTCTATAGCAGGGAGTCCAGACCCTGGTATGAAGCAAAGTGAAGGATAAGGGTCTGGTTTTTACCAGGCTAACAAAATACAAAATGCCCCGATATTCAAGGCCAATACAAGTATGAATATTGTTTCACTTTACAAAGGTGTTCTGGGGCTCCATTTTCAAGATTGCACCTGAGCAGTCAACCTGAACATGTGGATCAACTGATATTCCAGAAACTCCACTGAATGTGTTACAGTTCACATTTCAAGTGAAACATTTGTCAGTTACAAGTTTAACAAATTTGTACAAGTTGAAATAAAAATCTATTTTTTTTATTTCACTCTGTCTACTTTTAAGATTAGACTGAAGTCTTTCCTTTTTGATAAATCCTATAATAAGACTTAGGTTTCCTGACTTATTCTTCATTTCTGCTGCTAGACTTAGACTGCTGGAGSACAAACTGAGCACATTTCCTCACTCTGCTGTTGTCTTTAGTCTCTCTTATTTACATGTTTATTGGGTGAATGCCTTTAGGCATTCAACCTATTGCTTTTGTTTTTCTCTACATTGTACGTTTTTCGGCATCTAACTCGTCCCACAGTTTTTGTCCGATTCGTACAATTCATATATCAAAATGTCCGGCTCATTAATGCCATGCCTGCTATATCTCCGTGGATTTCAACTACTTATACTTTTTTAGCTATTTCACTTTTTTAGCTGATTTTTTCCCCATTAACTTTGAATGGGGCTATGTTTCAACTGCTTTGTTTTTCTCTTTATTGTACGTTTTTTGGCACCTATCTCCTCCCACAGTTTTTGTCCGATTCGTATAATTAATATATCAAAACGTCCGGCTCATTAATGCCATGCCTGCTATATCTCCGGGGATTTCAGCTACTTATACTTTTTTAGCTATTTCACTTTTTTAGCTGATTTTGGCCCCTTTGACTTTGAATGGGGCTATGTTTCAACTGCTTTAAACATCTGAAATTCTTCATATTTCTTCACAGCTTTTCACATATTTTGCTTTGGTTATGCTTCCTCTAAATTTCTCATGCTAGTTTTAGCTACTTTTTGATAACTTTAGCTGTTTTCTGCTATTTCAGCTAGAAATCTGCTACTTTCTGCTATTTTCCTGCTTTTTTCTGCTACTTCTCTGCTTTTTCCTGCTAATTTGGACTTTTTATGCTTCATACAGTTGCTTTCTGCTACATTAAGCGATTTTCAACAAATTTAGCTACATTTTAACTGTTATTAGCCAAAATTAGCTTTCAAACGTAATTACTCATTTTTTT
>NW_013952420.1:3760510-3763748 GCF_001266775.1 Austrofundulus limnaeus
GTTTTGCGCAACAGGCATTCACCCTTGCATTTTCGTAGGAAATGCAAATTCTCTAGTTTTAATTATTTCTATTAATAACATTTTTTTCTTTTTGTCTCTTTTCCAGAAGAAGGTGCACCTGGACCAGTTCTTCTGTAGTTGCCTGTGTCTCTTTCCTGTCCCCCAAACCAGTTGGTCGAGGCAGATGGCTGCCTGTCCTGAGCCTGGTTCTGCTGGAGGTTTCTTCCTGATTAGCAGGGAGTTTTTCCTCTTTACTGTTTGCTCAGAATGGGAGACTGTGATGAAGTGATTCAACGCAATCTGCTGGCTTCTTTAGATTTTTCTTTTTCCATGTTCAGTGCCATGAGACAACGTATGTTGTGACTTGGCACTATAAAAATAAACTGAATTAAATTTAATTGAATTAATTTAAAAATGTTGCAACAAAATACAGCTCTGGAAAAGAAATGAGACCACTTTAAAATGATCAGTTTCTATGATTTTACTCTTTCTAGGTATATTTTTGAGTAAAATGAACATTGTTATTTTATTCTATGAACTACTAACATGTCTCCATAATTCCGAGCAAAAATTTTGTATTTATTTGCAGAAAATGAGAAATGATCAATATGATGACAAAGATGCAGCACTTTCAGATCTTAAATAATGCACAGAAAACAAGTTCATATTTATCTAGAAACAAGATTTCTAATGTTTTAACTTGGGAAGTGTTCAGAAATCAAGATATGTAACTGGTAAATTATGCAGTGGTCTCTTATTTTTTTTCCAAAGCTCTATATCATGCTGCATACTTGATTTGATGCAGTCAGATGGGTTTTAGGCCGATAAGGAAGGAGAGCCATCTTGTTCTAACATTTAAAGTCACTGTGTAATGGTTAGGTTCTAACTCAGTACGTACTTGGTATTGGTACTCACTATTGGCAAGTACCCCAAACTGAAGTATTTGTACTCAGTTTGAGAAAAACAACCCAGTTTACAGTATATAAATATACTTTCTAGTTTTTTGCTTAAAAAAGTTATTCCTCAGAGGATTGGAATGGTCACCACCTGGCTCCACATTGCACCTGGTGGTGGATACCTAATTTCCTGATTTACCTAATTTCCCTCTGGGATCAATAAAGTATTTTTGAATTGAATTGATAAAACTGTTTCCTCTGCTCACCAGGATCCATCGTGTTGAGCTGCATCAGACAAGCAAAAAATAACCTACGTCTGTTCTTATCCACAGTGTGACTCCTACCCACTTGATCATGTTGCACCAAGAACATTAGTTTACTTAAATTCTTAGTTCATTTCCAGTGCAGAAAAACACTTGTCAAAACTACAAACGTTCATTATTTAAATCCCTCAGTGACGGGGGAAATCAGCTTACCATTTGTTCGAACAGATAAGGCCTCAATCTGTCAGTCCACCTCCCACTCTGTCCTGCCATCATGTGTGAATAAGACTCCCAAATAATGAAACTCCTCCACTTGAGGCAGAGACCTACAGGAAGATTCCACCCTTTTCTGGTTAAGAACCATCGTCTCAGATTTAATGAATTACTAAGTGACTCAATTAGTTTTGGTTAGATTGTCTTTTCACTGATATAACACAATGTTAGGATTCTTGCCTGTTGTAAGCTTCTCTTGTCAGCAAAAATTTTACATCTCAGTTTGCTATAACCACCTGGGCTCCAATTTTACTGTACACCTTAGACATTCACTCATAACATCCTCATAACATTTACATTTAGGAACTTGGGGTGGGCACCTATGGCTTGTAAGGGGTGGGACTCATGCCATTGATGCCTGTGCGCACTCCCAGTATTTGCTTTTAGACATTCAGGATTTTGGGGTGGAGGGGAAACTGGCACCGTGCTGGCCTCTACCCAGTCTTCTTCTCCGTTTTAATTGCATTATAGAACATCACGCATCAACAGCACATCTGAGGGTGGGGGTGTGTGTGTCGGGGTCTTTTCACTCCCCCGTTCACCGTTGGCCTTCTGGGGATGGGGTTCGGGGTGGGGGGGGCAGACTGTCTGGTGGGGCCTGGACTGTGGGTGGTGGGCTTGGGGCTTGGAGGGGTGCCGGGAGCGGGGCTGGCGTTTCGGCTTCCCTGGGGCTGTTTGGGGTTCCCGGGGTCTGGCTCCTTATCACTGTGGTCGGCCCGCTGGCTGGGGTGGCTGCCGGAATCCAGCAGGTGGTCGCTGGGTGTGTGCACTTGGCGGTTAGCAGTGTGTGGGGGTGGGTTGGGGGCATGGCTTTGCTGGGATGGGGGGGTGGTTGATCGGACTGGTGCGGCCCGGGCTGGGACTTGGCTGTCTGCTCTTCTCCACCCCAGACTGAAGGGGCCTACCTCCTGGGTTCGGGCATAAGCTGCCCTCTTTAGGGGGAGAGTGCATGTCCTGGACCTGGGGGGGTATGTAGTATGTCTGGGGAGTATGAGTGGAGTTTGGCGTTCATCTTGTGGGTCTTTGAATGAGTGGGCGAGAGGATGAGGGTGGGATTGTGTGATTGTGTCTGTGTATGCTGGTATTTTTGTCAGGCTGGAATTTGGGCGGCCCCTTGTTTGGGTTCATTTGAGGGCCCACTGCTTCCCTGCCACGCAGCCCTCTGGTGGGTTGTCCCCTTGCCCGCCGGCACGCTGGTGGCTCTCGTTGTCCGGGGCTGGGTGCTTGGGCATGTGCTGGCTCGGCCCGGTGGCTGCTCGGTGGGGCCTGGGTCCCCTGGCCCTGTCGGACCTTGGCCTGGGTGAGGGTGCACCCTGGGGGCCCGGGCCTCTGTGTCCATGCCTGGATCTGCTCTGGCACGGTGGGTGCCAGCGGGGCCTGTGAGCTCGTCGCTGCTGGGGCTCTCCCGATTCTTTCCTGTGGTCCCCTTTGGGGGGTGGGTGGACGGCCCTCCTGGCGCGGGAGCCTCTGGGGGCTCCACGCTCAGGGTCCCTCTCGGGGTCTTCGGCGCTGGTCTCCATTATGTCAGCTTCGGGCTTTACGGGTCGGGTCTGTGGTCCCCCACAGTCACTTTTGAACATTCCATTTCAGAAGATCTTGTATACTGTATACATGCATGCTCACAACTGCACACAAACAGGTGTTTACATCCTGGGTTTTCTGGTCAGACACTGACTGAACATGTGCAGGATGTAGGTATGGATGTGTTTATATGAATATCTATCTATCTATCTATCTATCTATCTATCTATCTATCTATCTATCTATCTATCTATCTATCTATCTATCTATCTATCTGTCTGTCTG
>NW_013952420.1:3765468-3770507 GCF_001266775.1 Austrofundulus limnaeus
GTCTCTTGGAAGAGAGACGAAACGTTTCATTAAAGAAGAACCCGTCCAGAGGACCTATACAATTTTTTTCCTTTTGATTACACATACAGTATCTTCTAATCTCTCTTTCACTCATTTCTATTACATTTCACTATTCTCTTACGTTTTCTTCTTTTATAAAAAAAAAAGGCACAGATGATGAAAGAAGCTAAGATATTAATATTCAGACATTAGTTCTGCTTTCTACTGAAGTGGCAAAAAAGGCTTCTCTTGTCCTTTTATTCTTTTTAGGTAGAAATGTGGACAGGAATTGCATTTTCTGACACCAGTTCATACCTTGTTCCAGCAGTCTCACCAGCCATCTTCTCAGCCACTGTTTTACAGTATATGATCTGTTCCAGCCATCATAAAGTGTCCAAGTGAAGTTAGTGACCAGTTGCCTCACTCTTCATCCAATCATTTCTTTTATGCACTATTTCTGTTCAGAATCACTGCGGAGGTGGTACATAGTTCCTATAGTCATTGTGTGAGAGGTAGGTACAAGTCCATTTCAGGGATCATAGAATCTCAAAACTGCCTGAAATTAAAATTCAAAAGCTGTTTTATGACACTTAACAGAAGCTCCTCTTGTGACATAAAACATGCTCAATATCAAATATCCATGTCCAACGTATGGTGTGTGTGGAGGTGGGCATGGTACAGTATATGAAATAGTTTTAAAAAGTTTTCACATGAGAAAGACCACAGTTAAGGTGACCACTCAAAACTCAGCCACGTGGCTTTCTGGTCACTAAAACTCAACATTCAGTGAGACTGCTGTAGAAAATTAGAGCACCCTCACATTACACCTGTTTGGTCTACTTTAAATAAACCAGAGTTCATTTCCCCGGCTTTGTTTGGGCAGGTGTGTAAGCTCATTTCAACTCTGGCACAGACCAAACAATCTAACTCTGGTCTGCCTGGAAATGTGGGTCTTGGTTCAATTGCAGTATGATAGAATTCTGATCAATAGTAGTGTGCAAACAGATACAAATATAGATATTATCTATAAAAATGTTGGTGTTGTATCAGATCAATAAAATGGGTTTATTAGTTTAATTCATTCATACCACCCCAAACAACGTAGTTCTTGTAAATGCATGACATTGTCCAAATGAATGATAAGCACACTACTCTAGAACATAATCGCTAAAATGTTCAATCATCAAATCACGTCACATAACATCACTTAATGGTACAAGTATCGTTAAAGAAAGCTTTTAAACAAAATTAAAAAGAGAAAAAGAAATGGGCATAGTAAGACAGAATGGTTTTTAAGCAAGTTCCAGTCATTTGCAGCAGTATAAGCACAGGACATTGTACCATCTGGGAATGTTCAACAACAAGAGGTGCAATGACCTAGTGGCATACTTTGTTACTGATGCAGGTTGCATCAGCTAAGAAGTAGCTCATTAGAGTTTTAGAAACCTGAGAGTACAGTTGATAGAGATGTGTCAAAAAGGGCATTAGTAACAAAACAACTTGTAAAGTGATAAATAGTGTCAAGTTTCTGTAGAGGTCCCTTACAAGTGTATCTATAGATTATACATCCATAATCAAACAATGAAAGATCATTCCTTTTGCAGCTCTTGTTACAGAGGCACAATTTCTATACAGTAAGTAAGTAAGTGAGTGAGTGAGTGAGTGAGTGAGTGAGTGAGTGAGTGAGTGAGTGAGTGAGTGAGTGAGTGAGTGAGTGAGTGAGTGAGTGAATGAGTGAGTAAGTAAGTAAGTAAGTAAAAAGTTTTATTTATATAGCGCCTTTCAAAGAAATAAATTCACAAGGTGCTGTACATTCAGGGAAGGGGGAGGGGGCAGTTGAGACAGGTCATGCAGCAAACACAAGTTGCGCTACCTTAAAAACAGAACAACAGAAAAAACTAAAAAATCACACAAGGAAAGATGAGGTAAAAAGCAAAAACATCATATTATATCCGCACTGTGACACACTATGGTGTTTATGAAAAAAACCTCTGCATAGGGCAGATTTATAAGCCAGAGGAGTACCTGAGTTTAGGGGGGCCCGAAGAATCCAGTCCCCAAAACCAGCCATAATTCAGAATATTGATGGTAAACTTTCATTCTGTGTAGCCCTCAGGTTGCCCAGGAAACCAGATTAGATGGGTGAGAAAGGAGGGGGGAAGGTGTGGGGCAGAGCCTCGTCGACGTAATCCAGCCAGGAAGAATTTCGTCAACAGATCAAGGCCGTTGTCGGGGAGATCCAGATTCTGTAATCAGTTGTTTTGGGAACAGAAGAGTCAGGCAGACGAAAACAAATTTCCATCTGCTTTAGAGTTCTGCTGGTGCGTCTCAAGGTGGCGAATCCAATCAGACTAATAGTGTGGACGAATTTCGCCAAGCCGAATCTATCAGCTTCTCCAAGATCAATTCCATCTGGCCTGCAAAGTCCAGGGACCACAGCCGGCCCGCAACCCTCAATAGAACCGCTTGCAGACCGAGTCCAGCTCGCTCAAGGCAAATGTCCGAGTGCTGATAGTACACGAACATCCATCAAATTGGTCAGGCAGCCAGGAGATGAAAAGCCACCGATGCTGTTTTGTAGAACAGCAGGAGACCACCAAGCCAATCTGCAGAATCCAGTGATCGGAATCCACATATACTGTATATCCAGAACAGAGAAGAACAGAGGCCCACTTTTGACATGTCCTCCCATGAAATAAGAAAAAACTTTGGTCCAAAAATTTTATTGAGAGACCAGCTAACCAAATCCATAAAAATATAAAAAAATCCATAATTTCTAGTTTCAGATGAAAAATGTAGAGAAGGCTCCTTGCAGCAAAGCAGGGAAGATAAGGAAGGGCAGAGGAGAAGGTAAAAGCGTTTTACTCCTCCGAGAGTGGAAACAAACAAACAAAAAGTTAAGTTCAGCTTTAATTTAGAACATTAAGTGCGTCATCCAGCTCAATTCCCTTATATATGTAGACTGCAGCTTGTTCAACCGTTTCACCAGGTATTGTGGTTATGAGTCCATGGAGGTGGGGAGAACCCCTAAACCTAAACACCTCCATAATCAGACCTCATTGCTTTGGTCTTCTTAATGTTTAAACACAAATTTACCTGCTGTATCCTAACAAAGCTGTGTGAGAGAGACTTTACAACTTTGTCTGCAGTAGAGCTGATGGCATACAGAATAGAACTGCACAAAAAAACACCATTTTAAATTCCACAAGGTTGCTTTTTATTTCTTGTTTCATTTCTCGTCTTTTTCTTGTAACGCCTGCCAGTCCATCTTGCAGTGAAACTGTATTAGCTTATCTTCCTGTACATTAGCCATTAGCTTGTCTTCTCATGTAGTGTCCTCCATTTTTCTCGGTTTTGTTTGGAAATCCTCGTAATAGATCCGTTTTAGAAAGCTCTCAGAAAGTAATCCCTGAATCTACAAATCATTAACTTACCTGAGTTAACTCAAATAAAAATGGTTGTTACAGCTAATTAACATTTGCCAGCACAAAAAATAGCTGTAGCTCAGTTGTTTCACAGATAGTAAGCTAAAATGTGTTGTGGTAATAGCTGAAAGTCATCCTCAAAACACACTTTGAGTACTGCACATTGTATTCGTAATGTTGTTTACAAAGTTTGATGTCTATAAGTCCCTCCTGTCTCAGTGTAAGATCCTTTTAGTGTCAAACTATAACAATGAAAGAGGTGGGTGATGTGCATTTCTTCAAAGAACGCTAGGCCTTAAATGAGAAATGAATCCATCTAGGATGGCGGATGATGAAAAGTCATGGATGCATGTGCTCAGTCTGATGCTGTGACAAACGTGATCTGACTCAGAAGCTTCCAGTTTGTGTCGAGACTATTTTTTGCATTTAGTGACATCACTGCGCTCAGACCAAGAAAAATGTGAGTGAGCAGGTCAGAGACGGGTTCATGTGATTCATACATGATGCGAGATAAATGCCACTCTGTCTCCTCTCCGTTCTCCTCGGCGGTGTTGACGAATGGAGATGATCAGAGTGGAGAAAGGAGGCAAAGCGGCTGATATTTCAGCCTAAATGTGACAATAGAAATGAGGAAGCCATTAGAGTAACGAGGGAACACCGAGGCTCGACCCCTTTCATCTGTCTTTATTTGTGTGAATCCAGCAGCCGGCGCCACCCACTTCATGCTCTCATGTGATATTTTGTTTCTACTCTAACGCACCGCTCTAATTGGAAGAAAAAGGAGCCTTTCGCATAAAGAGCTGTGAACGTGTACAGAGAGGAAAAGATGCCTAAACAAACAAAACATTAAAATGCTTTATGCATCCTGTGAGAGAATGCACATCACCTGCCACCTTTCATGCACGACCTTTAAAAAGATCATTATGATGAGAAATGACAGCAATTTTTGGTCAAATTCAAAATAACGTGATGTTGCACAAGATTGCAGTGTTGCTTCATCTGCTAGCTCTCAGTAAATGTTGTTTTTCTTTTGTTTATCATGATGTATTTAATTGTACTTTAATTTCTTAATATGTACAAACAGTATTGTGTTAGTATTTATGTTGATTTCAAGAAAGTCTTTGACACCATTGATCACAGTATTCTCCTTGAAAAGTTAAATAAATATGGCATTAGAGGTCCAGCATTACAGTGGGCATCTAGTTATCTGAAAAACAGGAAACAGTTTGTTCTAATAAATGATGTAAGATTTAAACTCTGTAATAGGAAATGTGGAATTCCACAGGGTTCTGTACTTGGACCAAAATTATTTATTTTATGTGTGAGTGGTGCTGCTGACCTCAACTCGTGACGTTGTGTGCAGGTGGGCGGAATATTTTGAAGACCTCCTCAATCCCACCAACATGCCTTCTGTTGAGGAAGCTGAGCCTGGGGACTTTGGGTTGGGCTCTCCAATCTCTAGGGACGAGGTCGCTGAGGTGGTTAAAAAGCTCCTCGGTGGCAGGGCCCCTGGGGTGGATGAAATCCGCCCGGAGTTCCTCAAGGCTCTGGATGTTGTAGGGTTGTGTTGGCTTACGCGACTCTGCAATATCGCATGGACATCGGGGGCAGTAC
>NW_013952420.1:3771811-3773483 GCF_001266775.1 Austrofundulus limnaeus
TGGAAGAAGTGGCTGGGGGAGAGAGAGGTCTGGGCCTCCCTTCTGAAGCTGCTGCCCCCGCGACCCGACCCCTGATAGGCGGAAGAAAATGGATGGATGGATGGATGTGTGAGTGGCTTGGTAAATGTATCAAGGCTTTTTTTTGCAGATGACACCACATTTTTTTGTTTGGGTAAAGATATAGAACGGATGTCGAAGATGGTGCGGACAGAATATGTAAAATTACAAACTTGGTTTCAACTCAATAAATTAACGTTAAATATGGATAAAAATAATTATATGATATTCAGTAATAGAAAATGAACTGTTGATGTTCCATTTAGAGTTGATGTTCTTGAGATTTGTAGAATCAGGGAGGTGAAGATTTTTGGTGTCATTGATGAAAAGCTGACATGGAAACCTCACATAAATTATTTAAGAATACAAACTGCTAAATCTATTGCAGTACTGTACAAAGTAAAGGAATTATTTAATGATAAAGCTCTGTATATATTGCATAATGCAATACCACACTAGATCTATTGTATTGAGGTCTGGGGTAAAGCATGTAAAACAATTACTAATCTTATTCGTGTTTTACAGAAAAAAGCTGTAAGAATTATGACCAGAAAAAGACTCAGTGGTTGGCACCGATGCCTCACAGCAAGAAGGTCCTGGGTTCGATCCCCAGTTCAGGGATGCAGGAAGCAGTTTGCATCTATTTAACATATGGTAAATGGTAAATGGACTGAACTTATAGAGCACTTTATCAAGTCCTCTGGACCCCAAAGCGCTTTACACTTACATTCACCCATGCACCCACACATTCATACACTGAGCCATTGTAGCCACAGCTGCCCTGGGGCACACTGATAGAGGCGGGGCATATGTAAATCAAAGCGTGTTAGGGGAGGTGTCTCATGTGTGCTCAGTTCCACGTTAATTGGGATGTAAAAACGAAATGTGCGTCAATTCTGTAGTACACACCGTTTGACACTGTACATCTGGATTTTTAATTTTTTTTTTTTTGTGCAAATGTCATTTTCTGGATTACGCCACGTTTCAGGAAGAAATCTTAGCAAGTCATTGCACATGAAGCCCCTGGTGACAATTAGGAATCATTTATCAAATTAAGCTTTAATAGGTTTAAACAGTGTTTTTAAAACAGCCCTACAACCACGAGAGTCATAACTATCACTTTTTCCAAACTCTCATGTCTGACAGCAGCTTTTCTTTAGCAGTGAAAAACTATTTTATTTTTATGCCCACACAAAAAGTGGAAAGTGAAACCATAGAAACAGAGCAGATTCATTCAGAGCCATCTGGAGAAAGCGAGAATTATCCATAAGTTTGTTACTCAGCTCTGCAGTTCATTCACTCACTTCAATTAGGCTCAGCAGTTGAACATTCAGTGTGAGAAAATTGGCACACGACTGCTTAGCATATCAATACACATTAATGCAGCTACAGCCCCATTTTTGAAAATAGTATCGGAGGATAAAAACACTAATACTGAAACATTTTTATTAGACTTTTCGAGGTACACTTCGCTGCAGCATGCAGCTCGGGGCGGTGACAGACCTTTCCGTCGGTGCCATACCTTATATGGAAATGGGACTATTGCATTCCGGAAATGAAGGTTGCTCCTTAAAGACGCGGGAGCAGTGTTGCCAGGTGTACGATAATTATCGTA
>NW_013952420.1:3774061-3775452 GCF_001266775.1 Austrofundulus limnaeus
GTTGATAGTGTTCAATAGAAAATAGTGTCACTAGCGCCCCCTTCATTTCCGGAATGCAATAGTCCCATTTCCATATAAGGTATGGGACTGATGGAAAGGTCTGTCACCGCCCCGAGCTGCATGCTGCAGCGAAGTGTACTTGGACTTTTCTTGCCTTTTTGTGTAATGTTTTTTAAGACTCTGGCAGTGGTGAGGCTACTGTGGGTCCTACTTGTCTTTTAACTCTTAAAAATGTGCTGTTGCACAACAGTTCTCAACACTGCTGAAATCACACTTATGTCTGCTGATCTGTTCAAAAACTTGCTTCTTGCAGCAAACCATACAAAAAAACCCTAAAATTTTAATCTTGCACTCTTGACATAAACCCATACTCCCCGGTTGTCACAGGGGGTCAGAAAAATCTACAGAGTCTGACATCGTCTTTCCAAAGTTACAGACCGAAGCAACGTTAATTTTAGTAACCTCTGATTGACGTAACCGAGAGTCATTACCACCGACGTGAATCACAACCTTACTGTACCTAGCGTTAGCATTAGCTAGTAGCTTCAGATACAGTGGCGGCTGGTGGATTTTTCTCCAGTGAGGGCTACAAATCCAAAATAGACGTATCTCAGAAAACAACCAAATGTACAAAGTTCATGACAGTGTATTTATTAAACAAATGAAAATAATAAAACAGCATTACAATGTCATGTAGTGTTTTATTTTCTGTACATGAATTTTGCCCTTCTGTTACTGAGAAGCAACATGACTCTTCATGACTCTGGTTAAAGTCAGGGATGTTTTAACCAGATACTTATAGAGCATGGTCAGTGCAGTGAGGTGTGATGTTGTACCTGAGGAAAGTCTGGATTGTATTCAGTGTTGAGAAGCTCTCAGATTCAGCTGTGGTCAGAGGAGATGTGATGAGAATCTTCAGCAGAGTCACAGTCTCTGAAGGTGTCCTGCAGATTGTTCTCCATGAAGAGCTGGTACAGAGACACATCACCACTGCAGCTCCTGAACTACATCAGACTTCTTGGTCCTGTTCAGCAATGGGTGAGCCTCCATGGTCTTCAGAGCTGCTTCAGAGAACTGTCCTGCAGGTACCTGTCTGCCTGCAGCAGTGTAGCTCTGATCAGATGCATGTGAATGGCTCAAGATGGTGTCACAAACCTAAAACAATGAATGCACAAATTTTATTCAATATGAAGATGGCTACAAGTGAGCTTTCTAATATATATTTAATATGAAAACAATTTATGTTATTTTAATAGCAACAAATTGTTGCAGCTCTAAGGTTAATTATTACATTATATGTTTATTTTAAAAATGTATTAGTTTTATTAAAAACAAAATAAACTATGCACAACAGAAGAAAAAATATATAAATAAAATGAAAGGCAGCAGAA
>NW_013952420.1:3777465-3782305 GCF_001266775.1 Austrofundulus limnaeus
TGTGTGTGTGTGTGTGTGTGTGTGTGTGTGTGTGTGTGTGTGTGGACATGTTTTATTGCACATGTGGGGACAATATGTCTGTGCCTGGGTGTGTGTGTATTTTTGGCCCGATCTAAACTACGTGACACAACAACCACAGTTTAAAACTCTTGAAGCACAAAGAGGATGTGTAAGTTAATTCAGTTTGTTTTATGACTGATAGACTCCATGTTTTCACTGTGGCTGAGGAGAAGGCAGCTTCTACCACAGCTACGATCAACAATGCTATGGCTAACTCCTGAATCTCTGCAGGGCGTGTCTCTACAGAGGTCCTTTTATACTGAGCACAGTACTGTGACACGTCACGCTGTACCGCACGTCACAACGTACTTCAAACGTGGTAGTATTTTTTAAACCCCTAGATGGCAGTACCAAGCCGTTTTTGACCAAATATTGACGATTTAAACTATTTTAGACGAAAATGTTAAATTTAGGTCAAAAATAGCAAGGTATTACCCGAGACACAATTTGGGCAGTTTATTTGTTAAAAAAAAAGTTGATTTTGGGGTAAGTTACACTTTAAGTTTTGTTCACCATTAGGGAACACCAAATCAATCTAACTCCAAGTAAATCAAACTTCTGTGAAATCAAACTGTCCACTTAGGAAGTAACACTGATGACAAACAATTTCACAAGCTGTCAGCACATTCAAATTTGTTTAGAAGAAAGTATTCAATGAGAATATTTCAGTCATTCAGATCTAGGATGTGTTATTGTTCCCTTTACTTTTTGAGCAGTTACAACTTGGCTAACAGAGCACGTAGTTAGCCAAGACTTAATGCTAAACCACGTTCTTACTAAATTTTAATTATATCCGGCTTATCCAGTCCAAGCTACTTCACTTAAAGCTTCTCCTCATATCTGCTTTGAAAAGGTTTAGATAAGAGACTTACGGTGTTGTTTTGTCCTTTATTCTCATTTGTTGTTCTCCAAAACCCACTTCCTGAAGCCCTGCCGGCTGCCGCATTAACATGACGTTGAGTCGTCAACAAGGTGGACCCCATAGAAATGAATACGAGAGGTCAGCTGCGGGGCGGTGACAAGCTGCGCTCCAGGCCACCCTATACATCTGCATTGGGGACTTACTGCGCATGTCCAAAGTCTTACAATGACTTTCCTATTGGACTCTGGAGCGCCGAACCGCTCGTGACCCGGAAGTGACTCAGCACGAAAAAGCTCATGAGTAAAATGGAAGTTTACACAGCAATAACTCAAAATAATTAATTTTATTTGTCAGAAAACATATATACAATATTTTTGAAACATTTATAATGTTTGATTTGGTTATTTTATTTTATGTTTTGTGTAACAAAATTAGTGGTGGGGCGGCGCCCCAGCGCCCCCTATTGACCAGCCGCCACTGTTCACATAGGATTCTATGTCACCCGCTCTGGCTCCTGGAATACATTTAATCATGGCCGTTGGAGTCCCTAGATCCACATTACGGACTATGGAGCTGCCAATAACTAGGGTCTGTTTCTCGACTGAAGTGTCGCTGAGTGGGGGAGAAGCGATTTGAAACATGAACGTGTTGATGGTCGGGAGGTTTAGCACTGTACTTTTTCCTAGCCATCACCCAGCTAGCTTGGGGCGGTGGGCTAACGGGATCCGCCGAGGGACCGCTTACAGGAGAGGCTACTTTCAGCGGCTCAGTGGCTTACTTTTGGCTTCTCAACAGCGCGAAGCCGAGCTTCTAATAAAGACAGCCTCGCCTCTAATGGTACGTTCACACCGAATGTGTTTTGAGCGGCAGGAGCGGCCAATTTACACGCAAAGTCTATGAGGACGCACCTCTAGGGGTCATGCGTCGCGTCACATACATTTTGGGCGGTGCGCAAGGAAGGCGGAAGGGGCTATCATGGACGATTTCTGACTGTCGATTCATAACCTCATCATTCATACAGGAAGTGATGAAGTTATGAACCGACAGTCAGAAATCCTGAAGAAGGATTTCATTCAGTTGCTGAATGCAGTTAAAAATCTCAACATGGATGTGTTCCTCAGTGGGCCCGTTCTTATAGCCAGAAGAGGAGCTGAGAGGTTCAGCAGGCTGTTTGCTCTTAATGGGTTTTTGGAAAAGTCCTCTGCTGACCACTCTGTGAGACATAGTATGTGGACAACTTTGACCTCTTCTGGGAAAGAAAACACCTCTTCAAGTCTGAAGGAATGACTCTGAATCAAACTGGAGCTCAACTTCTGGCTTCAAACATAAAGCATTTCCTGAATAAAGTTACAGCTGGAAACAAACCGGAAAAACCACAACAGCTGACATCTGAAGGACAGCTGGAGAAAACAGATATCAGTGGAACACAGCGTGCCAGTTACTGATAAGGAGACTGAACCAGAATCAGAACCAGAGAGAGAGGAGTTACTTCAAGCTGCAGAACCGGAAGAACAACTGGATTAATCAAACTCACAAACAGAGGATCTCTTGGTCTTTGAGACCCCAACTGGACAGCAAGTGGAATGCCCCCATTCCATGACAATAGAAGGGGGCATAACTGACGTACTGTTCATACAAGAGTAGTGTGGAGAGACAGAACCAGAGAGAGGCATAGGTACAGAGTCAGGCCAGGTTCTCTGTGTTTCCTGTTGTTGCAATAAAACTCAGCTGATCATCTCACAGAGTACCTTCATTCTTGGACCACATATTTCTGTCTTTGTTAAACAAATATTTACCATAATAACATTGATCTGTGCTGTTCAGAAAAACCATCATAACCTGCAACGGTAAACAGCATTACAAACAACGTAGCAGGCTAAAATGCCATGACCTGGATTTGAACTGGGGTTACTGCGGCCACAACGCATAGTACTAACCACTACACAATTACTGCTACGCCACGCTAACACACCTGCATGAAACAGCCCACTCAAGTACATCATATGGTCTGTGGAGCTCTATCACCAATGACTTCTAGGGATGCTGACTGTACTTTCGAGTCAATTCTACAAAAAAGGAGGGAGAAAGACACATAGAAATGTTCTTGTTTTGTCTGTGGCTACAGACATTATTGAAAGAAGCTAAGCGAGGCGACTATTTTGATTGGATGCTACCCCTCAAAAAATCAGCAGCGTTTAAAGGTTTTATATTATCTATAAGAGTGCAGGAATCATGGCATTAAAATGGGCATGTTATAGCCCAGTGAATGGTCAAGGGTTTTGGAAAAGTCCACAGTGGACTCACTTTGTCTATAAAGTCCATTGCTCAATGAAACCATCTACTGAAGCGTCAGAAACACAGGCTTACTCTTCAGTTTTTGGGGTCAGGATAATTCAAATGTGAACAGGTGTAAGGCATTAGTATAGTGAATATTAAGGAGTCCTAGGAATAACCATGAGCTGCCAATGTGATTTTCATCATAGATTGCCTGTAAACATGATGATGATGAAAAAATAAGTGTAGAAAGCAAAAAAGCTGAGTAATTGTATGGTGTCCAGAAGTCTGAGCCATATTAGGCGGGGGATGAGAAGACAAAGGTTCAAAATATCAACCTTTGAGCCAGATTTGAACCAACAACCTAAAGATTTCTTCTTTGCTGTGCCTACAGTACTCCACTCTACCAACTGAGCTATCAAAGGAAGAAAGGGCTTTGGTGGGCTGTTTCTGTGTTCGTGTTGACACAGTCAGAGGTATTTATTCTTTTATGCACACTCTACTATTTACATTACCAGAGTTGATGTATTAGCATGCCTTGTAGTTTTATGCAAAAATAAACACAATCTTTCATTTATAAAACTTCAAATGCTAAGTCTGGATGTTGTTCTCAATAACAGCACAAACATACTCTGACACAGTCCTTGAAGTTCTAACTGGGATTTTGTTTGGGTGTCTTAGGAAAGCTCATGCTCTGATAATCTTCCTGTGTTATTCACTTCCAGCTTTTATATACAGACAACATTGATCTGTGCTTTTCAGAAAAAACGTTAAACCTTCAACAGTAAGGAACACAACAGACAATGTAGCGGGCTGAAATGCCGTGATCCGGACTTGAACCGGGGTTGCTGCAGCCACAACGCAGAGCACTAACCTCTATACAATCACGGCTATGCCAGACTGACACTACCTCACATGGTCTGTGGAGCTCTATCACCAATGACTTCTAGGGATGCTGACTGTACTTTCGAGTCAATTCTACAAAAAAACAGGGAGAAAGACACATAGAAATGTTCTTGTTTTGTCTGTGGCCACAGACATTGTTGAAAGAAGCTAAGTGAGGCGATTATTTTGGTTGGATGCTACCCCATAAAAATCAGCAGCGTTTAATGGTTTTATATTATCTATAAGATTGCAGGAATCATGGCATTAAAACAGGCATGCTATCATCCAGTGAATGGTCAAAGGTTTTAGAAAAGTCAACCGTGGACTCTGTCTAAAAAGTGCATTGCTCAATGAAACCATCTACTGAAGGGTCAGAAACACAGGCTTGCCCTTCAGTCTTTGGGGTCAGGATAATTAAAATGCGAATAGGCGTGAAGCATTAGTGTAGTGATTATTAAGGAGTCCTAGGAATAACCAAGAGCGGCCATTGTGATTTTCATCATAGATTGCCTGTAAACATGTCTGTATGGGGAGTGTGAGTGGATTGTGGCGTCCATCTTGTGTGTCTTTGAATGAGTGGGTGAGAGGATGAGGGTGGGACTGTATGAGTGTGTTTATGTATGCTTGTATTTATGTCAGGCTGGGAATTGAGCGGCCCCTTATTCGGATTCATTTGAGGGCCCACTACTCCCCTGCCATGATGTCCTCTGGTGGGTTGTACCTTTGCCGGCCGGCGCGCTGGGGGCTCTCGTCCGGGGC
>NW_013952420.1:3783305-3789088 GCF_001266775.1 Austrofundulus limnaeus
GGAACACATTAACTACATCTGGACTTTAGAAACTATATCTGGACAAGAATAACTACATCTGGACCACATAAACTACTTCTGGACTACAGAAACTGGACCTGGATCATATAAAATACATCTGGAACATATTATGTACATCTGGACTACAGAAATTATACCTGGATGACATTTACTGTATCTGGACCACATAAACTTCTTCAGGACTATATGAACTATATCAGGAACACATTAACTACATCTGGACCACAATAACTACATCTGGACTACAGGAACTACACCTGGAACACATTAAATAGACCTGGACAACACCAACTATATCTGGACTACAAAAACTATAACTGGATCAAATCAACAACACCTGGACCACATTAACGATATCTGGACCACAATAACTACATCTGGACTACTTAACTATACCTGGAACACATTAAGAACATCTGGACTACAGAAACTATACCTGGACCATGATACTGTAACTACATCTGGACAACATTAACAACATATGGACTATAGAAATTATACCTGGACCACATTAACTAGATCTGGACTACATAAACTACACCTGGACTACATTAACTACACCTGGACCACAGAAATTGTACCTGGACCATATTACCTACATCTGGACAACATCAACTACATCTGGACAACAGAAATTATACCTGGAACACATTAACTACATCTGCACAACAGAAACTATACTCGACTGCATAAACCACATCTGGACAACAAAAACTACACCCGGAGCACTTCAACTACATCTGGACCACATTAACTCCATCTGGACCGCACCAATTATAGCTGGACAACAGAAAATTTGCCTGGACCACACTAACAATAAATGGACTACAGAAACTAAACCAGGACCACATCAACTACATTTAGACTACAGAAACTATACCTGGACCACATTAATTACATCTGGACTACAGAATTTATACCTGGACAAGAATAACTACATCTGCACCATATAAAATACAGCTGGAATACAGAAATTAAACCTGGAACATGCTAACTACATCTGGACTACAGAAACTACACCTGGACCATTATCTACATCTGGATTACAAAAACTACATCTGGAAAAGATTAACTACATCTGGACTATAGAAACTATACATAGACGACATCAATAAAATTTGGAGAACATAAATTATATCTAGATCACATTAACTACATCTGGACCACAATACCTATATCTGGACAACAGGAACTACACCTGGAACATATTAAATACAACTGGACAACAACAACTACATCTGGATTACAGAAAATATAATTGGATCACATCAACAACACCTGGACTACATGAACAGCATCTGGACCACAATAATTACATCTGGACTACATAAAATATACATGGACCACATAAACTATATCTGGGCAAAAATAAACGACACCTGGAACAAATTAACAATATCTTGACAACAAAATTTACACATGGACAACATTACCTACATCTGGACKACAATAACTTCATCTGCACTACAGAAACTGTGCCTGGACAACATTATCTATATCAAGACGACAATCACTTTATCTGCACGGCAGAAATTACACCTGGACCACATTAACAACATKTGAAATACAGAAACTATACTTGGACCACATCAGCCACATCTAGACCAATTTAACTACATCTGGACAACAAAAACTACACCTGGAAAACATTAACTACATCTGAACTACATAAACAATACCTCGACCACATTACCTACGCCCGGACAACAGAAACTACACCTAGACCACATTAACTACATCTGAACTAAAGAAATTACATCTGGAACACATCAACTACATCTGGACTACAGAAACTAGAGCTGGAACACATTAATTACATCTGGACTAATAAAACTACACATGGAACATGTTAACTACATCTGTACCACAGAAACTATACATGGAACACATTAACTACATCTGGACTATAGAAACTATATCTGGACAAGAATAACTACATCTGGACCACATACTTAAACTACTCCTGGACTACAGAAACTGGACCTGGACCATATTAACTACATCTGGAACATATTATGTACATCTGGACTACAGAAATTATACCTGGATGACATTTACTATATCTGGACCACATAAACTACTTCTGGACTGAAGAAATTTATAGTTATTATAGCTTTGTTTATGATATTTCAAACAACACCAGAGTTTTAGGGTTTACTTATTTTATAATACTTTTATAATGTTTGTTATAATTATGTGTTAATTAAATTAGGTAGATACATGTCCGAATCKATAACAACACATACGTAAATGAGCTGTTTTTAAACCATTAGATTAAGGTTGTTGTCTGAATGCCGGTGATTCAGCCATAGGTCAGCAGGGGGCGAACTCAGGCATTGAAGATTCTGTATATATACTGGTCCATTTCCTGTTTTTCTTCCAGTGTGTGTGGTTTTGACTTGCCAGCCAGTGGCAAAATAAACCCCCCACTCCAGAATTCTGGTGTTGTATGACATTATTTCTTATCACAGATCATTTTATTTAACACTGGTGTTTTCATCTGACTTCAGCCGATATTAAAACACGTATTTTCTTACAGTTTGGTGACCCCGACGTTCGGTTGCAGCTCAGTTCATTGCTACGCTGTGTTGACGCTGCTTTTCGGCACAGGCCTGTGGTGGTAGCCGCCGCATCGCTGGACGCAGGTGAGCAAAATAGTTTTTGCTTTCCAGATTGATAATAAAACGGGACTGTGTGGCGATCGGGGTTACTCCGTTGTGGTCTGTGGGTTGGGGCGTTGAAACAGACTCGCTAATTGTTAGCTTCTGTGTTAGCATTGCTATGCTGAGGGAGATTCCAGAATAGCAATGATAGCTTTTTAGCTTTACGAGCGTAGACAAAACAAACGCTCTTAGCTAAAACAGACGGTAAAAAATGGGTTTTGAACAGTTTAACATATCGATCTGCTGTGATTTAATGTCATACAATAATGTATTTGTTTAGAGTACTTGTCTGAGGCCGTTTTAAGCACATTTCTGAAATCCTCCAGGTGGACTTTCTGTCACAGCCACGCTGTGGAAGGTGGGTAACACCTCCAGGTGAGCTAATCTTTAAGTAGCCACGCTGTGGTAGGTGTAGGACTAAGTAATTAGGTGGTGGGTCTGAGTGATCAAATTGTGCGTCACCATAAGGAAAAATCCAATAATTATTAGTCCATGATTACCTGGTGGGGGGCAACGCATGGTAGTAATAAAAAAATAAAAATAAAAACAAAAAAAATAGTAGTTAAATCCTTTCCAGAGTTGGGTTGTGCATGCCTTTTAGGAAAAATCCAGGAATCAAACTCTGTCTTTCCATTTATTTCCTGTCTGTAGGAAAATGTGTAGGCTGGTTTGCCATTGAGCAGGTGTTTATTCACATGGCTGTGTCAGGTATTGATTTTAGAGTAAAAGTACTCGTCAGTTAAGAAGTCTGAAAAAATGTGACCACTGGTTGAACTGTGAGACATCTGTGGTTGTGTGTACATATTTTGAGGTTGTTTGTTGTTAGTTTAGGGTAACCAGACTAGTAATTGTTCAACAGTAGAAGTGTTGAGGCATACTGCTAATAGAGTTGTCTGTCAGATGTGCCAACTGCTGGGCAGTGAACAAGACTTCCAGAGCGGCGGTTACGTGTATACATTAATAAAAATGTCTGATAAATTTATAGAAGAGCTGAATAACTTTCAACATGGCTCATTGGGTGTAATTTTGTACCGGACTTTTCAGATCTACCTTGAGGACATAGAGACTAAAAATGTAAAAATAGAGAAGGATGTATTTATGCAGATGTGTAAGGTTTTGTTAGCTGACGGTGATTTTTGCCGGCCGGATTTTGCAGCACCCACCCCTGCAGCTGTGGAGAGAATTGTTTGTAGATTGGAGCGTTCATGGTAACAGGGCTTAAAATCAGACGAAGCAAAGTCTGTTTTACAGACTAAACAAGCTCCAGAAAAGGAAAAGATTTATAAATACTGG
The DNA here is from genome assembly GCF_001266775.1 of Austrofundulus limnaeus. Lineage (NCBI taxonomy): Eukaryota > Metazoa > Chordata > Actinopteri > Cyprinodontiformes > Rivulidae > Austrofundulus > Austrofundulus limnaeus. Next base: position 3,787,283 of record NW_013952420.1, read on the forward strand.
CGCCGTATGTTCAGAATTATGACTGAAGTTCTGACCTCTAGCAAAGAGGGTGAAAACAAGACCTTGACATCTGACAAACTCTATGCAGATGCTCACACTACACATTGTGACGCAAATGACAAGAGGAGCTCTCGTGAAGGAGCCTCTGAGACTAAACAGGATCAGGTGACAACAGATGTGAATGACACTGAGCAGAAAACAGACATGGCTGACATTATAAGTCCATATAAAGAAGTAGTTAAAATGTTAGCTAACGCTAAGGAGCTAATGCCTGTTTATGACTTGTGGTTTGCTCATGTGATCAACTTTAATGAGAAACAGCTGAAGGACAGAGAGGCTGAAAAACAAGAGATGAGTTCCTTGGAGACACAGTTAACTACAGATAAGCTTAATTATTTAAGAGACAACGTCAACCAAGTACAAGAAAAAAGTATAGTTCAGATGTCTCAATTAGTGGAAATTACTCAGATAGGCCTACAAAAAGAGGTGTTGGTGCAGGGAGCAGGGGGGCAAAACATTAAAGACCCTCAATATTATCAGCATCGTCAATATTTGCCTGTCACAAGGAGGAGCACAGAATTGGGTTTTAGAAATGTTGTTAACAAAAAGAGTTGCAAGGCGGACATGTGTTTTGTGTGTTGGCTGTTGAGCATTTGTACAACAATATTATCTGCCACAAACAAAACAAACAAAACATATTAGTCACTAGAAATATGGTTGAAATAAGTTTAATTTGGCTGTTGCAAATAAAGCTAAGATACGGGAGAAAATAAAAATAAAAATAAAAAGCAGTAAATAGATAAATTAGTAATAATTGAAATTGGGAGGTACTAACTTTTCCTGTAATTTCTGACATTTTTGTGTTGAGTGGGTAATTCACTGCTGAAAAGACCTGTCTGTGGAGAAAAAAGCAACGATGGTGAAGCAGGAGAAACACTGCATTACAATAGGGATCTTACATGGGATAAGGTAAAGTAATTTTAGAAGACAAAAGGTAAAAGGAGCAGGTTCATCTGACAATCCCATTAACACAAGACAGGTAGCTGTGTACAAATTAGCATTAATGACTAGATTAGGATGGTGCTTGTTACAAACAGATTATGGATAAATGCGTTGTTCAAAATGGTATGTCCGAATAAACAGGATAGTGGATGATGGCAAAATGTAAAACACAGGTATTAGCAATTTAGTTGTAAGGCAGTAAAATAAGGTAAATAAAATGAAATAGAGTAAAATAGARTAATAAAAGAGATACACAACAGGGAATAGAAAATGACTTAGATGTAAAGATTGAACAATTGTTTAAAACATTTATTTTCATAAACGACAGGTATAAATAATTTGCAGGAGTAAAGTTTTGTCTACTAAGTTTTGTCTAATAATGAAATGTGACCTGATCTGTGCAGGGTGGCATCATATCATTGAATCATTTACTTGATAAAAGTAGTGATCCTTCAATACTGGAAAATTAGAATAGGGGGGTTGATGTAGGGACCTTGCTTCAGATAATTTTAATGTCATAAATCTCATTTTTAGTATGTGGTGGTAGTGGTTCACTTTGAATTATGGATGAGTGGTGAAAACATGCACAGTGATATCAGTGGGCTGGTTTTCTGAGGAAGATCATTAAAGACAAAAAGACAAAAGCAAAGTGGATTGAGCTGCAAAACACTTCTCTTGTGGACATGTTGTGACACACAGATGGAGCAAAGACACCGAGTTGGAGCCATCGTTCAAGCCAGATGATGGTACAGCTACAACTTGGACATTAAAGACAATGTGCCAAATGAAAACCTGAAAACTGTG
>NW_013952420.1:3790088-3792234 GCF_001266775.1 Austrofundulus limnaeus
ATATCACATTGCCAAGATAAAAACATGTAAATGTTTAACGTTAGGAACTTAGCTTTAGAATTAGATTGTCTGGGATTAAAAGAGGGACTTAGATTATTTAAAGTACTGTTTGGTTTAAGTAATAAAATTCTAAGATCTTAAGAAATGCCATATATACAAATTTGTTTAATGTGTGATAATACTGATGAGTTTATTTTGTGCGGATAATTAAGACTAAGAGAAAGTCATTGAAAAATGAAATAATTATTTAGGTGTATTGATTCATCCTACTTAGAAACCCATTTATAAAAATACAGAGATAACAGTGTTTGAGTCAACAAGAATAAGGTGACAGGTCAAATAAAAGTATGGGAGTAAAAGTTATAAGCGGGACATTAATAAAATAAAGTGAAACAACTTAGACTATACAAACAGTAAAAACATTTATAAACAGATAGATCTTAATTTTAGTTTTATATAAGGTGAGGTTAGAGGAAAATCTAAAATAAGCGGTATTGTGACTACATCACAGTCTTGGAAGTTTTATAACAGACAAAATGGAAGACAGAGTTGATGATTACTGATAAACAGGCTTTGTAAGAGCAAAGGTAGAAAAATAGCAAACTGAGTATTACTGATAGGTAAGAGAGAGACCATTTGGGTTTTAACTTCATAGAGCTTTAAGAGAGGTACAGAGCTAAATTTATTAGTTATGATAAATTAGTGTTTGTAGCCTAGTGAAAAAAGTAAGACATATTATTTGAATAAACATATGAAAAGTTACCAATTAGAGAGTTAATATTTAAAATGTCAACTCAGACACAAAATAAAATTAAGCCCTTGGAATTGTTATTAGGCATGGTGGGTCTGCAGGGGGCAGCTAAAATGTTTCTACACCACTGGTTGTTACTGGTATGACAGGTTTAGCAGCAGGTTCCCTTAAGGTGCCAGCATCTTAAGCAGGTTTGACCAGGTGTTGTGAAGGACTGGTCTGTTTAAAGAATTACAATTTGGTGGGGATTTAATACTTCTAAAATCATAGTGAAATAGAGTCGGACTTAACCAAATCTCTGCGGTTAGATAACCAGCTGATCCTTGGACAGTTGGATCAGAAAACTGTTAACTCCTGCACCAGTAATAATGTGTAGAACTATGTTAGTATTATTGATACATTTTAAAAGGGATCAGTTAACTTTATAATGGGTTGGAGGTTAACATAAAAAGACAATTAATCTATTAAGCTAGTGTATCTGGAAACTACTGTATTTCACATACGATTCTTTTGAGGACGAAAACAAACAAATGTATGAGCATTCTGTTATATCAACATCTCACTAATATTTCTAAAAGTAAACTTGTTTTTTTAAGGGGGCCTTGAAGTGTCAGTATAGAATCATGGGAGGTAAAAAGTTTGAGGTGTTAAAAACTATTTGAATTTTATAAGTTGCAGTTTGTCAAATAGTGGATCGCAAATTAGCTTAATCAATTAGTATAGAATTAAAACAAGGTAAATTAAATTAAAATCTTACTTTCTCCATGGTGGACTTTTGCTGATTGAAGTAATCTAGATTAAGCATGACTTTTCATGACGGTTTCTTTGAGGAAATATTTTCTAGTGGCAGTACATGGTTAATGAAGGATTTAATTTGTGGGGTGAAATTGGATTACAAAACTCTAACTGCAAAACTCTCTTAAGTATTTGAACTATACATGGTTTTAAACATACATGTGTTTTAAATATGATTTTACAGCAACAGAATAGTTAGTGGGTGAACCTTGGAGTAAACAACAAGAGAGTAATTAAAAGTAAATTAAATAAAGCAATTAAAATTTTACCTGAGTTAAGTTGATTTGATGAGGTAATGATGTTCACATTAAACATGTTCTGAGGACGACCGGTTCTTCTCAGCAATGGAGTTAAACATGGATAGTACACAGGAAAATATTAATTTAAGAACTACCTGAATGAGGAAATAGTGGACTCTGATTAGAAGTGCCAGTTGAGAGATATAGTTGAATATAGTGTAATAGCAACGTTAGGAAAGTTCTGGGTAATTAGATTAAATTTAAAATGGCTGGATATGATAAAATACATTCTATGAGACTACAGTGGTTTGCAAAAGTATTCATACCCCTTGAACTTTTCCATATTTTGTCACATTACAAC
>NW_013952421.1:0-533 GCF_001266775.1 Austrofundulus limnaeus
GAGGTACACAATGATTCAGTAATTGCAAGTGATTTATTAGTGATGACACAAGTAGGATGGCTTCTGAGGGTAATGTGTGGAGTATCAGAACGTATCAGTAGAATATCTTTCCTTATAAGTTTTTGCAGGTTTGTCAGCACAGAAGAGGAGGATGGATGATCCGAGGGTGAGTATAATGACTGAGGAGGAGACAAGTAGCAGGTAGGTATACTGGTGGAAGGTAAGTCGATGAGTGGCAAGCAGATAGGTGAGTGGTAGGATGAACACAGTCTGATGGTAAGTTTACACAATGAGTTGCAGGGTTCAAGGCTACTTGGGAGCACAAAGGAAACAGCATTCTTGTATAAAGTATCTCAAAGTGGTACTTGAGTGGAAGATCAAGTATTTCTTTGGTAAAAGTTGAAATCTCCTTTAAAGGGGCAATATCATATAAAATCAACTTTTTTCAGTTTTTATACTCTCATAAAAAACATGCCCAAAGCCTTGCTTAGACTCATTCATGCATGTTTGAGAAATCCTGCAGCGTTTTTATG
>NW_013952421.1:5339-9730 GCF_001266775.1 Austrofundulus limnaeus
TGGCTGCACTGAAAATGCAACCTGTTCATGAAGCAGCTTTTTCCAATTATTGCTTTAACAATAATCCAAAAACTATAATATAATGTTAGAGAGCAGCAACACACAGAAAAAATACTAATTTACAGTATCTTGATTGGATTCATACTCATTTTAATTGATGAACAATGAATCAAACCTTAGAAGATAAAACCTAAACTGAATGACCGAACCTGCTTTTCTTGCCATTTATGCAACCCCAGCGTAATTCCTGCAAGTGCATCGAGGAGGAAACACGTTCTGCTGCACATCCTCTCTGATCCGATATGTTTGATGTTGCAGCCATATGGGAGTGAGAAACTCACTCTGCTGTGCACATGTCATTCCATGTATTTAAACAATTTCCAGTGAGGGGAAACAAAAGCAAACAACACTGTTCAAACAACGCTGCTCTCTTGGGCCTCTAATTTCCCAAGAGAGCAGCGTTCACACCCCAACTCCCATTGATTCCCATTGTTTCTAAGCTNGCTGGAAGTAAGGAGTCTTTTTAACTTGTCATATTATTGAGAAACAAACCTGTAGATACACAAAAAATGTGTTTAATGGGCAGATAACTCCGCCATTTATTAGTTTATTTATTTTTTGTTTGTTTGTTTTTAACACCAATCATAAATTTTGCACAGTGACTGTTTGAGGCTTTCTATTCTGTATTTCTGAATCAGAATCAGAAAACTTTATTGATCCCCAGAGGGAAATTGCAATAATAACAGCTGCAACTGTTTCCATAAGCATTAGAGAAAAAGTAAAAAGGAAAAAAATAAAGGAAAAAATATTAGAGCACAATAGGAAGAAATCAGTATAAACACTGGTGAACCAATTGAGCACAGAAAACAATCAGCATACTTTACACATCTATAGTGTGTAAATAGAGAATAAAAACAGTATGGCTGATGCAGACGTCCCATCAGATATCATTAGATGTCCTTACAGTTTTCATACATCAAAACTTTGGCCTTTTGTCAGCTTTGATTTTTTTAAAATCAAGTCCAAAACTTCAGAATTTCTTCAGGCATTTTTTTTGGTTTATCTATTTGAATGCATTTAATATTCTTTGTTGAAAAATAAAGCGATTCCGTTTGGTTCAGCTGTGAACACAATTCTGCAGACGTGCGGAGTGTTTTTAACAGGTCCCAGCTTCCTGCCTCCTTCGTGCATTTTCATGAGGATTGTGCCCTTGTGTGCGCTTTGAATGACGTCATGTTTTGTGATTGTTTGGTGATGATTCATTGCTTTCAGTGTGGCCGTTGAAACTGTGAGAGAAAGGGGGGAAAAAGCAAACACAGAGCTTTCAGCCTGCTCTTGTTTTCTTTGGAAGTGCCTGACTGTAAACAAGAGAGGAAGTTGGAGGAAATAATAGTGTATATATTGATGTTACTTTACCTATAAAAATAATGTAATTATTAAATGAATGCCCATTATATGTGTGCCATTTTATAACATGTCTCACCTTTACAACAAAAAAAATATTAGAAAATCCGATCAAAATTGACCACGTTATGGTTATTTAAATAGTAAATACACACACACATTCATGTAAAGAGTGGGCGAGCTCACCGACCCAAGATGGCCGCTGTGTGAGGACGTCAGAGACTCCGCTATGACTTATCTAGCCTTTACAAATATATCTATGCTTGCAATAACGTCATTGTAGGAGGGAGACAAGTGGACATGAAGGCCTCCTTTACCCCTCTCTCAAACCAATGTTCCTCTCAATCAAGGATGAGAACATCTTCATCACTGAAAGAGTGACCACTGGCTTGTAGAWGAGTGTAAACTGCAGAGTCCTGGCCTGATGATGTTGCTCATCTGTGCTGGCTCATTCTTTTGAACAGTACCACGCCGTTACTGCAAGTATGACTCAGCTCCCTGTGAGCAAAAGGTGTGAATCGGGGTTTCAACAATAATCAGGTGATGGAGCACATGACCTTCTATGAACAATAGAGCCAATCAAAGCACTAATGACTTATTGTTAGGTGATGCCCTTCTTTTGCATGTGACCAACCTGTTTGTCCATCATGTGGGGGCAGTGCTTATAAGGCTGAGTTCACCTGAAACTCCTCAGACTGAAGAAGTTTCTTGGAGAAGAGACGAAACATTTTATTAAAGAAGAATCCCTCCAGAGAACTTACTTGTTTTTTTCTTTTTAATCCACAGAACACCATTTCCAAAAATCAGAGATATTCTTTGAAACAAAAATGCATTTTTTAACTGTAACTCTGCTTGACATGATTCATGCAGCCTGCATATTGCGTTATGTGTTGCTGTCACGTTCTTAATGAATTATTTTCTAAGCAGGCAAGGCAGCATCTGTTATTGAGTCATTATTTGCAAACTCCCCTTGTCGCGTGGACTTAACAAATAAACACGTTTCACTGAGTGATACAGAATCACYACAGCTCATTTTCTGTCCAATTACTTGTTCAAAGGCTTGAACCTTAGGCAGTGTGATTCAAAAACAACAGGGGTGAGKAAAGGAAAAACATTTGAAGAAAACTCTTGAGGACACGTTTACAGCATCCCTGTGTGAACTTTACTAAACCATCCCTCTACACACTGACTGCACTTTTTTTCTGTACACGCTTTGTTTCTTTTTGTGTCAGTTAAATTTTAATAACGTGTTTTAACGTGTGAATGAGCACACGGCACAWATGGATTTCTGATCAAACCCACAGAAAAACAAACACAGACACCTGTTTCATGTTGAAACAGGTGCCTGTGTGTATTCTTCAAAGTTGACAGAAGGTAAACTGAATGGTCAGATTTATCAAAACATTCAGCAGACTGATTCATTGATCAGTCCATCCATTATCTTCCAGTTGTTCCGGAGTTGGGTCGAGGTGGCAGCTTGTGCAGGGAGGTCCAGACCTCTTTTTCCACAGCCACCTCCTCTAACCCTCTCTGATTCCATAACACGTTATCACTCCCGACTCGTCAACATATTGACACTTGGTCAGGTACCGTATGCATCCAGTTTGACGCATCAGGTATCCCCCTCATGTCAGTCATTGCTACCCGCGGCTTTTCCGGCTTGCACCACTTTATAGGGGTCTTTGGGTTGTGCTCTGTGGTTAATATGAGGGATCAGGATTAATGGTTAATTTTAGGTACTGAGGTCGGGGATAGGCTGTATAGGGCTAATATAAGTTAAATTTAGAGTATGGGACAGTTAGTTGTCGTGCATTTCCTACTCTTTTCAAAAATATGACAACACACTCCTCCTTGTCTGCCTCATCTCGTTAAGAACGGATGCGAGGGGGGTACCCGACACATCCGAAGCTGGACYCAGACGGCTACCTGACCAAGTGTCAATATGTTGATGAGTCGGGAGTGAGAATAGGTTGGATTCCAAGGCGTTCCCAGGKCAGCTGAGAGAAATAATCTCCCTCTAGTGTGTCCTGGGTCTTCAACTAGGGTCACCTCCCAGTCAGATAAGCCCAAAGCAYCAGATGCCTGAACCACACCAACTGGCTCTTTTTGATGTGGCGGAGAAGTGGCTCTACTCTGACCCCAGATTTACACTGCATGAGGCTCCGGACCAGTCTGATCTGCTCCGTCATGCATGTCATGACATTTGTTTTCACCCTGATTCACACTATGTGTAGCTCTTCTCCAGTGCAAACCACAGAGGTGCTCTGACAAGCACGCACAGGAAATACAAGATTGTGCAATAAAGCCGGCCATGATATAGATGTCAGACAAAAATATTACAGGGGTATTATAATGTAAAATCAACTTTTTTGAGTTTTATATCATGTTATAATGTTATCCTCTCATCAAAAACATGCCCAGAGTCTGACTTTGACTCATTCATGCACGTTTGAGAAATCCCGTAGTGTCCTGAGGCAGCCGGGCAGTGGAGKAAAAATGACCGGTTGGGACTAGAATCGACTTTTGGGATCAGCTCCTCCTCTGYGCTGTGTCTCCAAGCCGAGRTTCCTCATCACAGAGCACCCACCRGGCTGTGCTGAAATGGGRGGGACAGAAGCAGAAGGAGGTTCTTGAAGAGACAGAGGCCAATTTCAAGGTGTTTAGAAACAGATATGATGAGAAGTCAAGTTTATTTTKTATTTAAACGTAAAAACAGCATTTTAATAACAACAAAAGGTGACATAGATACTTTATTATGGTATAGAATTTAAATATATGCCTGAGAAACACACAATATTGGCCCTTTAATTCTGTGGAAGATGGACTGAAATTAGCAGTTGAAACTGCATCACTTGGTTTTTTTTTAATCCATATTTCATAATGAAATCCACATGTTCAGTGTATACACAGACTTCAGCTACACTGTGGAGAAAACTCATTTCGACCACCTGTATCCGTGATTATTCCTTCAGTCACCACCCAATGCT
>NW_013952421.1:10054-12482 GCF_001266775.1 Austrofundulus limnaeus
ATGCCATATTGTATTGTTAATTTGTTAAATGGAATAAAGTCTACACCTTCAAATATATGTTCCAGATGATAAATTCCTTTACCCCTCCACCCTGAAAAGTTTAACATATTGTTTTGTTGCAGGATGTCAGGATTGTTCCAGATGGGTGTCTGTCTGCATGGGAGTAGTGAAGATTTTGTCATTTTCAGAAACTCCCACCATGCTGCCAGAGATGAGCTGATATTGATTCATTTAAAGCACTCATGTTTTGTTTTATGTTAGCGCTAATAAATGAGAGATCTGAAATCTTAATGTATAAGTAATACTTTTTAGCCAACAGGCTACAATACATTTCAAAGTGGTCAAATCCTAATCCGTTAGATGAATCTTGGCTAGATATAGAACAAACTTTATGCCATAAGTTTGTTCTATATCTAGCCAAGATTCATCTAACAGATTAGGATTTGACCACTTTGAAATGTATTGTAGCCTGTTGGCTAAAAAGTATTGCTAAAAGTTGGGACACTCCAGCCCTCCTGTATCTTTAGGTTTCTGTAATGATTTTGAGCTAATATGCAGAGTTTTATCTTTCCAAAGAAATTTAGAGATAAAAGAGTCCAGGGATTTAAACCAGACAGGTGAAGGTTTATTTGGTATCATTGAGAATAAATATTTTTTTTCTTGGTACCACCATCATTTTAATTGAAGCAACTCTTCCCATAAGTGATATGGGRAGAGACTTCCATCATCTTCTATTTTTGTAAAAGRGGYATGTGATTTAATTTTATTAAGTCTTCCAACATAGGAGAAATGTTAATACCCAAATATTTAATATTTCTTGACTGCAGTCGCGTATGAAGAGAATTGTTAAAAACACAATTAATTGGAGGAATTGTAGATTTTAACCAATTTATAGAATAGTCAGAGACTTTTGAAAAAGAGTTTATTAATTCAATAACCTTAGATAGCGTGTTTTCTGAGTGCTGAAGAAAAAGTAAAACATCATCAGCATAAAGACAAATTTTATTTTCTATGTTCCTGCATGCCTTTAATTTCTGCAGCTTGCCTGATCGCGGATGCTAAAGGTTAAATGAAAAAAAAAAAAAAGCAAATAGTGAGGGGGATAGTGGACATCCCTGCCTGGTGCCTCTCTGTAAACAAAAGCTATTGGATGTTTGGTTATTTGTCCTGACACATGCTGTTGGTGAGTTATATAATATTTTTAACCAATTAATGAAATGGTTTCCAAAACCAAATTTATGCAAGTTTGCAAATAAGAATTTCCAGTTTACTCTATCAAATGCTTTTTCTGCATCTAGAGACAGAATACTCATTTCAATGTTTTCACTGTAAGAATAATCTATTAAATTYTACAATCTGRGTGAGTTTGTWGTTGAGTGCCTTCCTTTTATGAWARCCGTTTGGTCAGGATGAATTATGAAAGGAATTATCTTCTCTAATAGGAGAGGGCATACTCTTTCATATCCTGAAAGAACTACAAACCCCAAAGTTTCTTAGCGGTTCATTCAAACACTTTTACATCAGTTTTGCTTTATTTACAAGTAAATCTGTTTATTTGCAAGGGCAGCAGCTAGCTGTAGCACTTCATGCATGATATTTCTGCTGGACTAATTATGTAATGAAAAACTGACAACAATGTCAAAGTTTGCACTTAYAATAAGTAACTTGAAACATCACCATCATCATTTCATCATTAAAATTGCACTAAATCCATAAATTTCACAAGTTGTAATTTGAAAAAAGTGGTTTTGTACTGTATATTCACGATACCAAACATTGTGCATCATTCTTGTTGTTCTTTTTTGCATTGTACGTGTTATTTTGTTATCCCAGACTTCAACACAATCTAAATACATTAATAACATTGTACAGTAAAGAGTTTGCCAAGTGTTGTTTYATTTCAGATACAGCAGTTTCCCAAAAAAATGGGATCAATTACGATAAAGTTAATAATGTTAAATGAAGTTAATGATGTTGTAGTGCACTATAACATCAGCTTCTGAGAAGTTTGTCCAACACTAAAGTAGTCTAAGCTGAATATAGAGTTTGAAAAAAATCTYCTGGAAGCCTGTTTTGGACCTATACATGGTGTAATGCTAACAATTTGATCAAATATATAGCCAATATGAGTAAAATAYTGYTAACAAAATGTTCACAAGTTGGCARAAGTTATAGACATTATAGAGTGACAGGACTTTAAAATTGTTGCTTTCAGTTCACTGAGTAATTTSTTATTCTGATTGAATCTCAGTCACTGCAGTCTTGTGACTATCATCACTTGACTGTAATTTCAACTATGTCCTGTTGTGTCTGTCTACTGTACAGCACTTTGGATGGCCTTGTGCTGTTTAAAGTGCTTTATGAATAAAATTGGTATGGTATGGTATGTTATGGTATGGTATGGTATGGTATGGTATGGTATGGTATG
>NW_013952421.1:12537-15433 GCF_001266775.1 Austrofundulus limnaeus
TGGTATGGTATGGTATGGTCTGGTATGGTCTGGTATGTTATGGTATGGTATGGTATGGTATGGTATAGCATGGTATGGTATGGTATGGTATGGTATGGTATGGTATGGTATGGTATGGTATGGTATGACCCACCACTGAATGCAGTAATGTTTTTACCCATGTTTGTGTGTTCATGTGTCTGCCTGTTAGCAAAATATCTCATGTATCACTGCATAAATGTTTAGTGTTGTTGAGAAATAGACGAGTGTACTTCTCAGATCTTTTGGAGTCAACCTGYTTTAAGATGGCTGCCAAAGCTCCAAAATAGCTGTAACCCTAACCCAACCCTGCTGCTCTGCTTCTGTCCTTGCGGAGCCTTAGTGGAGCTGAACAAGCTGTTTCAAAATGTTTTCACCTGATGGACTAGATGCCCCATGCAGCTTCCACYCGAGAGGGAAAAAGAGGGAAGAAGACATCATCTTCACCTGCCGGCTGGATGTCATACTTTCTTTCTTCTCCTGCTCAGTTGCTCTGATGAACAGCGGTTATGCTCGGTCAGGGAGCGCCAAGGCTTTTACGCTCTCCCTCCGTTTCTCCCACCGCGTGAAGTGTCTTCTGCTTAACTGATCAACACCAAGAAAACAGTATGTGGTCGGGGTGAAAAAAAAGGAAAGAACACAGACGAGCACAAAATGAGAAAAGTGAAGAAAGTTGTTATGTATTGCATAAAGAACATTTGATTCATAAACAGGTCTCAGGTGTAAACAGAAGAAACATTAGATTTCTGTCAAGCTGTGTTGGTTAATTTTAATAAGCTGTGGCATCCATCATGAAATCATTGACTCAAAAGTTGATCTGTCCTAGAAGTGTTATTCATCATTACTGTTTGATAGTTTCATTCATGTCCAACTACCAGGTTTCATGAGATATTTTGCTAACAAACAATCAGTGTTGATGCCAACAGTTAATGTCAAAGTTTTACACAAAGATGTTGCTCAATCAATATGCAGGGGCCGGGCTCAGAATGACTTTCAGCTACAACCACAGCATATTTTAGCATAAAATCTGTTATCTGTTAATCTGAGTTATTTGACTGTYGCAGCCACCTTGAACTTTGTTTACTGTAAAAAATGATCAGCTGTGTATTCAGTGGTTATTTTCAAAAGGTGTTATTAAAATGGGTTATTTCGCTAAAAGAGTTGACTCCAAATAGTTACAGGTAAATTAATTTCAGGATATGTTGTGAATGACTCTCAGCCACTACCACACTAAACTTTAGGTCAGTGTCTGTAAAACTGACTAAGTTCTGGCAATTTTTGTGTTTTTTAGAGTCAGCTGCCTGCAGCAGCCATACTGACTCAGCTGCTGCAAATTTRAGTAAAACTTGTTCAGTGGTTTGAGATTTTGGTAACAAACACACATAAACAGACAATTGAAAAAAAAGTGAACTTTTGCTTTTTGTCTGTTGTACAATGATAAATATTAAAGAGTAAAAAATATGTGAACTGGACTTTTGGTATTAGGCTTTAATTACCTTTAAGTTTTGCACTATGAATAAAAACATGTCCTGTTGGTCTTTGATTGAACCAGCAGGTGTCGCTGTAGATGAGAACATTTGCAGTAGAGAAAACTAAGAAAATATAATTATAATAATCACAAGTAATAAATCTTGGAGAAAATGTGTGTAGCAAAACTGTCCTTGAAAATAAATAAATTCAATGAAAACAAGTGACACTGTGTGCTTTAGTTGAGTGGCCTACATTTCAGATAACCACAAACTACATTACCCAGAATRCCCCGAGCGGGAGGTTATAGGTTATATGGTCATGTATGCCACATTAGCTAGGCCTGCAGCCTAATCTTAGTGCCAAAATTAGGACCTTTTCCTCGTTTTTGTGCAACATTTGTTATCATCCTGACATGCCCGTGAGCGCGCGGTCTGCCGCGCAGAGTGGATGAAAGGCAGCGACGTCGCAGCTGCTCAGCACAAACAGCTGGRTGAAAACCAACATCCTGAGCTGCTGGACTGCTGCGGAGGCCTCGGCAACATCGATTACTCGAAGGTAAAGGCAACTTTGAGAAACTGAGGAGCACATGGCACTTTTACACAGCAATATCCTTGTAGTTTTAAAGTAAATTCTGCACGTCCTTCTTTTTAACCMGTGCAAGCTCAGACTGTCGGAAGACAACCGGTGGAGTTTTGGTTTTTCAAAGTAAAAGCATGACATTTAGCATCATGGAAACAAATCAGGATAGTCAAACAGAAATTAAGCACTCGGAAAAATTGTTGTCTACTGTCATAATAAATCAAACAATATTAGGTGTTTGGCATATCTAAATATTATTTTGATTTTGTTTTGAAAATGTGCCACATTAGACTGCCTCTGCTTTTAATTTTAAACTTTAAATTTTTTACTTGACCAGCAAGATAATTGTTTTTTGGACAGCATCAAAAGGAACAAACAAACAAACAAACAAACAAACAAACAAACAGATATCCCTGAAGCACTTTTTCTGTTAGTATATGTGTTTGTTTTTAAAATGCACATTAAAAAGTTTGGATAATAGATATAATTTGTAAATAACAATAAACTGTATCTGGAGAATTTTAAACAAAAAAAAAACTTTTACTGCAGAAGCTTCAGGGATGTAAACGAATAGCATGATTCTCACATTTATATTACTTTATGGCATAAACAGGACACCATACCATACCATACCATACCATACCATACCATACCATACCATACCATACCATACCATACCACTTTTATTTATAAAGAACTTAAAACAGCACAAGGCCAACCAAAGTGCTGAACAACAGACAGATACAACAGGACATACACTCACCGGCCACTTTATTAGGTACACCTGTCCAACTGCTCGCTAACACTTAATTTCTAATCAGCCAATCAC
>NW_013952421.1:18088-23778 GCF_001266775.1 Austrofundulus limnaeus
GTTTTATGTGCTGCAGAACAGGAACCTGCTGTAAAACAGCAATTATGCTGAGTCAGGCTTGATTTATAATAATCTTTTCCTGTTAAATAAATAAATCAAATCAAATCAAATAAATTCCACAGTTTTGGACCTGCTATAGAAAAGGATCTGTCGCCTCTCAGTTTAAGACGAGAGTTAGGGACCTTCAGAAGCAGCTGACCAGATGGTCTAAGAGAGCACTGTGGGACAAGTGGATGCACTAGATCTGAGAGGTAAGAGGGGGCGGAGCTGTTTAGGTATTTATAGACATACAGGAGGATCTTAAATTGAATTCTGAAATGAACCGGAAGCCAGTGAAGAGATGCTAGAACAGGAGTAATATGTTTTCTTTTTCTTGTGCCAGTTAGAAATCGGGCTGCTGCATTCTGGACCCTTTGTAAGCGAGCAATGGAGGACTGGCTGATTCCATATAGCAGAGCATTACAGTTATCCAGCCTGGATGTAATGAACGCATGAATTAATGTCTCCAGATTTCTGTTTGACAGGATGGGTTTTAACTTGGACAGTCTCCTCAGCTTGAAAAAAAAAACCAGGATTTAACAATTGCATTTACATGACTGTTTAATTTCAAGTATGGATCCATTTTTACACCTAGGTTGGTGACAAGTTGTTTTTCAAACGGGGCCAGAGTGGAAAGGTTAATGCAAGTGTAATTGTTTGTGTGTTGGTTGGAAACAGAATGACTTCTGTTTTCTTCTCATTAAAGTTTAGGAAGTTTAAAGCCACCCAATCCCTGATGTCAGCCAGGCAGTCAAGAAGAGATTGGATGCAGTGTGGGCCAGCCTGTTTCAGAGGAAAGTAAATTTGACAGTTGTCCGCATAAAGATGAAATGGTATGCCATGTTTATGAAAAATTGCACCTAGTGGCAGTAAGGAAAAAAGAAGGGATCCCAGGATAGAGCCCTGTGGTACTCCCTAACGAAMTGGTGCTGATGAGAACATGAAGTCCTTGATGTTAACACAGAAGTGTCTGTCAGGTAGGACTTAAACCAACTGAGGGCTGAACCTGTGATACCCACCTCCTTCTCCAGCCTGGAAATGAGGATGTTATGATCAATGGCGTTGAAGGCTGATGTGAGGTCTAACCCCGAATTTACATTACATGCGTTACGGCTCCATTCCGCTGCGGTGCGCTGGTCGCAGCTGTGCGTTTCAAGTCCAATTTACACTACCTCCGCTCGGCTCCGGTCCGACAGATGTGCAGGAAGTAGATTGCGCGATAAATTCAGTGATAAGGGTGGAAGTCACAGCAAAATAAACAAATAAATAAATAAATAAATAAATAATTTTTTTAAAAAAAAATAAAAAAAATCTGTGAAAGACGAACTCCAAACACGGCTAAAAACAATGTTATAAAGGCTTTAGGTATCTATCTTGAAACTGTCTCGCTGTCGACTTTCTGAAACTTCTGATTTCAAAATAAAATCCATGTGTATCGTGTGTGTACACATATGCTTCATGCTACATGTTTCCATCTGCTTCCCAAACAGAACGATACATTCTGACAGCATTTGTGTAGAAATACACTCACCGGCCACTTTATTAGGTACACCTGTCCAACTGCTCGTTAACACTTAATTTCTAATCAGCCAATCACATGGCGGCAACTCAGTGCATTTAGGCATGTAGACATGGTCAAGACAATCTCCTGCAGTTCAAACCGAGCATCAGTATGGGGAAGAAAGGTAATTTGAGTGCCTTTGAACGTGGCATGGTTGTTGGTGCCAGAAGGGCTGGTCTGAGTATTTCAGAAACTGCTGATCTACTGGGATTTTCACGCACAACCATCTCTAGGGTTTACAGAGAATGGTCCGAAAAAGAAAAAACATCCAGTGAGCGGCAGTCCTGTGGGCAGAAATGCCTTGTTGATGCCAGAGGTCAGAGGAGAATGGGCATACTGGTTCGAGCTGATAGAAAGGCAACAGTGACTCAAATAACCACCCGTTACAACCAAGGTAGGCAGAAGAGCATCTCTGAACGCACAGTATGTCGAACTTTGAGGCAGATGGGCTTCAGCAGCAGAAGACTACACCGGGTGCCACTCCTTTCAGCTAAGAACAGGAAACTGAGGCTACAGTTTGCACAAGCTCATCGAAATTGGACAAGAGAAGATTGGAAAATCGTTGCCTGGTCTGATGAGTCTCGAATTCTGCTGCGACATTCGGATGGTAGGGTCAGAATTTGGCGTCAACAACATGAAAGCATGGATCCATCCTGCCTTGTATCAACGGTTCAGGCTGGGGGTGGTGGTGTCATGGTGTGGGGAATCTTTTCTTGGCACTCTTTGGGCCCCTTGGTKCCAATTGAGCATCGTTGCAACGCCACAGCCTACCTGAGTATTGTTGCTGACCATGTCCATRCCTTTATGACCACAATGTACCCAACATCTGATGGCTARTTTCAGCAGGATAATGRGCCATGTCATAAAGCTGGAATCATCTCAGACTGGTTTCTTGAACATGACAATGAGTTCACTGTACTCAAATGGCCTCCACAGTCACCAGATCTCAATCCAATAGAGCATCTTCGGGATGTGGTGGAACGGGAGATTCGCATCATGGATGTGCAGCTGACAAATCGGCGGCAACTGTGTGATGCCATCATGTCAATATGGACCAAAKTCTCTGAGGAATGCTTCCAGCACCTTGTTGAATCTATGCCACAAAGAATTGAGGCAGTTCTGACGGCAAAAGGGGGTCCAACCCGTTACTGGCGTGGTGTACCTAATAAAGTGGCCGGTGAGTGTATATCCTTATATTTATTAATATAGCTGCAATTTTGACTTTATTCCGACAAATTATCCAGCCTAAAAGTGTCTTATTTTGAAAATACAGATGTTGTGCTCGTTTCTTTTCCTGTTGGTGTGACGTAATCTTTAAAAATTGACTCCGGCACTGCTCCGTTGTCCGGCAAAAATAGGATCTGTTCAAATTTTGACGGATCGCCGTCTGCTCACCGCCGCTCACCGCTGCCATGCGCAGCCAGTGTAAACACTCTCGTTGATTATAATGGGTGCGTATTTGCTGCGGAGGTCGGACCGGAGCGGAGCGGAGATGGAACACATGTATTGTAAATTGGGAGGTAATAGCACAAGGAGGACAGATTCACCAGAGTCTAGAGCTAAAAAGATGTCATTCAACACCTTCAACAGAGCAGACTCAGTGCTGTATAAAATATACAACAGTTCATAAAAAGTTGATGTAAAGAAACCTTAAACATATTGAATTAAAAGTTACACTCATGGCATTTTTGTAAATTTCAACAAATTTTAGTCTCTATCAAAACATGAATTAAGGAATATGTTTTATAGAAAATACTAACAATTCAAAATTTGATTATTGGTTGACTGCCCTTTTGTTAGATCTGATATCTGTCATGACATTGTATTTCTATTTTTAAATAGAGGTGCACCAATAAATCAGTGCATATTTACTTAATTTTGGGAGATGGGCGATCAACTGATACATGAGAACTGATCTTATACAGTATACCTTTACAAAGGTCTGAAAATCAGCCACTGTCCCCATTTGTTCTGCTGTGAACACTACCTCATGTTCAGTTAAAGCAAGTTTGTATTGTTTCAAGGGTATTTTTCAATGTTTCTCAATAAAACAGATTGGAACATAGAAGGCCTATTGTGAGCTTAGAATACCTGACAGTGTCGGGTATTAAAAAAATCAGAATCGGCAGGTCAGGCTATGCAAAGATCACTGATCAGTCAGAAAACTGCAATCTTTGTACCCCTTTTTTTTATCTGTTTTACTGACTTCGCAGGCAGGGGTCGAAAGTAGCTCCCACCACCACTGACCAAATGCATGAGGCTTATGTTTTACTCAGTAAATACCTCCAGCCTTTTTAAATTTCTAAACAAAAATCCAAATAGCCCCAAATAAGTTTTAAACTTTGTTGTTTTCAGTTAAAGCATTTTAACACTGTTGGTCCTCTGGCAACAACATTAAATTAAAACACACAATTTACACAGCAGATTAAAGATATTAGCCAAAAAGACACACTTTGATGCTTATAATATCTATTTTTAGAAGATAGAAATTAGAAAACTAATCAGAATCCCCCAGTGTGTAATATCAAAGATTCTTCTCAGTTTTTCCACATCACATCACTCGGTTAAATTCATTTTTATGCCTTGTAGCTTCATTTTATTGAACCCTGGTTAAGCTGCCGTTACTCTTTTTGCTTCTCATTTAGGACAAAAGTGGGATAATACATAAATGATGCAATTTAACTTAGCAGGAAGCCTTAGAATTAAACTTTTTATAGAAACAAAATGTAGCTCAGAATGACTACACAAAAAAAACTGTAAAATGAGCAAATGTTGCTGCTTTTATCTAGCTATTTTACTAGTTTTAGCTTGTGCTTGGTTAAATTTAGCTAGCGTTATGCGACTTCTAGCATTTTAGGATTTTTTTACATCTGTCTTTTCTTTAATATTTTGTTTATTTTAGGTTTAAGTTGGTGGTATGCTTCTAACTTTAACAACTTAGATTCAGCTTCAAATTTCAACAAAGTAATTCAGCACTCAGCATTCACAAAACATTTTTGTTTAATGTTTAAAGAAGCTGCAAAAGGAGGTATAATTATACTACACATCTACCCTCTATTCTGTGCTGAAATTATGTTCAAGCAGTGGGGTGCCGTCAGGTCCAGCAAAGCTCCTCTGCTGGCCTAAAAACAATCAGAATCACTAGTTTATATTTTAGAATATTTTATATTATTTATTATAATTATTGATATTGTTATTAGAATATTATTATTTTTGAAACATCTGTTCTCTTCGTTTCATAGTTTTTCTCTTGGCTGTGCAGCTTCCAGCAGCTTGTATTATTTTACAGCTTTTATCCAATCATACTTCGATCATCATCTGTTGCTAGGGTCCACAAATCTGCCTCAGGCCTTCAGAACGAGCAGTGAAGTCACCTGGAGGGCGAAACACACGGCAGCGATGCTGTTGCTTTGACCAATCAGGTGCTGAGGTGAAGACACCAGAGCCTGCGAGCTGGCTTTCAGACAGCATCAGCATTTTCTCATCGTTTGATTGGCTGATCGGAGAGCAGGAGTCCGAACCGGGAAACTAGATTTCTGTAGCGTCTTACAAGCTAAATGCTGAGTGGACATTCTCAGAAGTACAGGAAATTAAAACTTAGAACAAAAATACAGAACAGACTGGACTTTCAGTGTTAGCTTCATGGTGGTGATAGGAAAGGACTTATTGCTGAAACGAAACACCATGAGGACCTGTATGACAGAGGAGCCGGATTTTTCTTGAGGAAAAAACGGAGGATGGAGTTTTTAAACAGATAATAAAAAGTTTCAGTGAGTAAAATATATTTTATTTAAATGTTTTATTTAGTTATCAGCTTATTATATAACCYTAGTGATGCTGTTGTTAATGTATGGCACAGCTGTGGCTGCAGTTGAGAAAACTTGTTAAGTGTGTCGCTTCAGTGATGACTTTCATTCTGACTTCATGAGGCACCTGTCTGTAGTGCAGAGACACCTGCCTGTAGCGCAGAGACACCTGCCTGTAGCGCAGAGACACCTGCATGTAGCGCAGAGACACCTGCATGTAGCGCAGAGACACCTGCATGTAGCGCAGAGACACCTGCATGTAGCGCAGAGACACCTGCATGTAG
>NW_013952421.1:25498-27834 GCF_001266775.1 Austrofundulus limnaeus
CACACACACACACAATTCAACAACCCCCACCCCCTACCCCACTGCAATTCCACAACCGGCAGGTACATTCTCTCTTAATTGAAGGCCTGGGTGTAAAATGCACGGCCCGCCACTGTGTTCAAGCATGGGGTCAGCTTATGATTTTTTATTTTACCTTTTTTCTTTCAGATGGACTTAACCCTGGCTGAAGGCTTTCTGAGACACGTTGACTTTCATAACTCCAGTTTTTGGATTGCTGTGATTGCCATCATATTCAACCCTTTCTTCTGGAATGCGGTAAGATTCTGCTGTAGATACTGCGGGAAAAAAACTTGGTTTTAAATGTTACATGAAGTATTTTTATAGAAATACAAACTATCATTTCCAAATTATGTTTTATGCAGCATTTAGAATGTAAATAACCTAATGACTATAGAAAAAATTACATTTAGAATTACATATCATTAGCATTCATTTCTTATGCCTTACACTCTTATCAACAACTTTATAGTTGTTAGTTGTTGTAATTGTTATTGTAGTTGTTGTTGTTAGATGTATATTATAAACAGTGGTAAGCTTAAATAAAGATAACTATGAAATGATTAACATGTTTTTTTTAGAGTTTTCTCTTTTTTTGTGTGTGAAATTTATAAATTCGCATCTGCAGTTTTTCCATTATTGCAGTTCATATATATATATATTGAAATATCTTTAAAATATTAAAACAAACAAACCTGATACAGCACAATTTAACTGGAGCCAAAATTCTTTCTATTTGTTCAACACATTGGCATTTTGAGAAATAAAATGTTTGTGGCATGTCTGTAATTTTCAATTTTTTTAGACAAAATGAAACAATTTAAAAAACATCCTCAGAGGGTTATGATTCACCATTTTTTCCAGATGTTTACATGTTGATACCGAACTTGGACCCAGGAGTATTTCTGGATCAAGTAAAAAACACTATTTTTACAAGCTGGAACAAATGGCCAACTCATGTTTTTTTTAATACAGTATGAATAATCAACAGGCACTCTCATGACAAATAAAAGTTTAAATCTTTTTTTTTGTTGTTGTTTTCTTTATCTAGTTTAGTTTTAAGATCTGGAGAGTTACTCACCTGTTCGGAACCACAGGAGCCCTATGCAGCAGCAGGTTGGCTGTAACRTGTTCATTATTAGCTCTCAGAAACTGTTGTCTTTCTGACAGTACAAGCTCGTGGAAAATTATAGCAACGTGAAGCGTGTTTAAAAAAATGCTGACGAGAACTTGTTCAGAATATAAAATAGGCTAAACATTTGTTAAAGTTCAGGTTTGTTTATTAATGGATTCAGACATCATCCTTCCATCCATGTCAAGTACAGATTGTCTGTAAATTACACGGATTTCCCCCCATTTTGCGAGTGTGGACATATTTGGCAGATTTTTTTTTTCAAACATCCATCCTTCTGCTTTATCCGGAGTTGGGTCGCTGCAGCTTTAGCAGGGAAGCCCAGACCTCTCTTTCCCCAGCCCCATCAGCTCTTCTGGGAAGATTCCAAGGTGTTCCAGGTCAGTTGAGACACTGGAATGTTTTTACAAGCACTCATCTTCAAATTTATGTTACGTCTGAGAGTGTAGGATAGGAATGCGCGATATAAACGATATATGGTAGAAACAATATAAATTTGTCCTATGATAAAGATCTGTAGTCTACAGCCCAACCGTGCAATTCTTTTTGATGACGTAACCGGTTGGAGTCAAAACAGAGGAAGCGGGTAGCAGCGTGGCTGAGAGCGCAAATGAAGAGGGGAAAAAAACTTATCCGGACCTGGTTCGGGTGTGTGAAAATGAGCYCCGAACTGTTTACATATTTACGTGACGGCGCATCCTCCGGTCGGATGCCGACCGACCACACTGCCTGCTGTGGGAGGAGCGCGCGCCGCGGCATGTGTGAAGGGCTCGACACACGGGAGGCGACGTTGCTCGCTCTCCATTCATTTCCGCGCAGCGAGGTGACTGTCAGTGCAGGTGAAGTCAGTGCTCAGGTGGGACACACAAAAATCAGTCTGGACCTTGTTTCTCCTGCGGTCATAGTGTGACGACGCACGGCCGAATGCGCGCGCACTCCGCTCGCGCTCCGAAGCGCGACTATAATGATTGTCACCCCGCCGGAGCGCGCACAGATTAAACAGGTAGAGTGCAGAAAAACTAATCTGCAAAGTGTGTAGAAAGGAATAAATACAAACAATTTGTTTTACCACCTTAAAACAAAGCAGGTGATTCCAAAAACATCCAATGGATGCAGATATCATTACATTAAAGTTATTGTGTGTGTGTGTGTGTGTGTGTGTGTGTGTGTGTGTGTGTGTGTGTGT
>NW_013952421.1:28443-29722 GCF_001266775.1 Austrofundulus limnaeus
CTATTTTACTAATAAAAAAATTAATTAGGATTTATTGAAGAATTTAACATTTTTAATAACTTTTTTTTAAAAGTTTATTTGTTTTTTGTCCTTTTGAATCCACAAAATACTTTTTTGGGGCCAGCACTGATTGGCCAAGCAATCTCACATGACCCTCTGCAGCAAGTGATGGCCAAGTGGGGCGTGTCATCACGACTTTACACAAGTGTGTCTTTACCTCTAGCAGAGGCTCCGCCGAACCCCTGAGACCGGCTCATCGAACCCAGTTTAAGAACCAGTACTCTAGGTCATAGCAGGGTAATCATCCAGTGTGAAGGGGCCTTGATGAGTAAATCATGTAAACTCTGTGCTTGCAGCTCACTGTAGTATTGCATTCAAGGGTAATTAGTCCTATGTACTCGTCATGTTTATTTTTATCGCCCACTGCTGAAAGGGTAAGGCAGATGGTAATGTTTTTGTCAATGTGTGTGCGTTTGTGTGTCTTGTCTGTTACCAAAATATCTCATAAATAGTTGAATGAAGCTTTCAGAAACTAGATGAGTTTTATTGAAACCTTTTGATAAACATTTTGATGTGCATCTACAACTGACTGACTTATATCAGCCAAATCCAAGATGGCAACCACAACCAGCAGGAGTCAATTTTACGGATATTGTGCAAAAACTTGWCACCCCTGGACAGATTTATTGACAAATTGATTGTTATTTTTTGCAGAGAATCCAAATTAAAAAGACATCACAGGTATTTAACATTAGTCTACACAAAACTGACTATTTATCAATCAAATTTACAGCTAGTGTGTTAAATTTGATGTGGTAGCAGGTGGGAGTCATTCAAAACACTTAGCAAGACATCTTGCAATATTGAGTGAGACTAGACATTCTCAAGTTTTACCCAAAATGTCTGCAATTTTGCATATCCCAAAAATAAAATGATTTTAGCCTAAAACATTAGCATAAATGATGATGTATTCAAAGAGTGCAACGACATAGGTTAGTAGCCAATTTAATAGACACAATTTGAATATATATAAAAATAGATACAATACCTTCATCAACAACAGTGAGGTGACTATACTTGAATTTTTTATTATATAATCTTTTAGTTTCCATTGACCTAATTGTGATTCTAACTTCATTTTCTAATAATCTCCTAACCTTTTTTTGTCACTTCAGTAGAAAACGAAACCAAATATTATTAGTTTATTTAGTTTTTTTATTTCTTCATCATCAGTGACTTTTTTTAAAGTGAAGAGAAAAGAGAGAAAGAGAGAAAAACA
>NW_013952421.1:30764-31957 GCF_001266775.1 Austrofundulus limnaeus
AACCCAGGAGGTAGACCCAATCATTCTGAGGTGGAGAGGAGCAGATAGCCAAGGCCCGGCCCGGGCCTCACCAGGACGCCCGGCCAGCCCCCCGCCGCAGAGAAGCCACTCCCATGACCACCCCACCACACTGCCAACGGCCAAGTGCACCCCCTCCAGCTGTCCACCCCCGGAACCCGGCAGCCACCCCGGCCAGGGGGCCACCCACAGMAACCAAGAGCCACACCTCAGGAGACCAAGCAACACCAGGGAGGATGGAGAGCCCCCGGCAACTGTCCAAGCCCCGAGCACACCCACAGCCCAGGACCGCACCCGGCGGCCCGCCCTTCTTCAGGACCCCTCCCCAAATGGCAGTCGGGGAACGGGATGGGAGTAAAGACCCTGACACACACACCCCAACCCCCAGATGATCTCCTAACCTAATATACTTTCATAGCTGTCATTATTTTTTACATAAAATTACATAATTTATTAATTTCTAGCTTAAGTTTGGCCTTTTAACAAGTTTGGTTCTTTGAGTTCAAGGTGCTTATTTAATTAATGCCAACTCTGACTCATTGACCCTTGACTCAGTCAGCCATCACTCTTGCACAACCCAAAAGGACACTTTCTTCTGTTATAAAGAGCAGATGAAGAGAAACCAATTTTCATCATTAAAGTGAATGTAACTGTGGTTCAACACATGATCCTAAATGGCCCTTTTAGAACATTGTGCAGGAAGATGAGCTGTAATTGTCTGTAATAGGGGTTATTCAGTTAAAAAGCATTAGAACTGGTGGATTTTATTCACACACAAAGGTAAGAAAAGGATCTTTGTGAGAAACAGTTCTGCATTTTTAAAGTTATAAGTGCTGGAGTGCTCATTTAATTCAAATGTTTGATGGTTTACCACCTTTAGTGTAGGGTGAAAGGACAGCTGCACATGCAAATCTTTTTTAAATAAAATAAAGTTTTAGTTGTTTAGTCAATAATTATAGATGTTTTGCTGACTTTTTTGAGCTAGATGTTGCAAAAAAACAAAAAACAAAAACATAATATATTAGGTACAGGGCAAAGTTGTGTGCAATGATACACAGAGAAAGTAAAAAAAGAGTTACCCATACATTCTAGCTCAGGGGTGCCCAACCTTTTTTGAACCAAGAGCTACTTTTGAAGTCGGTAGTTTGCCGAGATCTACTTGTCCAGTCTCAGTA
>NW_013952421.1:32728-44663 GCF_001266775.1 Austrofundulus limnaeus
ACACACACACACACACACACACACACACACACACACACACACACACACACACACACACACACAAAGCCCCGTTATGTACAGAAAACAAGGGCACACACAAACTGCAAAATAAAGAAATAAATAATACAAAGGTTCCAGTCAGTGTATAACACACTAGTCTGGTCTAAAATGTAATAATAAAACAACATACAGACACATTGTGACAAGTCCAGAGGAGACAACTTTTTATGCAAGCTATATGAAAATAAATGTGTGTCTACCTTAGTGGGACTTCTGTCACAGAGGAGGCCAGGGTCTCATYGGCAGGCAGGTCTCCAGATGATCATCAGTGATTATGGATCTGTTCTTGGACATGATGATTTTCATGTGAGAGAAAGCAGACACACAGGTAGATCCAAAAAGGGCTGTCAGGTTCAAAGCACCTCTTCTGATGTTGGGATACTTCTCCTCTGACAGCAGACTGCAGAACTCTCCATCCATGCCACTTGTTGCTCTGGATTTGATCCCAATGTCACTTTGCAGAGTCAAAACCTCATTTTCAACACCAGAGAAGTCCAGCAGAAACACGAATTTGGACACAATCATCCATCCTGGTGAACAACTGCACGTCTTTCTTTATAGTAGCCACAATCTCACTTTTATTTTTAAAATCACAGAAAAGCATGTCTGCAACATCAAACGCTTCTTTCATAACTTCGTCAACGCTGAAAGACCTTTTTTGTGTTGAGCCAGGATGCTGTTACATTAGCAGCCTTAACTTTGCTTTGGTGTTGGAATGAGTGAAAATCGATGCTGTGCTGAAAAGCTTGTTTTTCAGCTCCGGAACATTCTGAGCTCGGTTTAGGAGGGGAAATCCACCTCGTAGCGTTTGTGCATTGATTTGAAAGAAATGCAGTTCCACGTTATCCTTTTTGGACAAGCCAAGGCAGCGCTCGAATTACATATGAGTCCTCTTCCCACTCCAGGTGAAAATAATAAGTTTTTGTTTGCTTGTTAGCTCGTCTTTCATTCATTTTTTCGCCTCTCTGCTATGCTGTGAACACGTGACCCTAAAGTCTCACGAGATCATGTTCGGAGTGCTGTTTCACAACACCCAAAACTTGCGAGACTACGTCTGTGAGAATTTACAAGATGGGGAGGGCGGAAGGAGCCCGTTCAAGGCTTGAATGTGTTTAAACTCCTCTCACCTCCCACGCTTCTGCAGGAGTTAGAATGAAGCTCAGCGAGCGGACATATCCRGGGCCGGCTCGTCAGCTGTTAGAGCAAGGTTGCGCTCCACGATCGACCGGGAACCAGCCGGGGATTGACCAGTAGACCGCTATCGACTGGTTGGGCACCCCTGATGTTTCTTCCTGCCAGATACCTGAATGAAGTGCGAATTGGTTCTGCTGTTAAAACTTATATTTGTATATATTTGTGATTCCTAAGCAGGGATACATGAACTGAATCAGTTCTCTGGGAAGTTATGGTGAAAAATGGTCATATTCCAGTTAACTGGTTAATTATTCAAAAGTATTGAAGTAAAAGTTGTAAGCCATTTGTATTGGTCCTTAAAACTCCAATTATATTACACTATTACAAATATTGTTATGATAAAACATGAAAAGAGCATCTTAATTTTCAATTTCAGAACTGGTATCCCTCTAGGCTGCAACTTCCTCGTTCAGTTGTTCCCTCTTTAGGGGTAGCCACAACAAGTAATCTTCCTCCATCTCACCCCTAATTTACACTAGATGCAGCTCCGCTCCACTGTGGTCCGACATTCACAGCAAATACGCACCCATTATAATCAATGAGAGTATTTACACTGGCTCCGCATGGCGGCGCATGGCGGCCCAGGGCGGCGGTGAGCGGACGGCGATATGCCACAATTAGATCTGATTCTATTTTTGCCAGACACGGAGCTGCTCCAGAGTCCATCTACAAAGATCACGTTGCAGCAGCAGGAAAAGCAACAAGCACAACATCCGTAATTTCAAACTAAGACACCATAGGGCGGACTAATTTTGCCGAAATCTCAGCAATATGAGTTAATATATGGATATATTCTACACAAATGCTGTCAGAATGTATCYTTCGTTTTGGGAAGCAGATGTGTACACACATATACACATGGATTTTATTTTGAAATCAGAAGCGTCAAAAAGACAACAGCAATAGCTGTAGCAATAGCAACAGCTTCATCATAAGCTGCGTTTCCATTGCAAATGTGCGCAAAACTTTGTTGATTTTCTCTTAATGTCGAAAAACAGTTTTTTAATTGCGGTGTTTCCATTAAGTAAGAAATGCTGTTAAAGTCATGTGTGAATATGTTTGTTCTCACGATAAGTCATTACAAACATAGTGGCAACAGATGTAAACACATAGCATATTGCTACCACGACACTAGCGCTCATCATCATCCATCAGAGGAGACATCGGRGTTTTATCGAGGCTTTCCAGTGACAAGCCCCTCATACTTGGGAACAGTTATTTATGCTGTGTTTTTGGGAAATTGTAGTCGGTGAGTTTACTACTTTCTTTTACTACTTCAATGATTTTACTACTACTTTTACTTCCTGTTATCATCTTCTTCTTCGTCTTTTTCACCAGTAGTGCAGCAGATAACTGTAAAATTTTACTGAAATCGTTTAAATCTGGAAACAAGCACCAAAATTGGCACAAATCCTCCTTGGAGAATACTTTTTTGAAAAAAAAAAAATACATTAGCCACTTAAAATTTCAAAATGGCGGCCTTTTTTCAAGATGGCTGCCTTTTTGGCTATCAAAAATCCATTTTTGCAATAAAATCGTAGATATTTGTCCTACAGTGTCAAATCTACATTTCTGACCATGTAGAAGCTGAATTTTGAGCTCTGGAATTACTCAGAACCTTCCTCGTACCATATCCCAGCAATATAATGAAACTGTTACCACTGTAATTAACATTGGTCAAAGCCAGCGACACAGATGTTCTGGTCATAGCAGTCAGTGTTCTGCCAACCCTCCAGAAGATTGGTCTACAGCAGTTGTGGATTGCATTTGGCCAAAGATAGAACATGAGGTGGATCCCAGTACATGAACTGTYCCTCTCTCTTGCACTGGAGAAGACCAGAGGAATTATTTTCTTTCATACCTTCAATGGCTGCGATGTTGTCTCAGCATTCTGTGGGAAAGGGAAGAAGTTAACATGGCAGACCTGGGATMTGTGTGACGAGTCTTTTGATGTCTTCAGCAAACTCAGCAATTACCCACCAGCAGTAGATGATGATGACCTCAAGACCTTGGAGAAGTTTGTGGTCATGATGAATGACAGGTCCAGTACAGCTGATGGTGTTGATGATGCCAGGCTAGACATGTTTGCTCGGAAGCAGAGACCATACGAGGCCATTCCTCTTACTCGAGCAGCTCCACTGCAGCATGTAAAGCGTGCTGCCTACCAGGCTGGCTGCATAGAGTCAGTCAATGGTATGTCAGCCAGAAATACAGAGTCCTGCCGACTGGGGCTAGACCAAGAAAGGTGATCTGTGGCAGATCTTCTGGACTGAACTTCCACCTTTTGCAGAGAGCTGTCAGCAACTAACCAAGTGTGGATGCAAGTCAGAGTGTCGTGGACGATGCAAATGCTACCGCTTTGGTCTGACCTGTAGTGGACTGTGCAGCTGTAGATGTGATGTGTAGGAGTTCCAACTCAATTCCAATGTCTTAAAGTAGACTGGTAATGGAATATACAGTATATTGAACATCTTGTGATGTTGGACTGATGACTCATATGCTGTGGACATTAACCTTTTGTAATTTTATGATTATGTTGCTGAATTAGATTGGTCAATTTAATATCCAAACATTCTTTTTGTACTGGTACGCTATGCATAATAAATGTTTTGCTGTAATTATTCTGTGTTTTAGGTGTATTTCTTTCCCCTTTTTTGGTTAGAAATGGTAAAAAGAAGCCCTAAAAAGAATTCAAAGCTATAAAATTAACTTCCCCATAGTCAGAAACATAGGATTCAATTCCAAAATCATTTAAATTGGTCCAGGGAGTCCAATTCTGTAGCAAAATATGTGTTTCTTGTGCCAGAAATGGTGGCCATGTTGGAAAATGGTGGCCATTTTGAAATTCTAAGTGGCTAACATTTTTTTCTAATAAGTGGTTCAAGAAGGATAAACATGCAAATTTTGGTGCTTGTTTCCAGATTTGAACAATTTTTACAGTTATCTGCTCTAARAGAAACAGCCGGTTCTTGATCGAGTGACTCACGTGATGTAAAAAAAATGTTTCCATTGCAGTTTTGCGAAATACACCAATTTTGATACAGCCGAAAAACCACCTCAAGCTAACACAAAACCATTTTCTTGAAAAACAATTTTTTTAAATTGACGTGTTTCCATTGAGCAAATTTATTTTCGAAATTCTAATTTGCACATTTTCATGGTCAATGGAAATGCAGCTAGCGATATCAAAAGCTTTTATATCTATGTTTTCAACTGTGTTTGGACTTCGTCTTTTACAGAATTAATTATTTTTGCTCTGACTTAGATATTTATCACTGGATTTATCGCGCAATCTCCTTCCTGCACACGCGTTCTCCTCTGTGCARTGCACCAGAGCTGAGCGGAGCAGACGCTGTATAAATTGGGGTGCAAACGAACAGCTGTGAAATGTGCACCGCAGCGAAACGGAGTCACATCTAGTGTAAATCCGGGGTTACTCTGTCCTCATTCCAACTACTTCCATGCCCTCTAACTGCATCCCATATACATCTCCCCTTTGCCTTTTTCTTGACAACTTCTTTCTCTATTACCTTCTACGAKTATACCCACTCTCCCTCCTTTGGACATGTCCAAACCATCTCAGTCTGGCCTCTCTAACTTTATCTCCCAGTTGTTCAACCTCTGCTCAACCTCTGATGATCTTGTTGGTAATCTCATCTATCCTTGTCACTCCCATGGAGAACCTTATTATCTTCATCTCTGATGCTTCCAGTACTGTCTTCTGACTTGTAAGTTTTATGGTCTACCTGTTGGTGACAAATTACAAATGGCATTTGCAAGATGGATTCTAAAATTTCTTCAAATGTTTGTTGCTTGAGTAGCAAGGACTTGCACATGTGTCACAGCCTGTGATTTCAGTGTTGAGAAGCTCCTCTCAAATTCAGCTCTGGTCAGAGGAGATGAGACAAGAATCTTCAGCAGAGTCACAGTCTCTGAAGGTTTCCTGCAAATTGTTCTCCATGAAGAGCTTGTACAGAGACACAGCACCACTGAAGCTCCTGAACTCATAAAAGCCTGTTCAATGTTTAGCTTGGTCCTGTTCAGCATTGGGTAAGCCTCCATGGTGGTGAACTAGAGACCTGGAGGAACCTGTCTGCCTGCAGCAGTGTAGCACTGATCAGATGCTTGTGAATGGTTTAAGAGGGTGTCACAAACCTAAAAAGATAAATGCACAAATTTAATTCAATATGGAGATCACTACAAGTGAGCTTTCTAATATTCAGTATATAGAAAACAATTCAAGTTATGAATACGTGTTAATTTATTAACAACAAATTGTTGCACCTCTAAGGTAAAATATTATTATATTATAATATATTGTATTGGTTATTGGGATTTCTTTGGTTCCTTTGACACCGAGCTTCTTCTGGTGTCTTCTGACTTCAGACTTTTATTTTCAATAGGAACAGCTTTAGTCAACATTCAATTCCATTACAAATACACCTGCAGTTGTTTGAGATATTTATGTCAGTTCCAGCTTGCTTTGATATTGATTGGAACCCATCTGGACACATAATTTAGAGTTTACCACCTCCAACATCTCACAGTGAGTCGGAAACTTGACAGCAGCAACCTGCAGATATAAAGAGTTTTGGTGTATTGATTTCAGCTCTCTGCACAGTGGTTGGTGGTCACTCAGTTTTGCTGAAAATACTTAAGTGTCAGACAAAGCCCCCCCACAGACATCAGGATTTGTGATCCACCACAGCTTATGTGATGCATCATATGCCATCCCTTCCTGTTGCAGCTTACAGTGCGTGAGGAAATAGAAGTTACTGGATGTAACTGGTGTTCTTTGAATACATGCATAAACAGTGCTCTGGGGATAAAACAGGCTGTGCTTGGCAAGGTAAGTGAATCTAATTATTCTGTATTACTGGGTGTTCCAGCATTAAAAAAATCACTCAGATTTTGGTATGAAAAGCACAGAAATTGGCAGTGATGAGAAGAAGCTGTAATTGAGTCTATATCTCAAATATGGTTCACACAGTTCATTTTTATTGAACTCTGAGGTTTTTAGAAGATGAAAAGAATGGTGATTATTCAGCTCCTCTGTTTATATGGGTTCAAAGAGACATCATGCAACATCTACTGTACATCATACAGCGGGTAAAATAAGTATTGAACACGTCACCATTTTTCTCAGTAAATACGTTACTAGAGGTGCTAATGACATGAAATTTTCACCAGATGTCGGTAACAACCCAAATGATCCATACATACAAAGAAATCAAACCATAAATGTCCAGAAATGAAGTTATTTGTAATAATGTGGAATGGCACAGGGAAAAAGTATTGAACACGCTTACTGAAATTTATCTAATACTTTGTACAAAAGCCTTTGTTGTCAATGAAAGCTTCAAGACGCCTCCTGTATGGAGAAACTAGTGGCATGCATTGCTCAGTTGTGATTTTGGCCCATTCTTCCACACAAACAGTCTTCAAATCTTGAAGGTTTCATGGACCCCTTTCAATGAACTCTGATCTTTAGTTCTTTCTATTTAGTTCTATTTAGTTCTTTCTATGACAGTCATTACGAAATAGAAACGATAGATCAGTTCCAACAACAGCTCAGAACATTTGTTTGAATGGCTATAATTTTTTTGAGAGATCTCATGCAAATAAATTGTACATTTATTCATGCATGTATAAATACTTRTCAATTGTGCTGAATGTTGTGTTCCAAGCAGAGACACTGTAAGGTCTCAAACTTGCATTGTGTGGAAACAGATCAGGATGTCTCAAATCCCCCCTTGGTTACCCCATGCAATCTCATATAGTATGCTAAAGTTATGTTAAACAGTAATCTACTACTTGGACTGACTGGAACCAATTTCTTCAGCATTCAGTCCTTTTATGATGTAACTTTAAGCACTGCTAGAAGCAAGATTAAATCAGGAGGGAGCCAGGAGGTCAGTGTGCCACAGTGACACATGACCCTGGTATGGAACAGGAACAGTCCTGCAGGTAGGCTGCAGGGACTTTCACCCCACACTTTTTGTGAATGTTAGAATCTCTGCAATCTGAACTCACCTCGATAACACCAGCACAGTGTGTGTTACAAGTGTGTGTCTGTGTGAATTTGTGTAGGAGGTCTAAACAATGATTCATGCAATGATGAAACTGAGCATTTAAAGGTTTCTGCAAAGTTCAGATTTTCCTTTTGTTTTTTTTACACCAAGCTGCTAGGGTAGAGCTGCAAGCTCATTAAAATCAGCTCACAGTATGTTTGTTCCCTTTGATGCTAGTTACATATGTGAGCTTACTGCAGCTGTGTCATCAGGTACTGATGTTATAAGAGCCTTCCTGACCCAAGTCAGGCCACAAAAACAAAACTTTTACCTGAACCTTGTTTGCCCCTGTTGCCAAGTCACACCTGACACCTCTTGGCTCTCATAACAGATAGTTTGTTCTACCTGTCAGCGTAAAACACATGTAAAACAGATTTKCAGATGAACAAATTTATTGAAAACTGTAGTTTTTTAAGTGCAGATAAAGATCTTTTTAAATTATATTTTCAAGAATAATCTACATGTCCGCATCAGGCAAACTTGTGTATACAAATTTACAATACATAGATCAAGTGTGGAACAATTATTGCATTAAACAACATATACAGAGCTTTATAATTGAATAGCTCCATTACTTAGTACAGTACTGCAATAGATTTAGCTATTTTTAATTTATCTGAGGTTTCCGTGTCAGCTTTTCATCAATGACATTGGTCCATCATCAGAAATGTTAGTGAGATGTTGTGAAGACAGTGCATTGGAATCCTATGCAGAGCGTGAGGAAGCATTGTGGCAGCATATTCAGATCACATGCACCACAAACGTTAAGCATGACTGCTACAATAACCTCATATTTTGGCTTACAGCCAAGATGTTGACAGATCTTGAAAACAACTTAGTGGAGATATGATACCCATGGCGGTAGCATTGGATTAATGTAATGGGACTGAAGGAAATAAGCTGTGAAAGTTTTTAATATTCATCTGATTTTTGCTATAAAATAATTACTATCATTCATTCTATATGATGTAATCTTGGTCTCATTTGCTTCTTGTATCCAAGTGCTTCATTGGCTGGAGGTAGGAAGGATTACTCATCAATAATCTTGCTCATCTGCAATGTGGTTTGGTTCTAACAGGATAGGCAGTCACTTGCTTTGTTTTTTTCAGTCTGAGTACATTACTGATGTTGAATAGAAGCTTTTTCTACACTTTCTCAATAGTTWTCCTTAGCCATTCTTTGCTTTGTTCCACCTCCTTGTCATCTTTGTTTTTTCTCTCACTTCTGTATTATTTTTCTCTATGTACCCCCTGCTGTTTTCCTTTTTTCAGTCAGTCCTTATGCTTGTTCTTTCAATAATTTTMTTAGAGAAAGTCTGTGAATCACAATAGTATTTTTCTCCTTTTTCCTGTCTGACTAGACCTCATGTTTCCTATTTCTAAATCGCAAAGAAGCCCGATGTTTTTGTTGAATACATATTTACCGTAATTTAAGCTCTTRATTCACTTTTTGTAATGAATGTGCTTTTCTTTTCTTTTGCAAAATGGATAAAATTGACTAAAAACACAAAACTGACATTTTACTAAACTGTGGATTTCTTTGATTTACTGTTTGATGTCCTTATTTGTGCTTCACTGCAAACTGAGCTGAAGTTTTTATAAGAATGAAAGTCAAAGACAACACAAAGTTTAAGTTATGTTGACTCTCTCTGACTTTATGATATCTATGGCTTGGCAGTCCAATTTGTTTGAAATCCACCTTTTTATTGCACTCAGGACAGATTTTAAATCAGCTTTTTTAAATAAATAAATTTGTCTACAGCATTTAGTATCAAATCAATGTTTATTTAATAAGGGTGAAAATTAAAAAGATGTACACCATTTCTGTGTTTTTTGTTTTAGGATAGCTAAACAATAGGTAGAGTGTGAAGAAAAAAATAAATAGTGGTTTTGATGCTGGGACTTTTGTGGTGGGTGTTTGGAGGTTTTCTTTTACTTATGTTTTGAAACAATGTTGTAAAAATAACATTACCACCTTGCTGTATTTGAATAAAAATGTATTAAAAATTGTCATGTTAAAATACCAACTTTGTGAATGTTAGAATAAAAATCCAATTGTTTTGAAAATGGACTCMATGATGTACTTAAGTGCTGCATCTGTGATTCAGCACTCAGCACACCTGCAATTTACAGAGAAAAAAAACAGACAGTCAAGCACAAGTGAACATCAAATAACAACACAGCAACAATAAGAATTATTTTAGAATGAAAAACGGGTTTTAGGTTCATGTGTTGTCATCGAAGCTTGAGCTTGTGGCACCAGGATAGTTTGAATATCAGGAGATGGTGTCAGAAACTGCATATTTACTTTTGACATTCATATTTTAAAACTACAGACATGGATCTATCTAATAGCTAATAAACTTGAGTTGAATTTCAAAACATTATCAGTGCTTTAGTCATGATAATAWGTTCATAAAATGTCTTTACATACTTTTAGAATGGTGCATTATCTGCTGAAATCCTGATTTAAAAATGTTAGCAAGAATAGTGCAACAGTTTTTTTTTAATTTATTTTAATAATTACTTTATTATTAGTTGCAATAGTAACTATGCATTGTTGTGTATTTACGGTATATAGTGAATTGAGTCCTAACTGATGTGACATGTTTTATTAGACATTTCTGCTTCATTCTTGTTACAAGATTTTTCAGATTGAGTTTACTCTGCAAAATGATAAATGTCCTCCTTCTCAAATATCAACTATTTGAAACCTAAATATGAGTTCAGACTGGGTTTGAAATTACCTTATCTGCATGTTACTGTGATGCTTTGTGAGGGAAATGGTCAGCCTGTCCTTTCTTGTTAGATTTTTCCACCATTGTCTGACTTTTTGCATAAATCTTGATTTGCAAAACTGTTGTTTAGACCACTGTCTAATGCTTGTGAAACAATGTTTTTTTAAATAAATTTTATTTTTCTGACTTTACAACCCCCTAGTTCTGGACAAATTTTGGTCTAATCAAGAATTTATTTTGTTGCATGTACTGTTAGGTTCATTTCTGTTTGTACACTGAAACAAAGTTTTTTTTATCTGTTTACTGGAACATACTTAAGTTATAGTTATACATTAAGCCCACACTTTCAGTTTTCATTTGAGTGTATTCACATTATTATTATTGGATGAATGGATTAGGAGTTCTCTTCAGGTTTTAATTTTACAGGTGCTTATTGTTCATAAGAGACAAAACTAAAATGATTATGTYGGAGTCTGTTGGTGAGTCTGTTGGTTTGAAGTACAGTTTGCTGTCCTATTTACCTGTGTTATGGAACCTTTCTCCTTTATATGTGATTGTGTCCAGGAAGATCACCTGCAATTTGATGGAGCGTTGGTGGTTATTGAGTGTTTGTAGAAACTGATTTAATTCTTCCTGACTGTGGTTTCAGATTCCCTAGATGTCATCTAGGTACATGTAGTATTTGTCTGCTAGTTTAGGACACTTWTGGGAAATCAAAAAGAAAAAAAGTAAGTAGATCCTCTGGATGGGTTCTTCTTTAGTGAAATGTTGTGTCTTTCCTCCAAGAGACTTCTTCAGTCTGATGAGTTTCAGGTGAACTCAGCCTTAAAAGCACTGCCTCCACATGGTGGACAAACAGGTTAGTCACATGCAAAAGAGGGCCATCTCCTAACAATAGGCTTGATTAGCTCTATTGTTCATAGAGGGTKATGTGCCCCATCACCTGACTTATTGGTTTGGATGCTTCGGCTGTGGTTCTTTGGTGTTTTGTTACGTGTATGTAGTGAGTGCAAGTGGGGTTCAACATCCCCTTGTTTTTGTCTCTCTTTCGCTTTTTGTGTTGGGTATCATTGGGGCCCTGATTCACACCTTTTGCTCACAGGGGGCTGAGCCATACTTGCAATAACAGCATTGTATTGTAGGAGGAGGACAACTGGACACGGAGGCCTCCACATCTGTTTAATGGTGGATGGGTTTTCTTCACAAAAATGGCTTCCTTTACTCCTCTCTCAAACCAACGTTCCTCTCTATCAAGGATAAGAACATCTTCATCCCTGAAAGAGTGACCGCTGACTTGTAGATGAGTGTAAACTACAGAGTCCTGACCTGACGATGTAGCTCGTCAGGTCAGACACTTGTACTTTTACTCAAGTATCACTTTGTGGTA
Organism: Austrofundulus limnaeus; assembly: GCF_001266775.1. NCBI lineage: Eukaryota > Metazoa > Chordata > Actinopteri > Cyprinodontiformes > Rivulidae > Austrofundulus > Austrofundulus limnaeus. The sequence goes on from NW_013952421.1 coordinate 44,178, forward strand.
CTTTATACAACACTGTTGCCCTGTGAAGAAAAATAAATAGTTGTCTATATATTTATATTTTGAAGGTGATTCAGCTGTTTTACTTATAAAATATACGGCATATACTGTATATTGTCATGCTATTCTGAATTGTTTTAACTGATGTTGCACCTTTCCAATAGGGCACCTTTAAAGTAAAGTGTAATTTCTCATTGTTCCAGCTTAAACCTCACACACAAATGTAGTTTCTTCACATCAGGATTGCAGAACTAATGGGAAAATGTGTTTGATGGTGAAATAGGAAGTAGCCTCAAGGAACAATGGGCCTCATGCAAGAACCGTTCGTACGCACAGATTTGTTTTTAAGTTGTGCGTACGAGTGATTTAGGAGAATTTGTGGCATTCACCAATGTTTTCGTATTCTAAGATTTTTTTCCAGATACGAACGAAATTCATGTGTGGTCCAGACCTGTCGTACCTGTCGTAGACAAGCAGTCAGTCTGCTGT
>NW_013952421.1:45059-49940 GCF_001266775.1 Austrofundulus limnaeus
ATATAAAAAATTCAGGGATCAGATCAGAAGTGAAAAAATGTGGATCAGTGCATCTCTGCTGTCCATCTTTCCATTTTGTTATACGTAGTAAGTTAGAGACAGCATACTCCCTTGACAGTTAGCTAGGCTGTGAAAGGGCCAGATGATTGCTCATGTACACTAGTCCAATGCACAATTCCTATTTGAATTTAATTTACTTAACCTAATATGACAGTAGTTGTGCTGTGGGAGGAAAGTATGTGGAGAAAACCCACACGTATGCCAGGAAAACATACAAATGCCACATAAGCTAAATTGAGTTTTAAACCTGKAACCTTTTTACTATGAGCCAACAATGCTAACCAAATGAACTACCATGCAGCCATAAACTACTATTATTTTACTGAAAAAAAAAGCTTAAATGGATTTCCTGCTCRATCCATGTTTATTTATCTCAGCAGTAAGATATTGCTAAGTACAAGGTTGAAAAGTGTTCTTTAGGAAGAGTTTTTTTTCCTGTAAATGTTTTGTTTGCCAAAAACATACATAAACACTTGACAATTATGTAAAAATGATATGTTCACTCTGTTCAGAAGTTGTGCCTTTTGATAATAAATGACTTGAAGTCATAATGCATCTGACTCTGCAGATAATAGAAAGTGTAATTGCTGTGACTCATCAGTAAGTTTATTTACTGTAAATACTGTATATTGTTAGCTTTAGTCTGGTAGTTTCAGATATGTATTCTTTGAAGAACTAAACATTTGATTACATTCATCTTTCTATTGACTGGACTCCACTGTGGAGCCAGTTATGTAACCTGGGGTAAGGTTTGTGTGTGTTTYTTAGTGAATCAGACCAGTAGGAAGTGGAAAATATTTTAGGACTGCTGTTTTGACAAGATTGTGTCATCAGGAAGATACATACCTTTACCATGAATTATCAAATTGTTGCCTCAGACATTTACTTTGCTTACTCTAACTCAGTTGTTCACTAATCAGGCAGCTACCTTTTATCCCCCCCCCCCACACACACACACACACAGCAGCAGAAGCAGCAGACAAATTCTGACAGTTTGAATCACAGTTCTCAGCTGACACAGTCACTAATCAGKCATTAAGTTTGTCTAGTTTGCCTTCTAAGACTTACAGAATTCCTTTGTGTATGCAACTCTTGTATTTCAGAGGATAAAAATACCCAAACTAAATGTCATTGGTGAAATATAAACATGATAAAGATTATCACAAACTGAATGATGGAAACCTACATTTAAGGTGAAATTCACACACAACATATCTTGAGGTAATTATTAATTTAGTGCATGATCATCATCTATTTAAAATAAGTCAATTTCTACAGTGGTATATTAAGTAATTTTTTAATGTGCAGTTGAGGGGCCAGTGATCTCCCATGCATTTCCCCCCTTTAGTCTATTTTCTTGCTTATTCAGTTATTCGTGGAGACTCTGTTGCTCATTGCTACATCATAGACCCCTTTTAGACATGGGCTGCTTAAGGTTAATCTGAACAGTTTGTAATTATTCTTCCCTTTTTCAAATGTTTAACATCTGCAAACTATAGTCATGCTTAAATTCACAATGACCTCACTTTGTACTTACCATTCTTCCCTTCTTCCCATACTTCTCTACTTATTACAGCACATGTAATCTTACCAGATGCACATAATAATTTGTTTTGCTTTAGGCAAAGCTGTAATTAGAACATGAAAGAAAAGTATGCACAAGACATTCAGAGTTGAACAAACTGCAGTTGAGAAAAGTAGTTTTGCATGTTGTAGTTTTTTCAGAAGGATACCTGTCAGAGGCCACAGAAAAACGAGAACACACAGTATGTTCTAGTTTTCTAGTGTATGTGCTGCAATAACTGAAGACCGGTCAAGGTGCCCATTTTGATCTGCGTCCGCTGAAGAAAYCTCCTACAACAAGCACGTATCAGTCAGAACTGGAACAGGGAAGAATGAGAGAAAGTACCTTGATTTAAMAAATTATTTTTTCCATTTTGCACAGTGTAGCTGGCTACATTTGAGGTTTTATGTCGTGTCTTGCAGGGAATAATTAGACCCTTTTATGGGGGGGGGGGGGGGATTATGCAAAATCTCCATTTTTGAGCCTTATAAAATGTTTTGATGTCATTCCCTCATACAGAACATACCCAGTGTGTTGCTTTGACTCATTCATCCCAATAAAGTTTTTTATTAGCTTACATGACATCATTACATCTTACAATAACAGAAGAAAATTAAAGCAGGTGAAACAGGCTATGAAAATAATCATACAACACAACGGGGGGGGGGGGGGTATATTGCAGCATCTGTTTGAAGGAGGAATTCTGAGATCTGAAGTATTTATATACATCAAAATCAGGTGTGAAAGACCATAAGCAGAAAAAGTAATAATAATATGAATAAATATCAACTGTCAATTTGCTGGTTGCCAGTCAGAGTAACATATATGACCAAAAAGGTTCCCAATGTGGTGCATTAGTACCGTCTGTATTGTTTAATTTGTAGAGCATATGTTTTATGATGTTTTAATCATCATGTCGACCCATTCTTTTACCTTTGGACMTTTTCCAGTTTTCCAGTGRCTTAGGATAACCCTAGTTGCTACTGAGATTCCCACCATTACAACTGAAAACTTCTCTTTTGATATATTAGATATTTTTCCTTTATAACCAAGTAAACATAGCTTTGGACAAAGTGGTACAGTTCTTCCCAGCCAATTACTCAGTATATGTACAATAAGTAACCAGAAGGGTCTAACAAATGGACATTCCCAAATACAGTGTATCAAGGTACCTGCATCTCTTTTACACTTCCAACATAATGGGTCATCTTTCAGACCACTCTATTCAATCGAATAGGTGTCCAGTAATATATCTGCATAATCTTATGTTGTATGAGTTTACCTTTACTTTCTGTTATTTACTTTCCAGTGTTTGAAAAAATTCTTATCCATTCTTCGTCCCCAAACACAGTTCCAAAGTCCTTTTCCCACAATATCTTTAGGTTTTTGTGATCACTACTGAGGATACTGTTGAATTTTTTGTAGAACGTTGAAGCATTGTGGTGGTTTGAAGGCTAGGCAAAATAGTCCAATATGTTGTTTTCCTCCATTAGCTGAATATGTGATATGACACAGTTCCTCATCTGTAGGTATTTCTTTTCCCGTCTTATTATATTTTTCCATTAGAATGTTATAAGTCATAAACACTCCATCATCATACAGATCATTCAGCATGCATATACCCTGATTATGCCAGGTCTTCCAGTAAACCGTTGTTTTTCCAATGCAGATTTTAGGGTTGTTCCGTAAGGAGGAATACAACTGTTTATACTGTGATAGCTTAATTTTTATGTACTTTGATCCATATTTCCCTTGAGTGTAGCGTAATGGGATTCTCAATTCCATTTGAACTTTGGGAGAGATAGTCTATTGTTGTGAAAGGGAAGGACAAAGATTTTTCAGTAACCACCCATTCTAGTCCTGAATTTTCAGACCAATGCTTAGCTAATTTTGCCATTTCAAAAGAAATGTAACATAATCTTGGATCCAGTAATCCTAAACCTCATTTTTCCCTGGGTGCACATTATTTAGAAAGTTTAATTCTAGGTATTTTCCCTTCCTAGAGAAAGCCCTTGCCTAAAGTATCATATTGAAAAAATAATAGGTGGTACTGTGATTGGAAACATCATAGGTGCATAGTTGAGTTGTGGCATTACTACCATTTTAATTACATTCACCCACCACCACCACCCACAGTGTGAGTCTGATCTTCTCCCATTTATCTAAATTGTTTTTTTTATTATTTTTTTGTAGTACTGGCACTAAATTTAACATGGGCTTTTCTTCCACCTCACTACTTAATCTGATACCCAAATGTTTCATACCATCTGAAATCCATTTAAATCAATATTTCTGCAAAATTTGTTCACTACTAATTCCAGTTATTGGCATAGCCTCTGATTTGGTCCAATTAATTATGACCCCCACACATGAAGTGTAAGTGGGAGTCATATTGTTTTTGTACTATTTTTTTCAGTGATGTTTGGTCAACTGTAGCACAAAAACGGCTGCACCAGTCAACATGAAATTTGGCAGGACTTTAGATGAGTCTGACCGGCACTGTGGCAGCCAACGGTTTTACGATAGACCCCATATTTGAGGAGGGGGCTCCATCCAAATAGGGAYTGTCTGGTCATGCAAAAATGCTTATAACTCAGAAACTGTTCAACATAGGAGCTTCAGATTTCTTTTGTTGTTTAGCTCTGATGAAGGGCTATCCATCCATCAGTGCCCCGACCTGCCCAGTTTATCTGAAAAAGGGGTATCTGGACATACAAAAATGGTTATAACTCAAAAACTATTAAACATAGGAGCTTCAGATTTTCTTTGGTTGTTTAGCTCTGATGAGGGGCTATCCATCAGGTCAACTAAAGTAGCAAGGCACCTAGTAGCAAGGCATTTATTAGGAATAGAGACTTCTGAATTTTGGTGCATTGGTGCGTGCTGGGGTCACTGTGTTACCTCTATGCGGTATCTAGTTATTATGACCGCCACACGCGAAGTGTAAGSGGGAGTCATATTGTTTTTGGACGGTTTATTTATTTATTATTTTTTGTGATTTTTGGTCAACCTAGTACAAAAACAGCTGCACAAATCAACATGAAATTTGGCAGGGCTGTAGATAAGTCTGACCTACACCGCGACAGCCAACAGTTTTACAATAGGCCCCATATTTGAAGAGGGGGTTCCATCCAAAGAGGGGGTGTCTGGACATGCAATAATGCGTATAACTCAGAAATTGTTCAGCATAGGAGCTTCAGATTTTTTTGTTTTTTAGCTCTGATGAAGCTCTATCCATCAGGCCCACCAATCAGTGC
>NW_013952421.1:52679-59871 GCF_001266775.1 Austrofundulus limnaeus
GTGTGAAAATACAGTTAGAGACAAGCAGGCATGAGCTACAGAGAATTGTTTACAAATGAAGTTAAGATGGATACGCTAAAGAGATGTGTTTACAAAGCAGACTTGAACACAGGAAGAGAGGTATTGTTTCTAAGGTCAGGTGGTAGAGAGTTCCAGAGGAGAGMTGCAGAGCAGGTGAAGGCCCTGCTCCCCYTGGTGGAGAGGCAGGCAGTGGGTACTTGAAGGTTTAGGGAAGAAGAAGYTCTGAGAGAGCAGGAGGGGATGGAGATGTGTACGAGGTCAGACACGTAAGGAGGGGCAAGATGGTGGATAGCTTTGAARGTGAGAAGAAGAATTTTGAAGATGATGCGTGATTTGACCGGGAGCCAYTGGAACTGCTGCAGGACTGGGGTGATGTGGTTATGGGAGGAGGTTTGGGTGATGACACATGCAGCCGAGTTCTGCACCATCTGAAGCTTATGGAGGGATTTGTTGGGGAGGCCAAACAGAAGAGATTTACAGTAGTCAATGTGTGAAGTCACAGGACTGTGGACAAGGATGGCTGTGGTGTGGGGTGTGAGAGATGGACGGAGACGGTTTATATTTCTGAGGTGGAAGTAGGCAGACCGAGTAACATTATTGATGTGTGCAGTGAAGGAGAGAGTGTTGAGGATGACACCAAGACTCTTGACCTGAGGGGAGGGGGTTAGCAGAGAGTTGTTGATAGGGATGAGGAGATTATTAGATTTTGAGATTGAATTTTTAGTGCCGACAAGGATGATTTCTGTTTTATTGCTATTCAGTTGAAGGAAATTGTCTGAAAACCAGTGATTAAGTTCATTGAGACAGTCAGAGAGGATGGAAGGAGGGTGTGTAGAATTTGGCTTGGTTGACAGGTAGAGCTGTGTGTCATTGGCATAACAATGGAAACATACACCAAACTTGCGGTAAATGTAACCAAGAGGAAGGAGGTAAGTTATGAATAGAAGGGGTCAAAGCACAGAGCCTTGGGGCATGCCGGTGGAGACGGGGGATGACTCAGAGTGGAAGGATTTAATCTGGATGAATTGAGTGCAGTCAGAAAGATAAGATTTGAACCAGTCAAACGTAGTACCTGAGATGCCAATGGATGTGAGTCTGCTGAGGAGGATAGAATGAAAGATCGTATCAAAAGCAGCACTTAGGTGAAGGAGGATGAGGATGGACAGGAGACCAGGGTCAGCAGCAAGGAGAAGATCATTGGTGATTTTTATGAGGGCGGTTTCGGTGCTGTGGTGGGGGCGAAAACCAGATTGAAACTCCTCATAAAGTTTATTGTTGGAAAGGTGAAATTGGAGTTGACTGGCAACAACTTTTTCTAGAATCTTGGAAAWAAAGGATTAATTTTTGAGGACATTTGCCATTTTTAACTATATTTTCCTATTTCCGCTGCTTTGATTTTCAAAACTAACAGGTGTTCAGATGCCATTGTCAAAGTTCTTCCCACCGTGCTGATTTTAGGTCCGGCGCCTGTATCTTAGATATAAATGGGCCATTGGAGAAGCAGGAGGAGCTTGTTAAGACTTTATTGAATTTATCTTGGAGGGCTGCTCGTTCTGCCAATCTGGCGCCACTCACCGAACTCTCCTCATCTGTGCCTTCTGTCATTTGGCTTGATTGGTTTGATAGCATCATCAGTGGTCTGTCTGCAGAACACCTGTGTATTTTTAGCACACTACATCATGCAGGGGATGGCTGTGAATGTTCGAAAATGATGTGTGAAGTTGTCGTCCCATCACTGACTCAGAATACAGCATAAGGGCAAAAAGGGCATTCACTATAGAGGGTGTAGGGTGCTAGATGTAGTTCCCACGGTGCAAAATAATGGGTTATCAGATTTGAGAATAATCCCCATAGATTTCTCCTTACATACACTTGACAGGTGTTAAGATGAGATGAGGAAAAACAGTGTGATTTCTCTGTTCCATTTTCAGTTTTCTGCACATCTCCAGCTTTATGTCAAAACCTGCTTCAAATACCATCCCTATGTAGCCATTAATAGATTTTTGATGTTTGAGTCACATCACAAAAAAAAATTGAAGTTTCTGTGTTCTTGTGGTTCCTGAGCAACAACTTATTCATATGTTGACAGAAGCAACACCATCTCAGTGTTTCTACAGAACATAAGTCCATTTTGTCTTTTTTTCCCACTCGTGGCTCGACCCTATATCATTTATCCTGTTGCATTTTTGACACAACTATTTTAGATGGAAGACATTTGAATGCATCATTGAGGTCACAGAAATCTGCATGCATTTGTCTGCTGAGGGTTAGACCTTAGTAAACAGGTGTGAAGACAAATTTTATGTCTTAGTTATAGTGGAGGTAAAGCACTTCAACTGTTATGTTCCTAGTTAAGACAATAGCAGCATACCTGAATGAATAACTTAGGACAAGTCAAGGTAACCCTAACAATAAGATTTATCTTTTTGGGCTAGTCTTAAATGGGACACATATCCAAATCCACTTTTTAGCCGTCAAATGTGGCTTCTTGTGTACTTGGAGTCTCTAGGAGTACACAAAAGTTGAATTTAGTCTCTTCTGGTGTGGCGTAGAAATCTTTATATTCTTCAGGTCATATTTTTCAACCCAGTCAGTTTTCTCTATTTTCTATGATGTTTTCTGAACTATTATGTCAAATTGTTGTAATGTTTTTTACACTGTATTGATTAATGTGTCGCGTGTGAGTAATATGTATTTTTTTGTGACAATTACTGATTTTTGAGGGTCAAGATACAGGTAAACGTCTAAAGGGGTTGACATGTATGCTGAGGGGGGCTGGGTTTGAAGTGCCTCGTTTGGACTTGTGCTGCATTCCATTTGTCCTCGGAGGTCAGAGTTTTGCACTTCCAAGTCGGAAAAAAGAACTGCAACGACTTGCTAATGTCCTAATTTCAAGTTGGGAAGTCAGTTCAACACAACAAAACCCGAGCAGCCTGAGCACTCGTTATATCATCATTTCAACATGGCTGCTCTTTGCATCAAGAGTGAGGCTCTTTACTTTTACGGTTTTAGCAGTTCTATGTTGTGTACTTTACATTAAGTCATTTGCACTTGTAGTAACTTTCTAGTGATTGTTAGATTTGTTTTAGCATTGTTTGTACACTCAAAATGAACACTATTGTTGTGTTATTGTTATAGAACAAAAAATAGAAATGCTTTTTTCTGACGTTCTGGCAAGTTAAAAACTGGAACACTTTCAACTCAGAAGTGACACTGTCACTTTAATGCTGCATTCCACTACAACTGGAGCACAGCATTAAAGTGACAGCGTCAAAATGAGCTGCTTTGAGACACACCTCAGAAAACGGGTGAAAGAGGGGCTCATGGAGTTACAATAAGGAGGAGCACAGATCAAAGCATTGAACTTCCAATTTCTATTGACCCCAACTGAATAATTTCAATGTGAAAAAGGATTTAAAATCATTATATTTCTCCATTAAAATCAAACAGGGTTTTCAGCCTTACAGACAACGTTTGGAAGCTGGTTCCACAAGAGAGGAACCTGATAAKTAAACACCTGGCCCCCTATTCTAGTTTTACAAATGCACACAACTGGGAAAACATTAATACTGTAAGAATGTTATCCACTTGCATAAGCAATTGATGATACCTACCTGTGCACTTGACAGCCCAATTGCTCAAACATGTACTTTCAGCTATGCTTACTAAGCTCCATACCATACATGAATGTTATTCAAGGGCCCAGCATGCTCCATCCAAAATTAAACAGTTGACACGCTGTCACTTGGTTGCTTGACATTCATTTTCACACACACCTTCCAAAGCCCAACAAGACGCACTATGTAGAACTCCTGGGAAACTGCTCCCGCTGCAGTACACATCACAGCACGGGTTTCTTCCCTGTGGAGTCTGCACTAAAAAAAACACCAAAAAAACTCTGAAATATGCTGTTACTCTGGCCACATATCTGTTACCATTAAAGTGCAACAATTTTGGGCAGGCAGATTCCTCCGTGCACATTGGTGGTGTTCCAATACCAGTTTTTCTAAAACAGAGAACGAGCACTTCAGGTTGGGTACTTGTTGATATGAAGTACTGATTCTGAGTTCCAATACTGAGTACTTACTGAGGTACAACCTAAATATTACACACTAACAGTATCAAATCAAATAAAACAAGATTTTCTTTCAAATTGTATACATTTTTCAACTTGGAACTGACAATCTGTTCAATTGAAATGTAAACTGTTACACATTAAATGGGGTATCCTTACCAGTAGCCCAGCATTGATACTGGTACTGTTACCAGTTCTGAGTATTGTGGCATTTTGTATGAGTATGATAAATTTGTATAAATACTGGAATCATACATAATACTGATAACCATATCTGTATTTCAACCTGAACATTGTGCTAAGAAGGGGTGGGCAACACAAGGCTGAGATCAAAATGACACAATTTCCATCCCACAACTATGTTAATGAGAGCATTTTTCACAAGTTCGGAAGAACTTTGCAGAGACCTTAACAAAACAATTGGGTTTGTCTTACGTGTGTTGCAGTGGTCGAGACTTTCACTTTAAAGTCAGAAGTGTTTGCATGTGGAAGCTCTTCACACTGGCCTTTACTCAGTGCTACTTCTTTGATGGACTCTCAAGACAGAAAATGGGTCTAACGAACAAGAATAATAATGCCTCAGGTTTAAAATGCCATGCCGTGACATTAAAACACTTTGCGTCATCGTTTCWACTTTCCCTAACCTGCTATCTGCAAGGCTAATTGGTAATTATTCCCTCTTTTTTTAGCTGCCTTTGTTCTGTCTTTCTATGCACTGCTGTGTGTCAGAACCGTATGGAGTGAACTGTGATGTAATCAACATGTGGATGTTGGGGCTGGGGCTAAGGGGGCTGTCAGACTTTGAGCCTTAATTACAGAGCAGCCTCCAGCACCAAGAGACAGAAGYTAAGGATGGGCAGGTCTGCTGGCTGCTCTGATTAAAAAAACAGAAGTCCTGGGTTGCAGAGAAACAGAAGATCCTAACTGTTGTTAATTTTATTATTATTATTATTATTATTATTATTATTATTATTATTATTATTATTTAGTTAAAGTTTCATGAACAACCTCTGACTAGTTTTGAGCATCTAGTTTTTGAGTCCCTGAATTAATACCTTTCTTTTCTTTCCATTAGGGCTGGGTGATAGGGAAAAAAAAAAAAAAAATAATTTTTTCATATCGTCCGATCTCGATTAGTATCACAGTTTTTTGTTAACCTGAAAGTGACTGAAAAATAATTTAACAAATAAATAGCTAAAGAAAAAAGTAATGGCTGCTATTTCACTTTCACTAATATAACAAATAGCCATGGTTCATTAGAACATTAAATTATTTTTGCAATGTCTTTAAAAAGGTATTTACCAAGAAAAATATATGTGTAAGTCATAGAATCTCACATTAATAAAGTTATCCTTTTGTAAAATTAAAGTTTTAGAATTGAATTTCACATTAAATATGCCATAAAGAAACATAAACCCTACAAACAACAACAAATTATGCACACTTGCCAACTGCCAACTCAGGTCTCCAGTAATTGTAATGGCGCTGGTATTGTCGACAGTCAGCAGTAGTGGTGTGATGTGTCTGTAGAGCGAGTGTTTGTTATTTTGTCTATACCATCAAAACAAGAATTTGGACTCATGTATTGTAACAAAAACAATGACTCACCACAGAATACCGGGACTTCTACTCTTAACTGCTTCTTCTGTCACCTCCTGAGTGCATTATGTGAATACCAAGGGGCTCTCCAATACAGCCGTGATGTCCTCCTGCTTTTGCGGGACAGCGGGGCGGGTGGGGTGGACCACTTGGCTGCCTTCCCTGCAGAGATCATCTGTTCTGAGCATCCCAGCAGTAAGCAAAGCTGGACTTCAATGTTATCAGGCATAAGGAAGAGGGGGAGATGAGGCGTGTGCATCAGAGACTGAAGAGGCAAGGCCATCGTCATATCCCCCTGCCTACGGTCATCCTAGCCAACGTACAGTCACTCCTCAACAAGACCAATGAACTTCAGGCTAATGCAAAGTTCTCGCCGGAGTACAAGAATGCTTGTCTCCTTGCTTTTACAGAGACATGGGTCAAAGATCAAGATCCACAGACTTTCCTGGCTGGCGATTGATGGATTTAGGGAGCCCATCCACTTGGACAGAGATCCCTCGGTGACGGGGAAATCACTGGGGGGCGGCTTATGTCTGTACATTAACAAGAACTGGTGCAGTACAGTAATAATCAGGGAGATGCTGTGTACTCCTGATAATAAACTTGTATCTGTTTCGCTCTGTCCCTTTTATCTACCAAGAGAATTTCCGCAGCTACAGCGGGTAAAATAAGTATTGAACACGTCACCATTTTTCTCAGTAAACATATTACTAGAGGTGCTAATGATATGAAATTTTCACCTGATGTCAGCAACAACCCAAGACATCCATACACACAAAGAAATCAAACCATAAATGTCCAGAAATTAAGTTATTTGTAATAATGTGGAATGGCACAGGGAAAAAGTATTGAACACGCTTACTGAAATTTATCTAATCCTTTGTACAAAAGCTTTTGTTGTAAATGACAGCTTCAAGATGCCTCCTGTATGGAGAAACCAGTCGCATGCATTGCTCAGGTGTGATTTTGGCCCATTCTTCCACACAAACAGTCTTCAAATCTTGAAGGTTTCGTGGACCTCTTCTATGAACTCTGATCTTTAGTTCTTTCCATAGATTTTCTGTTGGATTCAGGTCAGGTGATTGGCTGGGCCATTCCAGCAGCTTTAGTTTCTTTCTGTGAAACCAAATGAGAGTTTCCTTGGCTTTGTGTTTGGGGTCATTATCTTGCTGAAATGTCTAGCCATGTTTCATCTTCATCATCATGGTAGATGGAAGCAGATTTTTATCAGTAATGTCTCTGTACATTTTTCCATTCATCCTTCCTTCAGTTATTTGAAGTTTGCCAGTACCATATGCTGAAAAACAGCCCCACACCATGATGTTCCCACCTCCAAACTTCACTGTTGGTATGGTGTTTTGGGGGTGATGTGCAGTGCCATTTGACCTCCAAACATGATGTGTATTCTGGCATCCAGAACAGATCCACAACAGTTCAATGTTGGTCTCATCTGACCAGACTATATTCTCCCAGTATTTCACAGGCTTGTCTAAATGT
>NW_013952421.1:61858-69752 GCF_001266775.1 Austrofundulus limnaeus
GCCACGAAGAATTGAGGCAGTTCTGAAGGCAAAAGGGGGTCCAACCCGTTACTAGCGTGGTGTACCTAATAAAGTGGCCGGTGAGTGTATATCACCTTTTGTCAACATATGGTCATTCCACTTAAACAAGTTTTCTTTCTTTTTTTTGAACAACAAACCATGGATTTCTAAATCTGTTAAAAACACCATAATCAGCGCAATATTTGTTTCCAACAAGGGGACATTACCAAGTACAAAGAACTACAGAAAGAAGTCAAGAAAGAACTTAAGCTTACCTAATTTCCCTCTGGGATCAATAAAGTATTTTTGAATTGAGTTGAATTGAATTGAAGCTTGCCAAATGTAGCTACAAAGACAGAGTAGAGAGGCTCCTTTGTGCTGGTCACTCCCGTCCAGCATGGGAGGGGGTAAAATCCATAATGGGTATGAAATCTGGGAAATGTTTATTATCCTCTTGCAAAATGTCTGATTATGAGTTCCCAAATTATCTAAATACCTTTTAACCAGGGAGTAATGTTCATGACTTCAGAGCAATCCCATCTTAAAGATGCAATAGCAGGACAAAATTCTGTCCAGGTGGATGAGGGCACGGTCCAGAAACTTCCGTGATGTGAAGAAGGGGAAAAGTCCGGGTCCTGATGGTATTGGTGACCGCTTACGACTTTAAGAACTGTGCAGAGCAGTTATCTGACATTTTTTTGTTATATTTTCAGACTCCCTCTACCTCAGTAAGGTCCCACGTTTATGGAAAGAGTTCATCATTGTCCCAATCCCCAAAAATAAAGTTCCTAAACAGCTGAATGACTACAGGCCTGTAGCCCTTACATCCTTAGTTATGAAGTCACTTGAGAAAGTAATTAAGACAGCCCACTTAACTACTGTTAAAAACCAGCTTGGACCCACTGCAATTTGCCTACAAGCCCTGCAGAGGGGTGGATGATGCTGTATGCACTTTACTGAACTTGGTTCTTTCACACCTTGAGGCAGCTAATATATTTGCACGTCTTGTTTTTATTGATTTTTCTTCTGCTTTTAATTGCATACAGCCACGTATTCTAGCAGACAGGTTAAAAAAGTATACATAAAATCGAATCAGGTCTCATATGTTGGTTAATGGATTTTTAAATTATCAGATCCAAACGCGTCAGAGTCATTGATYTTTTATCTGATGCTTTGCTCTCTTCCACTGGTTCTCCACAGGGTTTTGTTCTGTCCCCCCTTTTATTTGTTTTATACACTAACATGTGTCAGAGCCAGTTCGCAGGACTGCATATTTTACAGTTTGTCTCTTTGAAAGTCAGATGACCCTGATCATGGCCCAGTGGTGTCACATTTTATTAACTGGTGTAAGTCATCCTTTCTAGACATAAATGTCAACAAAACCAAATAAATTATTATTGACTTCAGGAAAAACAAATGTCATTTCGCCTGTGTTTATGAATGATCAACAAGTTGATGTTGTGGAGGAATATAAATATCTGGGTACTGTACTTGACAACAAACTCTTTTGACAAACGTGGACACTGCATGCAAGAAAGCTCATCAACGTATGCACTTTTATCGTAAATGAAGGAGTTTTAACATGGACAGTAGTTTTATGAGAATGTTTTATTGCTGCTTTATTGAATCTTTTCATACTTTTTATTTTATTTGCTGGTATGGGCTATTGACACAGAAAACAAAAAACGCATAGACAAAATTGTCAGTTTTTGCAGTAAAATTGCTAATGTCCCACTAAATAACATAACTACTCTCCATAGAAACAGATCTTTGAAGAAAGCTCAGGCAATTTTAGCCGAGCCTAACCATCCCCTCTTCACAGAGTTTTCTCTTTTACCATCAGGATGCAGATTTGCTTTAAAAAGATGTAGAACCAACAGATTTAAGAATTCCTTTTTACCTGCTGCTATTATCATTTTAAACACTTCTTGTTGATTGTTGTGTGTTTGTAGTTTTATGTCTATACCATGATGTTTTTATGTCTTTTACTGTATTTGTGGTTGATGATTGTTATTGTTTCCTGCTGGCTGTGACAAAAAATTGCCCCATGGGGATATTAAAGATAACTTGAACTGAATAGGATCTAAGCTCATTACTTTTGTTATGGAAGGACCCCCACACCCCCACGACCCCCCAAACCCCACAACCCCTTCCTATTTACAGAGCTTTATCAAACAACAGACAACACTTGTTTCATTTTTTTCTGAAAGAATATCTGATTCTGCACACACGACAGAATCTTGCATAAACCCCCAGCTTCTGAGTGTTCAGGAGTTTGCAGCATGTCCCTCAGCTGCTGTTTGTGATGCGACTCAGACAGGAAGCGGTCACGTCGCGTCCAGCCCATCGTGTGCAGATAAAACTTACAGAAAAAGTTCTTCAGATAAATGAAGAAGCGCCGGGACATTGTTCTGTCCTAAACGTTACCCTAAGACCGCTTCATATTTTTGGAGGACGTTTTTGTTTGAGCGAGCRGCACATCACAGCTCAATCCCCCCTCCCTCTCTCTCTCTCTGTGTCAGAAGGGGAGCTCAGAGCTCACCCTGCATGCCTGTTAGCAGGTAACGGCAGGTACAGGAAGCGACAGCGGCCGAAATACCTCAGAAACTCACCCAAATAAGCAAACTGTGTGAGATTCAACATTTTTAACTGGATTACTTTGGTTAATTCTATGATTCCGTCTGCGTTTCCTTAGCTACTTATAAACGGAAGTGGAGCAGGAGAAGGTGGATTCTGTTTGGCTGTTGTCACGCACATACTGCACATACATGACGTACTGCTCCTTTAATCACTCCAGAGAGCTAACCTCTCTCATTAAAGGTTTGTTTATACTTCATGCAAGACGTGCGGCTGTGGCCCAGCGATGACGTAATTGCGTTTGTGTCACCAACTGCATTGAGTGTTTATACTTGGAAAAGACGTGGGGGATGCATTATAGTAATCCCTCCCTCTGCCCTCCCACCACATACGTCAAGCAACATAAGCGTGATTTTATATTTAAGCTTCTGTAATAAATCACTTCATTTTCTCTAAAAAGTAGGCTAGCGAGGGTGTTTTATTACCTCGATTTGTGAGTCCGTTGTGTCGGATGTCATGTTTGTTGTCGTCCCCCGGTGTTTAATGTACATGTCCAGCTAAAAATAAATAAATAAAAATTAAAAAAAGGGCTAAAAAGAAATAACGAGGAACTGGATTGTTCCCGCCAGGATCCCCCGTTCCGGACCTGCATTCTCCGTTTGGTCTTTGCAAARCGGTCACGGAGAGTCCGCCACCGTTTGCAGCAGACATCCTCCTCTGTTTACAACATTTCTTCAATCTCCCTCCATGAAATTTTTTGCCATTTGGCATTACTTGTACTCTGCAGTAGAGAAGTCATTCAGATGTTTGTTCCTCTGGACCACCTCGGRGAGTTTCTGTTCGAAACTATCCATGTTTACAAACAAAAACCGGCCTCTGGAGGCGAGTATCGGGTAGCGGAGTGATACACCAAACAAAAACACCCACAAACTTTGAACCAATCACACACGCCGAGCCGCAACCTCCGCGTCTTGGAGTGCTGACTGGGGGCAATGTATAGGACAGCTGTCACCGGGGGATCACAGCGGGAGTGCAGACGSAAGTTGCGCAACTTTTTTTTCACTCAGCGGGGGGTAAAAGACGTGCGACAAGAAGTATAAACCAGCCTTAATTGTGTCACAAAAGTTAGCCAGTGGCTGTCTCACAACTTGCTGCTCCTAAACTTTAGCAAGACAAAAATCTTGATCCTGGCTGCTGAAAATAAAARCCCTAAGATAAAAGAACATCTCCGCTCATTGAGTTCAACTGTCCAGCAGAATGTGCGCGACCTGGGAGTAAATCTTGACTCAGATTTGTCTCTAGATAAACACATAAAGAATCTGGTTTCCACATGCTACTTTCAGCTTCGTAATATCTCTAAACTCAGGCCCCTGCTGTCCACTTCAGACTTGGAAATGGTAATTTGTGCCTTCATTTCTAGCCACATAGACTATTGTAATAGCTTGTTCACCTGCCTAAACCAGAAACTGTTTTATCACCTTCAGCTTGTCCAAAACTCGGCAGCAAGACTCCTAACTCGAACCTCCAAATTCACCCACATCTCCCAGATCCTAGCAGAACTTCACTGGCTTCCTGTTCTATTCAGAATCCGGTTCAAAATCCTGGTCCTCACTTTCAGAGCTCTCCATGYCCAWTCATCCAAATACATTAAAAGTCTCATTTACCCCATACAACCCCAGACGGGACCTCTGCTCACAGGATCAACATCTCCTAATGTTTCCCCTGACTCGCTTTAAGACCCGCAGTGACCATGCCTTCTCCTCTGTAGCCCCCAGGCTCTGGAATGAACTCCCTGTTAATTTGTGCTCCCTTGATAACATTGTCTATTTTAAAAAAACACCTAAAAACCCACTTTTTTACTCAAGCTTTTAGCATTCACCACTAATGGCAGCCTACCCCTTTAGTGACAGCTCGCCAACCATGGGTCTTTGTATAATTGAGCATACAGCGTAACCCCCCCACCCCCTTTCTCTGTTGTTGTTTGTATTATTGTATAAATGGCTTAAATTTCACCCCCCCCTTTTTTATTCAACAATTTCTTCTTATTTGATTTGTACAGTCTTGCATACATAATCACTCACCTCTTGTCATGCTCAGCCTCGACCGTGTGTCTGAGTTACAATTTAGAATTTCTTCTTCTTTTTTGATGTTTCATTATGTTGTTTATGTTTTATTATGTTTTATTTTGTCTTTCCTCGATTTTTACATTGTTGATGATGATTGTAGAGCACCCTGTGAATATATTTCTGTGAAAGGTGCTTTATAAATAAAACTTTACATACTTACTTAAAATTAAGTATTTATTCAAATATAGGTAACTGATTAAAAAAACTTAATGTATGGTTCTAAGAATTCTGTATTATTTTTCACATTCTCTTTTTATTTTTCATCTAAAAAGTATTTTGTGTTATAGTGAACTAAAATATTTTCAACAATGAAATAGGGAAATAAATGTAATACTAAAATAATTTTGACCAATTTCAACAAAAATACATTGTAGTCTTTCAGCTCTACTGATMATTCAATGCTAAAGGTTTTTTTAATTCTTTATAAAAAACATTTGAGTCATTTTGTTAAATACTGTTTCCTTTTTCAAAATAGAGGCACTTCTTGAGTTAACATAAATTCACTGTTTCTAATTTATTACATTAAATATACAATATAAAACTACTGGATTGTATTAGGACGGCACGGTGGCTCAGTTGGTAGAGCTGATGCCTCTCAGCAAGAAGGTCACCAGTTCAAGGTCGGGGGACCATTCTGGGTATAGTTTGCATGTTCTCTCCGTGCATGCGTGGGTTCTCTCCGGGTACTCCGGCTTCCTCCCACAGACCAAAAACATGACTGTTAGGTTAATTGATAACTCTAAATTGTCCCTAGGTGTGAGTGAGAGAGTGAATTGTTGTTTGTCTCGTTTGTCTCAATGTCTGTAATGTCTCAGGTCGCAAGTCTGCCCTGTGATGGACTTGCGACCTGTCCAGGGTGTACCCRGCCCCTCGCACTGTGACTGCTGGATATGGGCACCAGTGACCCACGCAACCCTGAAAAGGAAGAAGCGTGTACAGAAAATGGATGGATGGATGGATGTATTGTATTATAATGGAGTCCTCATYTGGCTCACTAATGATGGTATTGTTAAGGATGCTGTTGTTTTGTTGATAAAGGGAGTTTTTCCTTTCCAAAGCTGCTAATGTGCTGCTCAGAATGGGAGACTGTGATGAATGAAGAAGTGAAGATTCAAAACAATCTGCTGGTTTCCTTAGATTGATTGTTTTTTTCTGTGTACAGTACCCTGAAACATTTGTTGTGACTTGGCGCCATATWAATAAAATGAATTGAATTGAYTTGATAAAGACTTATTGTTTCACCGGAGTTCAGCTTCAAAATAGTTAGAAATCTTCACCTTAACTGGCATTGCTTTGTTATTTTTTTCTTTTTACAGCAGAACACATTTTCCACACGTTCAGCTACAAACACTTCAGATGAGTGGCAGCAGAAAGCTACAGCACTCTGTTCATTCTCAGAGAGCTCTGCTGCTATTTCTGCCATCTTCACTTGAGCTGACTTTTTTTTTTATAACAAACAAGACACAAGTGAGTTCAGGCTGAATTTATTCTGTAGGCAAGACTAAATTAATGTGAAGTGCAAAGTGACACGTGGCTAAATGTTTTAACTAGATAATTAGCATTTTCTAAATGAACGAGTTCTGAAGGACAACTGGAAATTGCTAAAGAGAAACTGAAACTTGGTTGTTGAAGTTAAAAARCAGACTACCGAATATAAAAACCAAAAAAGAGCTATGCCAGCTAAAAGCTAGAAGAAGCAAAATGCTAGCTAAAAAAACRCCAAAGTAGATAAATAATAGCTAAAAACTAGAAAAAGGCTAGCTAAAGGCTGTAATTAACAAAATACAAACTAGTATCTAAGTTTAGATCAATGCTAAAAATGTAATAAATGTTTTGGGATATTTTTAGGAGCCAAAATCTTCATGATGTTTTGTATTTTTGCATCAAAAGTATCCATTCTCCCCCTCACATTGTTAAAGGCCCATTTTAAACTAAAACAGGCTAGAAATGATGGCTGCAGCCAGTAACGTGAAACCTGAAAGAATTGTGTGCTGTTAGGGTCGTTTCTTTTTGTTTTCCTTTTAATTGTTCAGTCTCACCAGAATTAGGTTTAGAGTTTCTCTCAGAAAAAAAAAATGTAAAGGTTTCCCTCCATGACCCAACTTTGTTTAAGGAAGCAAAAATATAATCAAAAAGATATTTCTATTATTCGTCTGTTAGAATTTTTGCTAGTTCACTTTGGTAAAGAAACCAGTCACCAGCAGCATCTCTTGCGTTAATGAATGTTATTTCTTGTGAAATATAAACCTGCTAGATTACCTGGTAATTATTTCAAAGTAGACATGTTTATGTGACGGATTATATTTTTTTAAACACACTAATCAGCAATAAATTAACTCCACCCAGAAGAGTTGCACACCCATAACTTGAACCTGAGACTATCCTGCGATACAGCAACAGTTTTAACCAAATTTTTACTAATCAGCCCAAATCTAACTGCACAAAACACCATTTGTTTGAGCATAAACCTCACACCAGACTGAATGGAGGCAGTTAAAGAATTCAGCAGTAAGAAATCAGCAGTACGTGTTTTTGATGTGCCGTTATGAACTTTTGTATTTCTTTGTGTTTGTCAAGCTTAACTAAGAAAGAAAACGGAAATTAATCACTGACTAAAACATTCCAAGTTATTCTGGGAAAAAATGCTTTTGAAGAAGTGACAAATTCACAATGAAGAGACCAAGGTTACAAATGAGTAGTGGGCACTTTCAGTCTAGGCAAAAAAAAGAAATTTATTTTATATTTTTAATAGAATCTGATGGGTGACTTTTTGCTAGCTTTTGAGTGTAAAATGTCCAAAAGAATACAAGCAACAAGAAATTCTGTATGGTCATGACCATCTCACTTTGAAACTTTTTAGCGTATTTTTAGCTTTGGAAGCCTGACCTCTCTCAACCTTTTTTGTGCTTGCTTAGTATTATTGAGAGATGTAATGAAGAGAAAGTAAACCGTATGGCCTCAATTTAATTAGCGAAACAAGTGGTTTTGGGGCAAATCAGAGCTGATAGTTTGAGGATTGGATTTAAATCTTTTAGCTGTGAAAAATAAAAAATGACTTCAGGTTGGTTGGTACCTAAGCCAAGCCATTTTATCCATTTTGGCAGCCTTTCTGGCAATGAGGATTGTATTTAATGATGCTCATTTTTCTTATAAAGACGAGCATAGTTGAACTATTTGTTGTTTTGTTATTA
>NW_013952421.1:70214-72007 GCF_001266775.1 Austrofundulus limnaeus
GTATAATGTTAAATTAATATGTTGAAAATTTTGGAATTAACTGACTAGACAGCCTGGTAAAAATCAGATCCTTGTCCTTCACTTTGTTTTGTATGAGGGTCTGGTCTCGCGGCTATAGAGAAGTGATTCTTGCTGGAGGCGTGGCCTCTGCTGAAGTTTAAAATGATTGGATCGGTTGGCCACGACGTATGTTGCTGTGAATAGGCTAGGCTAAGAAGCTAACAAGAAATTGTGTGTGCTGTAAAAAAAACCCTACTGAGAGGAGAAATGTACTGAGCTGAACGAGATGACTAAATGAGAGCTGCTGCTTTGTCAGACAAATTTAATTTAATTTGGAAGCCTTATCAACATTGACTAGCTTCACTCCCTCCACTGCAATTGATAAAATAACTAGCAGACACTGCGCAGAAAATCGACATCATTCAAAACTTCCCCTTCTGTTTGCTGATTGGCCCAGGTAAAATAAACTACACACAGACACTGCGCAGAAAATCGACGTTCTGTTCTCTGATTGGCCTGGATGAATATTCTCCCAAAGAAATCCTTGTCTATGGGAGAAATTCAAGATGTAGCAGTGCAGGGAAACTACTACACAGGTGTGATGGAGTGAGTTCAATCCAATAGGATGTCAGAATGGTATATATTTACACTTTTTTGCCTGCAGTGTGAACGTAGCCTAATAGTCAGACACTAATAGATAGTGTACATCAGGTTGTTATGGGTATTAGACTTTTTTTTTCTTCCCATTTTTTGGGAGTTGTTTTTCTGCAGTAGCACAGCTGTGTTGTGTCATCAACCAAACCAGGTTGGTAAAGAAGAGAGATCATAAAACAGTTGTCAGCATAAACAAAATGTACTACAAACTAATACATAGACTATATCCGACCAATCATTTTCTATGCCTGTTTGATCCTGTGCAGGTCTGCGATTAACTGGTACCTGTAACAAGTACAACTGTTATGCAACTACAAAATTGTAATCAATTTTTTTTCACTTCAGCCTTCAGAGGAGACAGACGTGCTCTTTGCTCTCTCCAGAACCCCCCCACCCCACACACACACACACACACACACACCCCCTGCTTTGCTGCTCTTTCAAGCCTTATTTCACCTACCACCTGAAACAAAAGGAATTATGGATTTGGTTAACTGGTCTCTGAACACAATTGACCCTAATTTTTTCCACAGTGGAATGAGGGSAATGTAGCTGTCCAAGGGGAATGGTTGGGGGTGGATCAGTGGTTCTTGTGGGACCTGGAACCTGATGTGTCTCACACCACTTTCCACTGAGGATGTGGAAGATTTGTATATACAGTATTTGGATTTATGATAACTGGATTTCTGCTGATTGGCGGAGATGGATTCCTGATATATCAAAAAGTGAAAGTGACCCTAACAGCGGTCTGGGCCGTTGAAAAGCTCTTGGACACACTGAAAGGTTTCTGCCAGGCTGGGAGCACACAGACTCAGTTGCTAGGGGAGATACATTGCAAACTGGGTGTGATTCTGACGTAGATTGCAGCTCAGAAGTGGGCCTCTGCCATGTAGGCTCACATTTGGGCAGAGGTGTCAAAAGTATTCACATTCATTACTTAAGTAGAAGTATAGATACTAGGGTTTAAAAATACTTTTTTGGAAGTAGAAGTATGACCTCGAGCTTTTTACTCAAGTAAAAGTATAAAAGTACTGGTTTTAAAACTACTTAAAGTATAAAAGTAAAAGAAATGAACACTATAAAAAAGGTCATTAAAGATAAAATCTTAGGCTGTGCCACAGGGTTTATAGCCACGCCCC
>NW_013952421.1:72857-74967 GCF_001266775.1 Austrofundulus limnaeus
ATGAAAAGATGGAATAAAAACAAGTCAAAGTTAAATAGAAATGAAATACTTTTTGCATTTTTAAAAAGAAAGGAGTAGAAAGTACAGATAATTGAATTAAAATGTAAGAAGTAGAAGTAAAAAGTAGTCTGAAAAATAATTATTCCACTAAAGTACAAACAACCAAAATTACTACTTAAGTAAAGTAACAAAGTATTTGTACTTAGTTACTTGACACCTCTGCATTTGGGTGAAGCTTCAGACAGTGAAGAGGCGAGGAGACCCCAAATTCGACTGATTGGATTTTTTTCTTTTTTGCCACTTCAGAGATACAATAAAGACATTAAAAGCAGCAGGTAATTCAAGGCTGTTTTGTCCTAAAACAACTGGGTTTATCTAGTGGTTCCCAGCGGTATGGCCTTGATTGGCCATGCTTATCTGAAACTCCCCAAGGATGATATGTCAACAAGGACTTGATTCCCTCCCAACCCCATCACCCGTTTTGAACCCGGCCCATGAACCCAAGGCCGAGGAGGAGGAGACTCTGAACTCTAGTTAGCCGAGACAATAACATCATGTGACTCTGGACTCTGGGGAGCCTATGGTCGGGTCCTAGGACGGAGACCCACCTTCAACGTAACCGACTCCACTGATTCCCGCCCCAACTCATGTGTTATCTGACCTAAGCTCCCTCCCTGCCCCAGGCTGTCTTGCTCTATCGCGAGTCATTTTTTGTGCATGTGATCCTATGTTTCTGATGTAAACATAGGATCAGAGCAATTTTTTTAAACTCAGCTTTCCTATTGTGTGTTTCCAGCCCTTAAAAAGGTCAACGTGGTTGCCACATGACCTGTTCACCTGTTCCCCCATGTTTTGTCATGTGTTTTTTCTTGAATGGGTTTTCTTGAACATAATTTCATTCTGCTCTGTACAATGACAATAAAGGCACCATCATTATTATCATCATCAATTTGTATAAAATAGCAATGGACAAGTTTGAAATAGAACTATGGCTAGGTAGAAATATGGTTTGACCAATTGTGTTTTAGCTTATCATTTCAGCAGTCGTCTCTGGTGTACATTTGTCAAAGTATTTTTTCTCAACACCATTATTTGAACTTTTTGTTGTGGTTCCATTTTTCAGGTAGCGAGATGGGAGCATCACACCCGGGTTCTCTCCCGGCTCTTTGGTAGCCCCTACTTCGCCTGCTACAGTCTGGGCTTCGTCATCGTTCTCCTCAATGTTTTCCGCAGCCACAGGTAAAAGCACACAATTCTTTTTTTTTCTTTTTCTTGCCTCTAGCCACAAAAATTCAGGCAATAACATTTGTTTGTCTGTTCACCAATATGTCATGAACTACTGAATGTACTGGATGTTTTGTTTTACAAATTATACAACTGGGAACCTTTTGAAGTCAACCCAACTCAGGAAAGGTTGTTGCAGCTAGAATCTGATGTGGTAGTAGCTGTGTCTTCCCCAATACATACTAATCCATTGATTGAATGTTGTCTGAAATATCTTTGGTCCACAAGCTTTTTCAACAACCTTCTGTAAAATCAATATGGGGGAAACAGTCTAAATCACATCAAAATGCATTAAAACCAAATCAACACTTATGTGTTGCTGCCACTCCAAATATTAGCTCAAAATCTGTGATATTAAGTGTTGTAGGGGTTAACCTACACCTTCATATAATAAAACTATAAGGAAATTCACYAGTTCTTCTGTTTAAGAAAGAACACCTTCTCTGTGCAAATATGAGAGAAACCACACAATAAGTGAACATACTCAGGAATTTAAGTTGATCTAAAATAAATGATTTTTATTTACAGAGTCAAATAAATTACTAATGTACAGCTTATTGTGGACAATCAAATTTCTTATAAAAAAGTTGAAACCAACAACAATTAACACACATCCAAGTTAATTATCATTACTTGGACAACTTTATCAGGAACGACAAAGAAATTAACAAGATATTTGTTTAAGACTTAAGCATAAATAACCATACATGTTTCAAAGTAAAACATAGTGGACTAAACCATAGTGATCAACTTAGTTAAATTGAAAAATAAAACAGAAAAATACATAATCACCTTACTGTCAAATAACAGTTGATTAAAACACTTA
>NW_013952421.1:75766-77083 GCF_001266775.1 Austrofundulus limnaeus
TATATATATAATCAGTATGAATTACGTTCACTTAATTTTCTATATCTGCATTGTTTTGGTTATAAAACCAAAGACTCTGCAGTTGATGCGTAATACCAATTTATTTTCATTCATTTCTCTCTGAACCAATTATTACTTTTCCTGCTTATTCATTATACTTCTCAAAGTACTATTATTATCCCCAAAGACCAATTTGATTTACAGCTGACAGTATTCCTTAAACCAAAGAATCATTGTTGCAAGTTTTGCAGCTCTTTTAGTCATATTCTACCAGACAGACTCAATTCAGTTCAATTCAATTCAATTTATTTAT
Organism: Austrofundulus limnaeus; assembly: GCF_001266775.1. Taxonomy (NCBI): domain Eukaryota; kingdom Metazoa; phylum Chordata; class Actinopteri; order Cyprinodontiformes; family Rivulidae; genus Austrofundulus; species Austrofundulus limnaeus. The sequence goes on from NW_013952421.1 coordinate 76,080, forward strand.
ATAGTGCCAAGTTACAACATACGTTGTCTCATTATTGCCCAAAGGGCCTCAAATCTCTCCAGCTGTTATGTGCTTATAATAAAACTGAGTAGACTCATATACTGATTGCCACAGTAAAATTTCAAWATAAAACAGGTCTTTCTTCTCAGTTATCCATACGTTTTTGATTTTCTGATTTTTTTTTTAAACAAGACCATTTCTTTTCCTTATCTTTCTCATTTTCTTCTGGTGCTACTCCTCCTCTTCTTCTTTCATTCTCTTTGGCCTTGTCTTCTTGCTTCCTCTCCATCTATGCCCACAGTTTTGCATGWGCCAGCGTCACCCCACGCGTGCCGTCATTTCAGCTGTGATTGGAAGGGCAAACTCCTACACCTCCCACTTTGGATCAAAAATGATGACAAAGCGCCCTCAGTATAACCAACATGTATAAAACACCACTGCAAMATTCTTCTCTTTTATTTACCATTTAAAATAGGCGTGTGATGTCTGTTGCTGAGAAACAATAGTGACAATTTTTGTGCTCATAAATAGAATTATCAACACACAGTGGAACACAACAAAAGCTAAACATAGCAGGATTCATTTCTACAACCCTCAACCAATCCACAATCTKCCAGAGACAGAAAGTGTGAATTAAATAAATAAAGGTTTTAACGCTGTTATTTAAGATGCCCATGGGAAAACCTTTATGTTCAGGGTTGCACATAAAATTTTTGGTCTGGTTCTCAGGGGAGAACCTAGGGTTGTTGCTTGGTGCTCATATTTTCCTTCACACGTTTAACACATTTATCCAGAGCAGTGGTTCTTAACCTTTTTTGAGGTACAGAACCCACCAGTTTCGTGTGTGCATTCACTGAACCCTTTTTAGTGATAAAAAAATATGATTTTTTTTTTCCAAATTCAAGATGTAGATATGTATTTTTACTGGTGTGTAAAATGAGCCGTGCATGAACATCACCTTGCTTAAAGAACAAAACCAACACAGTGCATGAACTCAACAAATT
>NW_013952421.1:77990-83716 GCF_001266775.1 Austrofundulus limnaeus
AGATTTAAAATTCTTTCACCTAGAGAACATGGCAAATTGTTTTTATTTATTTTTTAATATATAGAATTTTTTGACTGGGGTGTTAAACAGAGAATCATCTTTGCTTTAATATGGGGCAAACAAAGGTTCTGTTAGTTAATGTGTTTTAATTAGAAGAACTCAGTGAATCTCACATAAAGACTCAGCCTGAGTGCGCAGCGACACGCTCACAAAGCAGTCTCTCAGGAGGAGAGTTTAGTCACTCACACAGAGTTGGACAGACCTGTTCAATAACAACATTCTGGACATATATTTAATATAAAGTTATGTTTTACAGACCAAAGTCTCTGGTAGTTCAGGAGAAAAGTGCAGGAAAAGAGGAGAAGTCAGGAGTGATCGCTGCAGCAACTCCAGTCGAGCCGGTTCGCTGCTTCAACCAAAATTGCTCTCATTGAAAGTCCCGCCCTGTCCTGCTCTGATTGTACAAAACGGCTCTGGACTTCGTCTGATTTGTTGAAGGCTGTGTCCATCTAATCCTTATATCAGGGTCCCGCTGTGGCGCACCGAACAACGATCCATTCACACCAGTGCCGCTGGATTCTTTTTTCTTTTTATTTTTTTAAGACATCAGGTCGCATTTGCGACTAAACTGGTTGCACTCTAGAGCCCTGCTAACTGTTGTTTTGACAGACAACCAGGTACAATCTTAGGTACGCAAGGGAGCTTTATGATATTACATCTGGTGTGCGTTTTCCTTTTTTGYCCGRGCATGCGTACCTGCGCACCGCTTATGTGCACCTCTGTTTATGTTGTCCAGATGGAAGATTTCTGGTTCCCCTGTGGTATGTTACTCCAAAATCTGGCAAAATGAAAATAATCAAATCAATAACATTAATGTGTGTGTTAGTTGGCTGATTCATACGTTTTTAATATTTTTTCCCCAAAACTCTTAAAGCACACAGCTTTTCCCTTGTTGTTTAACTTTTATTTCAAATTCTCTTGAACTGAACCTTTTTATTTTTTGGCACACTGATGTGACTTTTCTTATGTAATGACAGTAGTTTCATTTTCATGTTGTTTTTATGTTTTATTGTTTTCTGTAGCTCATTTAATTCTGTCTCATAWACCACTGATTGAACATCACATTGATCAAAGTATAAAATGTGCTATAGAAAATATGTTGTGACTTTTTAAGATAACATTATACTGATCTTTATTAGAGAAACTGGAAAAAATAACACAAACACGTACGAAAATACTACAACTTTCAAGCTGAGCTAATACAGAAAATATGCAGCATTTACTTTGAGCTGAAAAGTTGTTCGTTTTGCAGAGATTGTTTTATCTCACTTTGCCAACATTTTAAGACAGCCTCAAGACWGTCTTTAAGTATTATTTTCCATGACATTTTTATCTGTCTCTGAAAATGCCATCCTACCACAACACTTTCATCTCTGCTCTTTGAAATTCTCAAGATGCTTTAGTATCCAAAAATAATTTATACATCTTTCTGAAAGAAATCACAGTTGCATCAGGAACACATAACTTYTTTAATTTTAATGGCCAAGTTATGAACAGTTCACCTGCAGTGTCACACACACAGACAGTAGTTTCTTAAAAATTGGCAGATTAACTTTCTACTATTATGTGTGTTGCATAAATTTGATTTACACATGGAAAGAGGCTTAACAAGATGAGCCACATACTTTTATTCAGTGATTAGAATGGATATTGAATGCTCATACAGTTTGAAAATTATGTAATGCCCATTGATCCTTGTATTTGTCCAGTGCTGCCTCAACTGAGTGGAGACTGGGCAATATGAAACAGGACTGATTAACAACACAGCGGCKATTTGAATAGCTTTATAAATTATGTAAAAACTCTAAATGCAAACTCACACTTCATCTGAAAAAATAATAGGACTGAAAGATAATCAAAAATTTTAATGAAATAGTCGGGGACAGTAGGACTGGGAAGTTTAACTTTTTTAAATTTTTAATAAATTTTTGCATAAAAGATGTAAAACATTTTTGGACTTCAACACGTGCTTTAGGGAAAGAAAAAAACAAAGACAGATCCGTCTATCAGCAAGCCAGCCAGCTTTCTGTCCTCAGGTTGTGAAGGCAACAGATCCAGGAGGGAAATCCAGACATCTCTTTCCCCAGTGATTCTTTCCACCTCCTCCAGAAAAGTTATWTAATTCCTCCAACTGGTTTTTGGTCTGCCCCAGAATTTGTTGTCTGTGGGACATTCAGTACATAGAAAACCTCCAGAGAGAGACAACTTGAAGGTTTTCTAATCAGATTCCCCAGCTACCTCAGCTGATGTCTTTCAGTGCAGGAAAGCAGCAGATCTACTCTGTTCTCCCCCCATATCTGATGATGGAGCTTATCACTTTATAACTAAAGCTTGGATTATACTTCAGTACGACGTGAGACAGCATCTCACAGTGTGATCATGCCATTTTGGACGTCTTTTTTTCATGAGGGAGTATAAATGGACTGAAGACGCAGTGAGGCATAAATTATCATAGATCCTCCCTCTGCCCTCCCACAGCTCAAATAAGTACATAAACAGCAATAATGATGGCTGGCTATTGTATATTTTATCACTCAATGATCAGTGTTGTGTTGGGTCTMTATATTTTATGCCCTGTCCTCAGTGTTTTGTTGAATCATTGCGCCATCTTCCCTCAGCCTGTGTGGARGTTCCATTGTGCTCTTTGTGGTCCTTGTTGAAATTCTGGAAGTTTTTGCTGCCATGCCAGCARTCTTCTTTATAATAAATACCTTGGTTGTTAGCTCAGTTTTTGCCTGTTCCCTCGGACGAACTGTCTACAAACCTCACAGAATGATGCAACCAAGACACTCATCTTACAGGCGGTTTTTCTTCTGAATTGGCTTTTGAAGTGGAGGCTGGAAGAGAGACCTCCCACTGGAAATCTTTGGTGTCACCTGAGATCCCCACGTCCAGCTCTCCTCCCCCTGCCATCACTGATTGAGCCACTTCAACGCCGCCATGGGAGGACAAGAGGGCCCACTTCCTCATTCTCTCAGGATGCTGGACTTTTCATCAGGCATGGGATTTGGAAAGCTTCTGTTTGGCKAGATCTTGGATGCTTTTTCTATGGAACCTGAACTGTTGCATCTTCCTGGTCATTGCGATCTCTATACATACGTCCTGAAGCATCTTGCCAATCTGTCTGAGCAAACTGAACCCCACCCTCCCAGCCCTYCTGTGCTCCCTCAGTGGGTGTTCAAGCATGACTCTGGCCCCAGRATCTGCTCTCCCTGAAGTTCCTGCCCATGTGGTTACCTGTGGTTTTCTCTTAGGTGGTCCCGGAGGTTGTTCTCAAGGCAGTCCTTGGACCTTCTGYTCCCTTATTGGCTGCAGACTCGGTCACATCCTAAGCCACTACCTCACCAGTGACAGCTTTCTCTGCTGCCTTGGCTCTGTCCTCGTCTGCCACAGAGTCCTCAGGGTTCCTGCGTTCAGCTGCTGTCACCTCCTGGTCCCCTTCGTTGTCTTCTATTGCCTTCATTGTCCTTCCGCCTCCAACAACCTCCTCCAGGTCTCCGTCTACTTTTGTATTCTCCCCCTTGTCCCCGTTAACTCCAGTCTCCTCAATAATACRATTTGCTTTACAGTTTTCTGTCTTTACAGTTTGTGTACTTCAATTTATATTGGTTGCCTTTCAGAAGTTTTCTTGTTGCACACATTTTTTATCATTAGGCCTTCATTGTTAAAGTTCCTTAAAAATAAGGTCCTAAAAGGAAGACTTACTTAATTGTGCTTCAAATTAAAAAGTTTATGCCGATTTTCCCAAAAGTTAATTCAAAATGCGAATTTGAATTATGGTGTGAATTTCAGCCTTATAGTGTTGGATTAAGCTCTTCTGTAATGATTTAAAGCTCATTTTAAATTACTGATAAATGTTCATTGGGTTAAGTTCATGAAATATCATGTCTTAAGGCCCTGTCACACTAAAACGTTTTAGAGAACTTATGCTAAATTGTAAAAKGATTTAAAGACATCTACGTTGAAGATGGAATTTTAAAAAATCAACTGGAAGCCACTCTTAGATTTGTACATAAAGTAATGCTAACAAATTTATCAAATATTTTACTTTTATTAGTAATTTAGACATTTAAAAAAATTGGTATAAGTTGTCTAAAACCTTATAGTGTGACAGGGCCTTCAGGTTTACCATAGTCAAGGAAAACTTATCTGTAAGAAAAATGAAGACGTTGACCTAAAATATGAGCAACATATATCTTATGAAGAATGATAAATATGCTCACATACATAAAAACTGGGGCCAAAGAACAATGAACTAAAAAAACATCAATTTTTATACTATACTATACTGTACTATTTTTATATAGTAGCCATACTTAAGGAAAGAGCTGCACAGCCCTACTTTTAAAATAGAAAATGACAAATWAAATTCTTGAAAAGAGAACCCCACGTTTTTTTATTTCATATGACCCCAAAAAACGTTCTTTCAGTGGTTTCAAGGTCTCCCAGTTTTATTTTGTTCTGCTCTTCATGAGCAGTCAGGGGAACCAGTGTGACGCTACCTTCTGCAAAAAGACAGGAAGGAAAGCACACCCCCACAACAACACATTTGGCATAGCATGTGTCTGTTAGATCATTTGAGTTTTATGGGATTTCAGACAATAAAAACAGTCAAAAGGTTAACCTAACATTTGAAGTTCCACTAAAAAGCTTCTGTTTCTAAAAGAAGCTTTTTTGTTTGGATTGAATTGTGGCTTTACATGAGTCTGATGTGGTTTGACCTGCTACCAAGCCGAGTAACAAGATTTGTTTGCTGCTTTGAGGCATCAATAGAGGGATATGTGATTTTTCCTAATTGCCCAATTGACCTACTAAATACTGAGTGATTCACTTGTGTGGTGAGTGCAGACAGACACAAATAGGAAAACCAGATAAAATCAAGAGWGTAGAGGGAATATATTTCTATCTGTTAACCACTTACTATTGATGCTCTTCACCATTTTTGCTTCACTGTTGGTAATCATTCAAATAATTATAACCTACTGCAGYATATTAGCTCTGCAGATTTATACTAATGCATTTTGATAATAAGGCAAATCACAATCGTTGTATGCATTTACAGATTTAGAAGTACTAAATATAAAAATGTTTTTTGATTCCTTTTATTGGTATTCACATCAAATGCTAAAAATAGAAATTTTAAATTGACCTCCATAGTAATGTTTACCATATTGGTGTGTTTATGAAAGACTTTGACCTGATCAGATGCATTATGAGGTGCTGCTTAAAACTAGGGCTGCAGCTAAAGATTATTTTAGTAATTGATTAATCCATCAATTATTCTATAGATTAATCGAGTAATCAGATTAAAAAAATTCTCATCTTCTGCAGTCACCACTAAAGCTTATTTTATGATAAATACAATTGTGAAGGGGTAATCTACACTTGCTGATGATCCTGCTGCAATCAAAGTAAAATTGCAGTACCAGGTGTATTTAATTCATGCATTTTAAGCTCCACTTGTTTGTATTTAAGTGTGTGAGGTTTGAGGAGGCATTACTGAAAAGCACTCTGTCATCAAATCATTTTTAACCATCATTGAAAAAGCTAAATTATGGTAATTCATTTTTATGGATTGGAAAACTGAATGTGATATTTTATGTTAGAAATTTAGTAAGTAAAATGGATAATATAAAAACGTGGGTGTTGCACATTGAGTTCTGTAG
>NW_013952421.1:84565-89800 GCF_001266775.1 Austrofundulus limnaeus
TCAGGAAGAAACCTCCAGCAGAACCAGGCTCAGGACAGGCGGCCATCTGCCTCGACRGGCTGGGTTGTGGGACAGGAAAGAGACACAAACACAGAAGAACTGGTCCAGGTGCACCTATTTATAGAAAAGAGACAAAAAGAAAAAAAACATGTTATTGATAGAAATAATTGCAATAAACATGTAGAGAAGAGAGACTAAAGACAACACCAGAGTGAGGAATGTGCTCGGTTTGTGCTCCAGCAGTCTAAGTCTATAGCAGCAGAAATGAAGAATAATCCAGGAATCCTTCTTAACTATAGGATTTATCAAAAAGGAAAGTCTTCAGTSTAATCTTAAAAGTAGACAGAGTGTCAGCCTCATGGACAGAAACTGGAAGTTGGTTCCACAAGAGAGGAGKMTGATAAKTYAAAGCTCTGCCTCCCATTCTACTTTTAGAAACTTGAGGAACCACAAGTAAACCTGCAGTCTGAGAGCYAAGTGCTCTGCTAGGAAAGTATGGAACAATAAGATGTTTGACATAAATAGCTTGGTTGTTGAGAGCTTTGTATGTTAGAAGTAATATTTTAAATTGTATTCTGAATTTGACAGGGAGAGAAGCTAAAACTGGAGAAATGTGATCTCTCCTTCCAACTCTTATTAAAACTCTAGCAGCAGCGTTTTGGATTAACTGAAGACTTCTTAAAGAGTTTTTTGGATGCCCAAATAATAAAGAAATACAGTAATCCAGCCTAGATGTAATAAATGCATGAATCAGTTTTTCTGTGTCATTTTTGGACAAAATGTTTCTAATTTTAGTGACATTATGCAGGTGGAAGAAGGCGGTCCTGGTAACATTTTTATCTATTTTATATTTATTTATTTTTATTCACTCCAGGTATTTCTTTAAGTTAAGTTAAGATAGAAMCATCAACAGYTAAATGTGTTTCAGCTCATGTTTTCAATCTGTTGATACACACTTAAGGCTTGTTTTGATCACAGAACTTCCACACTTTAAAATAACACTCTGTCAGGTAGCCACTGTGATTAGTCAGAAAGGGAATGTAAAGATACCTGTTGTTAACTATGGATGCATTCGGTACATGCATAATCTGTTTTCGTTCCAGTGCAGAAACATCAAAGACGTGCATCGCACTGCGCGTTGTTGTCTTTTCTGTTTAGTTTTAAATCATCCCACACTTTTCAAAATTTCTGTCGTTTTCTGAATGCCTCATTTTGGGACTCTTCATCTCCTTCCATTGCTAAAAATAGCACTTAGTATAATAACTAACCGGCTCAAATAACATTCTAGCCGGCAAAAGTGCACTGATTATAACAGTACCTATATTTTATGAAGCTTCGAGGCAGATAATTTGCCTTGAGGATTTTTAGTAATCAAATTACTCAAAATATTCGATGATTCATTTCAGCCCCATTTAAAACTCTAGTTTTACAATTATCACTGTTGAATGTCACTCTTTTGTGTGTTAAAACTTGCAGAGGCAGTTTTAAACTAACTTGTGAGTTATTTGGTAAGTTGTGTCCTTTGTTTGAAATGAACAAGTACAGTACCTTCTGTCTTCCTCTTGCAAAGGTTTGTCCTATAGGTACAAATGTGGGTGCTAAACCCCCCCAGTGCACACTGTGGCACAACATCACTTTCATTTGTACAGGGACAAAATGTTACCAAGTTGGTGCCAGCTGAATTCTGTGATTTTACAGACTGGTGAAGCTTAAAGTAATTAGCATTTTGAATGACATCATTTTAGAGGAATAGAAATAGAATTTATTTCCAGTTAGAATTACGAGGTTCAGTTCTTTGTCCATTCTCATTTGCAAAAGTGATGGACATGAGTTATTGTGGACTATAATGTTTGCAGATGACAGTGTCATTTGCAGTGAGAGTGGGGAGCAGATGGAAMAGAGCCTGGASGTAATCTCTGTAAGGAAGAYTGAAAGTCAGTAGAAGTGAGACATAATCTGTGTGMGATTGAGAAGGACACATGTGGGACAGTGAAGCTGCAAAGACTAGATGTATTAAAGGTTGATTAAGTATCTGGGATCAACTACTAAAAGCAATAAGAAAAATACAGGAGGTGAAGAGGAGAGTGCAGTAAGATGAGCAGATTCAGTTTGTAGATGTTGACACAAAAAGGAGGAACTGAAGGTGACAGAGATGGAGTTGGTGAGATTTTTATTGGGTGTGACCAGAATTAAAAGTATAAGAAATAATTATATCAAAGGGTCAACCCAGGGAGCAGACAAAATGCAACAGGTACATATAATTTGAAATGATCAAAAATCATTATATGGCTATCATTTTTTTCGTTAAATGTTTATTTATATTGAATTTTGTGGATATTTATTGGCAGCAATAGCAGCTAGTAGTAGTAGTGATGCGGCTTGTGGCACTTTCTGCCAGAATTCTGTAATTTTTCTGCCACAATTTCAGTGTAATGGGAAACTCATGGTGCTATAAAGTTTATAAAACATTGTTTGCATGAATCCTTGCACAACCTTTTCACAGAAACGCATTTCAAGGAATKAAAAAGATAATTGCAAAGCACCAAGAGCTGCAGAAGTGGGTGTTTTTTTTTTCTTTTCTTAACAGGCAGAGCATTAAGAACAAATTCTTATTTATTCCCATGTATTAAAAAGCATTTGAGAGAAGGTCTTTTAAATGAAGTATTGTACTGTCACAATTAATGGATTTATTCTCCAATTATAAGTAATAGAAATGTATTTTTTTCAGTTTTTAATAACAGTCTATAATGTGATTAACTTGAAAATGTTAATGTGTTTTTCTTAGTAATTTTTGATTAACTGATTAAATATGCTTGAGCACTTATGGCATTAAGGTTAGGTTAGGTGCAAAGCTGAGCAATGCAACATTGTTTTTGGTACGTTTACAGACGCAGGAGAGTTCTGTGAATGTGTGTGCTGATGGGCACATATTGTCTTGTGGAGTCCATTTAAAATGTACTTTTTTATTGTTTTGCATTTTATAAAATAATAATTTAAAGGAATTGTTTTATTTAAAAGCACTTTGATCAAATAAGCACTAAGGTATAAAATAAATGTAAATTTAAGCTACCATTGTATGTTAATAATAACTATATATTTTACAATAGCTACAGTCTTATCTAAACTATTCAATTTATAAAGAAATTAATTTTACAGAAAAAACAACCACTTTTGACCTGCATGACCCTGAAAGGAAAAAAAGGAGGTAAAGATAACAGATAGACAGAACAACAATTTTATTTTATAAATAACAGAAAAATCATGTCACTACATGACAATCTTGAGTTTGTGACCGGCTTCCTGTGGTTTCAGTGTGTATGCAGTTCTTCAAAGGTTTGAGTGATGAGCTCATGAACTCTCATGGTTCTTTATCACTGCAGTAAAAGAAGGTACAGCTTTCTACTACAGCTTTGTTTGGAATGATTCACTTTTAAGTTAGCATCTTTTTGACAAGCAAAATAAAAGATTTGTGAGAAACTGAGTGACATGAGCTGAAACATTTCTGAATGAGTATAAACTGTACTATGAGAGGCCAGAATTGAAGCAAAACCGAATCAAACACTGGTTTTCTGATGAGCGCTGTAGACACATGATTGTTATGTAAAGACCACCGGCGCCGGAATTGGGGGGGGGGGGGGGGCTTTGACCCCCCCACACTTTACGGCCCTGCCCATCAGCCGGTCCCACGGACATTTACAGGCTGCACCCAGCGCCTATGACGGATGTCTCTCTGTCTAGATACAGACAGAGGCACAGACAAAACCAACGGCATTAAGATCAGGTCTAAATCGGTTCAAAACATCACCAGATCCACATGGCTCGGTTTTTATTGCGCAGCGCTCAGCTGACGATGCGCGCACTCGTCGCAAGCTGGAGGCTGGAGTTTATTTACTTGATGTTTATGTTGGTGAAGTATTCTCCAAAAGGCAGAACAGTTCATAACTTGTACAATGATGTGAAAATTAGAACAAACTCTTGTTAATCAGTTAATAAATTATTTAAATGGGGAGCAGTACAACCTGTGTGGAGAACAGTCGGAGGGTTTACGCAAATTCTCCAYCTCTGCAGGGTCAGGCTCTATGATCATAAACCTGCCTGACACGTGCAAAAAAAAAACGTTTTGACTCTGATCTGATCCCAATCCAGGTCGACCAAATCAGCTTAAAGATAAAATAATAATTTTGTATTTTGTGCCACATCTCTGGCCCAAAATATGCGCAACCAATTTCCAGATGCACGCTGACGGGTTGTGGAGAGAAAAAAAAAGGAGCCCATGGTTCTTTACATGTCCGGTCCAAATGCGCACTTATATTTGACCCAGATCAGATAACTTTTGCTGACAGAGTTGATAAATAATTGCCTGGAGTTTGTCATTATTTTTACTGTCCAAACGAAGCTGCAGTTTGTTGCTGCGCTGTGATGACAGGTCGGTCGCTTTGGAGAAAATGCAGCCAGACGAGGAAATGTGTTATTTCCTTCCTTTCCCCCTCAAAATAAAGTTTGCTCTTAACTACATTGCTTAAATCGTTTGTTTTACTCACCATCTCTTGCGTAAAAAGATTGCGTTCCAGCACAAGTTTCTGACCCACTGTTCCAAACAGTGTAGATATTATTTACATGTGTTTAGTTTTTTTCATGGTCATTTATAAAGAAGTTAGATTTACTATGGTCATCATTAAAAAAATCACAGGTTAAAACTTCATTATTTAATTGTTACTTGATGATGAGTCGATACAAGTAAAGCTTGATGCGCAAAAAAAAGTTGAATCATTGCTAATTAAACTTAGTGGACCAAATCTGTTTTTATGAGAAAATACAAGAAACGATTAACAAAAGCAGGCTAACCTCCCTCCTTTTCCTCAGAAAATATGCCTCAAATTCTAACACTTGTGTCGATATTGATTCAGGAAATTAATGTCCGCTCCATTCATATTTATGCTCACAAGCAGCTGCTGATAAACTGAAAAATATCTAAAATAATAATAATAATAATAATAATAATAATAATCATCTTATCCATGACTGCAGTTTGTTTTACTTATTTTTTTCTTTTTCAAAAGAAAGACTTTACAGTACCCAATGAGATTACCATGTGGCAAGACTTAACATGTGCGCCTGACATTCAGAGCGCATACGAACAGAGAGCACATTCTCATGTCGGACTCGTCAACATATTGACGCTTGGGCAGGGAACGTCTGCATCCAGTTTTGACACGCCGGGTACCCCTGCGCGTC
>NW_013952421.1:89845-91535 GCF_001266775.1 Austrofundulus limnaeus
CACACACACACACACACACACACACACACACACACACACACACACACACACACACACACACCTGAGAAATTAATCCGGTGCCACTGGTAAAGACCAAAGACTGAGTCGAGAGCTTTATTTGACTCCTTGAGCCTCTGGTTGTTAAATATTGCTAATGCTCAGATTGACCTTCACTCAGTAGGACTGACAATGACAGGTCTGTAACCAGATCTGCCATTGTTTTTTTTTTTAGACAATGGAACTGGATGAAAAATAGACCTGAAAGAGAAATGCAGTTTTTCTTCTATCATGTTTATCCCTCTCTGCATTTCACTGAAATTGAAGTAAAAGCACAGATGTTATGTCAAGTTATGAAAGTGGGTGATGTAGGCCAAGGTCTTCAGAATATATCATTCACATGACAACGAGACCTTGCTACAACTACATCATTTTTTTTTCATAAAACAGGATATGATGATACATAATTACTCAGGTAATAAAAGGAAAACCATAAAAGTTTTTTGCACCAACAGGCAGTCTGATCATATCCATAATCAAGTCTAAATTGGAGTATTATTTACTAAACATCTGTACTGCCAGATGAAACAAGAATATTTGAAGGTTTATCATTCAATACATGGTTGAAAACCAACACTGAATGCATGCACTTTAACATCACCTTTGTGCTGCTTATTTTCTCTGCTGTAAATTAGCTTCTTGTGAAGGCAACTAAAGCTCCCACACTAAAGCCTTCAACACTGACCTTTCATTACTTACCTCCTCCTTGTTCTCCTTGTTGTACCAGTTAGTTTAATAATCAGAATTTCTATTTCTAATACAGTACGTGACTTTTTCACAATTTGCTGTAATTTATTAAGACTGTAGAACATAAAAACACACATTTGACAAAAATTGGCATAGCATGCAAAAACTCGGGAAGGTTTTTTAGAAGCAGTGACTCATCATCCACTGCTATGGTGGTCAGTCCCTTCAGAACCACTCAACCCCCGACCACAGCTCTGCTCCCACAGACCCCATTTTCCATCTCTTTTCTAATCCAAATCTCAGCAGTATGTCTGTCCAGAACAGCTTATTTAACACATATCCCAGCAGCAGCTCTTTGTGTCTGACGTGGCAAAACAACATACCATATCAWATGACACTTCCTGGTTCCTTTAACAAAGGAAGGGCACCATAAGAGTCACACCACAGACCGCGTAACCTAGTTTTCTTCTATTAACCCCTAACCCAGTTTTGACTTGAGAGCCATTTTCGTTACCTGGAAGCACACTGCTTTCACACCAAAACCTACATAAGTCCACAGARGTGTTTATGCTTACTCATGCACATACAGACGCACAAGTTATTCATTTGTTCAAAGATATAAGAGGCAATATCAGYTAAAATATATTTTTTAGCTTTATATCATGTTATAATATCATTCCCTCATGAAAAACATGCTCAGAGTGTTGCTTTGGCTCATTCATGCATGTTTGAGAAATCCTCTACTGTCGAGGCAGGAGAGCAKAGACATAATACTGGCTTTTTAAGCCCAGTGGACAAAGTGATTAAATTGCACCACAATTTGATAGAATTTAAAAATAACTTGTAACACAAAGTATGTACAGTAAATAAATAATGTTCGGGTTTTTTAACCTAGGAACTCAGAGAGACACAGCAAAACCCGGCCGAACATTAAATCAATGACAAC
>NW_013952421.1:91875-93233 GCF_001266775.1 Austrofundulus limnaeus
GTTTTTACCTAATTTTGTCTAAGTGCAGGATGTCCTACTAACAAAATTAATAGCATGCTCTTCTCCAATCAAGTCATGTTTTGATTTATTTCTTATGAGATGTTGAAAATCTGCAGGAGCAATAGCAGTTTGAAAATTGTGACAAAAACAGAAAACTAATGTTTGAATTAGGGCTAGGCGATATGGCAAAAAAATTATCACGATTAATTTTTCCATATCGCCCGATCTCGATTAATATCACATTTTTTTGTTAACCTAAAAGTGACTGAAAACAAATAAGTAGCTACAAAAAAATAATGGCTTTTATTTCACTTTCACTAATATAACAAATATATGTGGTTCAGTAGAACATGAAAGTATTTTTGCAAGGTATTTAAAAAGGTATTTACCAAGAAAAAAACATTTCTGTGTGGATCATAGAATCTCACATTAATAAAGTTAGCATTTTGTAAAATTAAAGTTTTAGAATTGAATTTCACATTAAATATGCCATAAAGCAACCTAAACCCTACAAACAGCAACAATTTGTGCACACTTGACAACTGGATAGGTTCGAAGTTCTTTACTTTTGTTATGGAAGGAACCACCAGCATGTCTCAGCTGCTGTTTGTGATGCGACTCAGACAGGAAGTGGTCTTCACGTCTCATCCAGTCCATCGTGGGCAGATAAAAGTTACAGAAAATTTCTTCTCTAGATAAATGAAGAACCYCTGGGACATTGTTCCATCCTAAACGTCACCCTAAGACTGCTTCAAATTTTTGAAGGACTCTTTCACCTCCACCCCTCCCCCCTCAGCGTTTTATACTGGATTACTTTGGTTTATTCTGTGATTCCGTCCATGTTTCCTTAGCTACTTATAAATGGAAGTGGAGCAGGAGGAGGTGGATTCTGATTGGCTGTTGTCACGCACATTTCCGCCATGTTTGTAAGAAGAGGCTCACAGCTAATCACCGTGATCGACCCAAATTTTTTCTCGATCAATAATCGCGATCAAATAATCGCCCAGCCCTAGTTTGAATAATAAAAACAATGCTTCAATGCTTTTTTATGGTAAAAAAAAACAATGCTTCAATGCTTATACATTTGCACCCTTTATTAAAACCTTTTTGGTCTGGAGTGTGAAAATGTGTACTCATGAGGTTTGCAGTATTGATTGCTGAACTACAATTGCAAACCTTTGATTTAAATTTTGCTGATATTCCATTTAGTGTGTTGTAAATCATTGCTTTCCCAAGTCAGGTTCCGATCATATTTCCCTGTCCAAGAAAAATGGACTAGTTATTCTTATGGTGCGTTCACACCGAATGCGATTTCAGCATCAGGAGCATCAGGTTTACATACAAAGTCTATGGTGGAC
>NW_013952421.1:94421-95815 GCF_001266775.1 Austrofundulus limnaeus
ACACACACACACACACACACACACACACACACACACTGAAACCTGTTTTTATATCCTTGTGGGGCCCGTCCTCTGACTTCCATTCATTTTTTGGTAATTATATATCCTAACCCTGACCACCAACCCTAACCCACAGGTACCTTCCTGACCCTAAAACTGACCTAAACTCAATTCACACCTTGGTCCTAAACCCAACCCTCACACCCAAAATCAGCCTCCGAACTTGTGGGGCCCACAAGGAGCACCTGGACCCCATGATGCTGCATTTTCCTTAAACATGGTCCCCACAATGTAGGAAAAACAAGGCCACACACACATTCTTGTACTTACTTTATATTGACTTTAATTCATTTTTGAAACAGTATTTATGCCTAACCTAGACATTTTCCCTAACACCTACTATTAATAGTACATTCCTAACCTTAATCTGAACCAAAACTTAATTCTAAAAAATGTTTTTGCTTGGAAAGCTTAATCTCTGACCCTCTTAACCTAAACAGCAACAAATTGTGTCAGAACACCGATCTTTGATCTCACTTGCTTTAAAGCACAAACACTTTATAGTGAAAGGTGTGGTGATGGCTGTGCAGCGAAGTCAGACACCACGCCATTAACATACGTTTGGCTCTAAATTCCACATATTTCAGCCAATCTGCATCAAATTCACTACAGTCCATCCTGATCTACCCCACTACTGGAATGCAGTACAAAATGTTTGGGGTGTGTGTGGCCTAATAACTCCACAGCACCCCACATGTGTAACGTCTCAGGACCTAAAAAAAAAAAAGTCTATTTCGAGTCATGGCCCAATCCKCACTGGAAGTCAGCCATTTTGGATCAAACTAAAGCTTCTGATTTGTCTGTTTCATTGCACATGTATCTGAGCTAACTCCCCCTACAGCTTGGAACATTCAGACTTCAAGAGATGCATGCTTCTGTCAACACTGACTAGTGGCGGGATGGTGTGGATGTGGCAGTGGCGAATGCTGATGCCTCACCGTTTGCCCATGGTTAGTTTTAAATTATTTAACGAAGGCCTGTGATGATTCCAACAAATCTACTAACAGCTGGTCATTGCTGAATGGCGACAGGGAGCATCAGCGACATTTGGCYTCAAGTTCTATATTGTTGTAACTGTGTTTATGCCTAATCCAGACACTTTCCCTAAAACTAACCATTACTGGTCTATTTCTAACCCTAACCCTAGCCTTAACCAAAACTTAGTTCATACCATACCTCTGAACCTAACTAGTAAAGCACAGTAGACTGGCAAAAAATGTGAGGATCAGGAAAATGATCTCTCTTCTCACTTGGTTAAAAACCTGACACTCCCTCAGTAGCAGAAACAAGTACACACACACACACACACACACACACACACACACACACACACA
>NW_013952421.1:96407-98719 GCF_001266775.1 Austrofundulus limnaeus
CACCTGGATACCTCTCATGAGTTTGATAAATTTCTTTGGAAAAGTGTTTCTTCTGTTGGTATTTGTTGTGATTATAGTATTTGTCATTTTCTTATTTAGTCTTTAAAAACACCAGAATTTGCACGTATGTGTTTCTATTTTTTGTCAGTCTGATGACATCATTTAAGTTATTAAATCTGATTTTATGATTGCACATAATTCCAATAATACTTATTAAAGATTGTGACGAACCACAAATACTTTTAGTATACTACTCTCTTAATGCCAGGAAAATAGGTTTCCAGAACCTTATGGTTATTTTTTACTTTTACACAAATATTTAGAGAAACAAAGAGTGTCAATTCAGTTTATTCATATAGTGCCAAGTCAAAACAAATGTTGTCACAGGGCACTGTACAGAATTAAAAATAAATAAATAAAAAAAACAATAAATGTAAAGAATCCAGCGGATTGTGTTGAATCTTCACTTTGTGACAGTCTTCCATGCTGAGCAGCACATTGGTGACAGTGGAGAGGAAAAACTCCCTTTTATTAGGAAGAAACCTCCAGCAGAACAAGGCTCAGGACAGGCGGCCATCTGCCTCAACTGGCGGCTGGGTTTGGGGACAGGAAAGAGATACAGACAAATACAGGACTGGTCCAGGTTTATTTTCTTCTGGAAGATAGACAAAGAAAACACGTTATCTATAAAAGTAATTAAAACAAATATGTAGAGGAGAGTGAATAAAAATAGCAGCAGTGAGAGGAAATGTGTTTGGTTTGTCCTCCAGCAGTCTAAGCCTATAGCAAGAATAACTCAGGAAACCTAAGTCTAACTATAGGATTTATCAAAAAGGAAAGTCTTCAGTCTAATCTTAAAAGTAGACAGAGTGTCAGCCTCATGGACAGAAACTGGAAGTTGGTTCCACAAGAGAGGAGCTTGATAACTGAAAGCTCTGCCTCCCATTCTACTTTTAGAAACTCGAGGAACCAGAAGTAAACCTGCAGCCTGAGAGCGAAGTGCTCTGATAGGAAAGTATGGAACAATAAGATCTTTGATATAAGATGGAACTTGGTTGTTGAGAGCTTTGTATGTTAGAAGTAATATTTTAAATTCTAGTTTGAATTTCACTGTTTGTTTGTGTTTACCAGGTCTGTCCGGCAGCTTCCCCTGCCAGCAATCACCAGGTGGTGATCAATTAAGTCCAAGACAAAGTGCTGCATATCTGATGACAAAATTTGTCAACCTTAACGTGGCCTGGTACCAAATACACTTATGAACCAACCTATGCTCGAACACAGTGTTTGTTATGGACCACCCATGCCTAGCTTTTATCAGCTGATTTGGCAGTCTAACAGTAGGAGACAAGAACAGGCTAAAACAAACCGTAAAATTGGCCAGCAAAATTATAGGAATTAGATTACCTGATRTAACAGAAACCTTTTTAAAGACCTACAAAAGGCGGAAGTCATTATCCACTCTCCAAATCACCCACTTCATGGGGAATTTGAACTCCTGCCATCTGGAAAAAGATTTAGGCAACCTAAATCAAGAACCAATAGATGGAAAAACATTCATCAGCCAGATGATTGTTGAGATGAATATTAAATGTAATCGAGCTTAATTTCATCATTAAGCCTGTTTTATTGATATTGCTTTTTATTGAAATGTTTTAAGTGTTTTTTTATGTGGTCATATGATGATTATTGTGATTGTTGTCTTCTGTGATTTGTTTGTATTTCTTCACCTTGCTGCAAGGATAATTTCCCTAAGGGGACAATAAAGTGATGAGGATGATGATAAATAGCAGCAGTTAGACAAAGCAATACTACGGAGCCCGCCGGAGGTCAGTGTTGAAAAACGAAAAACAGCCGCCGGAAATCCGTGCGCACGGATTGCTAATCTGAGAGCACGGATTACTAATCTGTGCGCTCAGTTTCTGCAATCAGTGCGCGCAGATTGTGTCGATAGGTTGGACGCATGGTGTGTGTGGTACAATCTGTTTTGTTGTTTCCAGTTTTATTGTGAAAGGCTAAACAGGAAGTGAATATTGAGAGTGCGGGGACAACTTGTTGTTTCGGGGTTAGTTGCTACAAGGTGTCGCTCGAATCCTTGCCTCAGAATACAACCGTATGAAGCCGCATCTGCAAGGTAAATTCAGTGGATCTGTTGTTATATAAACTTAAGGCACTGTCGTGTTCTCATCAACACACTTTTTAGCCACAGAATGTCCCTGAAAGTTTCAAAATCAAACGTGGTTATTTATTTATTTTCATATTTTTCAGGCAAATGAATCCTGAAACAGAGGTTAGCCTCCTCCGCCCTCCCGTCC
>NW_013952421.1:99018-102993 GCF_001266775.1 Austrofundulus limnaeus
CTGCGGCCCCGCTCTTACTCTGAAATGTTTCAAACTTTATTCAAATGTTTCTATGGTGTATTAAATGTTTTGGAAAGTGTAATAAGCATTTCCTAAAAGTTCAACATAAATCTATTCAATACTTTTGTGATACAACCCTGAGAAGGCAGCTAGCTAACTTTAGCAAAACTTCCCCGTTGTCAGGGAAACTGTAAACATCCTGTAACCATGGGCAGAATCTTCCTGTGATGATCCGATCAGAGCTGAAACAGCCTGTAGGAGACCCGGTGTTCCGGTACCAAAACTGCCTGACAGAGGGGCAAAAACTGTACAACATACTCAAAGTCCAACATTTTCTGTGCTGTACTTTGACTTTAGTGAACAAAAAACGCTCCTTAAACACTTTCTGAGCTGATGGACTGTGCACACAACCACCCAGTAATCCGTGCGCACGAATTGCAGAAACCGTGAGCACAGTTTAGTAATCCGTGCGCACAGTTTAGTAATCCGTGCTCACAGTTTAGTAATCCGTGCTCACAGTTTAGTAATCCGTTTGCTCAGTTTAGTAATCCGTGCTCACGGATTTCCAGTGGCAGTTTTTTTTTCTCCCACTGACCCCCCGCGGGCTCCGTACAATACACCTTTTAAAGCTTTGTTTAAACACTTTGTTTTAATACTGTAAATTAGTGCCATTTGTGTTTAAAATTGAAAGCATTAAAAGATTATACCTGTCCATGCCTATTTGTATTTGTTCTACTACAGTATGACGGTGGCCATGAAGACCCAGGCCCGGTGGTTGATGATGGAGCGCACAGATGTTTTCTACATTGGAGTAGCTGTCATGGTGTTGGGAACTGTACTGGTGGTCAGCAGCTTCCTCGCTCTGGGATTCACAGGAACCTTTTTAGGTAAGTATCAAGCACAATGTTGGTATCAGAGAAGCTCTAAATCGGAGACAATTTGCTACTGATGAGTCAATATGGTGATGACACATACTGAAATGCGTGACGGGAGAGTGGTTTTTGAAAGAGGTGGATGTTTGCTGGTTTGGGAAGTTATAATCAAAAGAAATTAATCACTTA
Source organism: Austrofundulus limnaeus (assembly GCF_001266775.1). Lineage (NCBI taxonomy): Eukaryota > Metazoa > Chordata > Actinopteri > Cyprinodontiformes > Rivulidae > Austrofundulus > Austrofundulus limnaeus. The sequence continues at coordinate 100,080 of NW_013952421.1, forward strand.
AAAGAATTGTAATAAAATCACCTTTGGAAAATAAAATATATATAAAAATATTTTAAATACACATACTCATAAAATACAAACACATAAAAAAAATAAAATTTGTAAACCAAATACTGACTCACAAGCAGAAGGATGTAACAAATATTTTTAATAACAAACTATCCTTGTACAGCAGGAATCCAGTGGCCTTGCTGAGCTTCTATGACAAAAAATGAATTCAGTTTTTAAAAAAAACTCAAGGGGGAAAAAACGGATATGACAAAAAACTGAAAAAAAAKCCAGCATATATTTTTATTAACGGAAAATATTAACTGGCACCATGCAGGTGAAGTAGTTGGCATAGTAATGTGAAAAGTAGAATGAACAGCCACCATGGAGAGAAAAAATTCATCCATGTGGTGTGTTTAGTAATTAATAATAATAGATTTTTAGCTATCTTTTTACAGGCTGGTTAGGGACATTGTTACACATCCTTTCACATGTACAACATTCAAATTTCGTGCAGCTAGCACTTTCCTTTCTCAAGTTATGACTTAAATTAATCTTAAAAAAAGTTACTTCCTGCCCGACTCGACCAAGCTACTCCCCACTGCCTCCAGCCTCGCTCGTTCCCCACCGTCAATCCGATCAATCATGTCTTGGGCCGTCTCTGCCCACATCAATACCTCCACCAATCATGAGCAGGGACGTCTCCGCCAACTTTAAGACCTCTGCCAATCACGAGCAGGGACGTCTCTGCCCACATTAAGACCTTGGCCAAAGACGATTTGGGACGTCTCTGCCCACAGGACAACATGTTCTGCAGAGACCCCTTCTTGCTGGTACCAGGACCGGTACCGGACAGACAGCAGGAACAGCTGATCAATCATGTGAGGTAATTGTTCACTACGTCAGAACTTATTCTGCAAATGTGTTTCCATCTCTCCTTTTGCGCATTGTCTTTTTTGAAAAACCCAAAAACCAACTTAAGTAGGCGTATACATTTTTTGTGAGTTAGAGGAAGTTTTTTCAAATCATGCTGTTTCCATTCACCTTTTCTGTTGCGATACTTCAAARGTCCATGGGCTGCCACCTTATTGTGATGGAGAGGTTTGAGTGTCCCAATGATCCTAGGAGCTATGTTGTCGGGAGATTCATGCCCCCGATAGGGTCACCCAAGGCAAACAGGTCCTAGGTGAGGAATCAGACAAAGCYCAGCCCAAAGACTCCTATGATAAATACAATAAATGGAGTCAGTGTTCCCTCGCCCGGACCACTCTGGAACCAGGCCTGGAGGTGGGGCACGTTGGCGAGTTCCTGGTGGCCAGGCTTTCACCCATGGAGCCTGGTCGGGCACAGCCCGAAGAGGAGACATGGTCCCCTTTCCCATTGGCTCACCACCTGTGCGAGGGGCCGTAGGAGTCGGGTGCATTGTGTGTTGGGCAGTGGTCGAAAGCGAGGACCTTGGCGGTCTGATCCTTGACTACAGAAGCTAGCTCTAGGGTTGTGGAACATCACCTTTCAGGTGGGGAAGGAGCCTGAGCTGGTGTGTGAGGTTGAGAGTGATAAACACAAGTGATATCTAAGAATGACTGTTGTTAGCAAATCTTGTTCTGACTTTAATCATTCTATCTGCAGATGAACAGCATGTCATGAAAACCTAGGTCATTAAAGGATGTCATGAATTACTTTCTTAAACATAAAATTATTATTTCCATTACAAACTGATACTCAGACAAACCCATCCAGTGGTTCATAAGATGCTTTTCCCAACAGACAAACAAGGCTGGCTCTAACAACTGATGGTAAGTTCTTAAAACTAAGAGCTGCRTAAGTGCATCAACCCATGCCCTGAGTCCAGCATTTTAGAACATTGCGTCTAAAGATGATTTTTCTACAACTCTCATCCACCATGTATCCATTCCCATTTATCCTAGAGTCTAAGGCTTGAGAACATAGCCTGTAGATGTAGGGTGTAATTTGAGACGTTTCACTGGCTCTATAATAAACCCCTGGAGTCACAGTGATCTGATGATTTAAACTGATAGCACAGGGGCAAAGTATGAATGAAATTACAGATAATGTTGATTACATTGACCACCTGCTCTGGGATCCAAACACTGATTTCACTTCTCTAGCATTCAAACCACAACAGGGCAGTCCATGCTTGACAGGTAATCAAAGTCGCCCATTTTCATAATAGTTAAATAATGAAAGGACAGTGACGCAGGAAGAAAGAAAAAAAATGTTTTCAAATCTGAATGGGTAACCAGTCATCACTTTGGAGGTCAAAAAATGAGGTTATATTGTTGAAAGCTTGTTATAGCTAGTTTTTATTGAATGGCAAACAGATTTGTTTATATAATCTGTTTTCTGTCACACCTCACCTATGGTGTTTAAATAAGCATTCAAAATGAAACGTGTTATATAACTTAAACGTTAGCAGTCTCTCGACAGAAAATGGAGTCAGCAGCAACAAATGTGCAATTCAACGAGTCAACTTTATCTGGCAGCAGCATTTGTGTGTGTGTTGGGGGGGCTGATTATTTATACATGTGTGCACAGGGCAAAAGAAATGTTAGATTGTTTCATGTCCTGTTAAATGGATCACCCTACAGGGGGCAAAAAATATTTGAGTGCATCAGAGCACAGAGGAGGGAAACTAACCAAAAGTTCCTAGTGTCCTTGTTCAGCTGTRCCAAAAACCTCATAGGATGCATGCATTAAAACCTCAATGGATACTTTGCTTTGAGCAAGTTTACTATCCAGGGGTGCCTTTGGAAGGTTTTCAGAGGGCCATTGATAATCTTTGGGTGGCACACCAAACCCAAATCTACAACATCATTTTCAGAAGTTTTCTTAAAGGGATCCACGATTACTCGTAATAGTATACATACACTCACCGGCCACTTTATTAGGTATACCTGTCCAACTG
>NW_013952421.1:109355-114330 GCF_001266775.1 Austrofundulus limnaeus
ATTAAGCTGAGTCAGGCTTGATTTTTAGTAATCTTTTCCTGTTGAATCAATAAATCAAATCAAATCAATCAAATCAAGCAACTCTGTTGCCCTCCATCAATATTTTCCATTTCAGCCTGAGTTGTTTCTACCTTCTCCTCTCTGTCAACACTCTGGTTTCATTTAAAAGAGCCACTCATCAGAAGTTGTCCAAGATTAACCTTCAGGGTGGATATAGCTCGCTAGCAGCCTCGCACCGAGGACCTACACTTCATCATTTAGCCAGAATGCTTTGCGTGTAAATAAAATGGCCCTGTCCGTGTAATATATTTTTTACCTTTTAGTTTAAAAATGACAAAAACTGAACATCCTACAGTATTTTTACAGTCTTTATTTTATAGTTAAAACATATGTTTATTAAAWAAAGTCTAATATTACAACTAATCATGGATCCCTTTAAGAGCACTCCATTATTAAATTCATGGTGCATTATTTTATCCTTAAAAAAAGTGCAGAAGCTGAAAGACAATACCCAACACCAAAGGTTCTAGTTAGTGTGCATGAAAAGTGCACACTGCTGTCTTTCTGTTGCTCTTTATTATTATTTATTATACCGTCAACTTCTCCTGTGCCATGCATTGAGTCCTGCATACTTTGTCCTAGAGCTACCATTGTAACTTCTAATTGTAAATCACACTCCTAGGATGATGGCTATGACTCATACTGGTCTTAAAACATATAGTTATTAAATTTTATAAGCTTTTATTAAGCTTAAAACTGTCATTACATGTAMTAGTGGCAGCAGTTTTGTTATTGAGCAAAACTGCCATCAATCCTGACAGATATGCTAATTTTGAACATGTTGGAGATTTATTTACTTCACAATTTGATATTTTGAAAAGTATATGTTTGCATGAGACCTATTTAACCTCATTACAAACACATTTTCAGTTCTATGGCATAAGCCAACACTTCCCATCTCCCATCTTGTCACATATTGACGCTTTGTCAGGTACCGTCTGCGTCTGGTTTTGATGCGTCAAGTAACTCTCGCGTCAGTTATTGATGCTCATGACTTTTCTGGGTTTGTGCCACATAGGGGTCTTTGGGTTGGAGTCCGTGGTTAATATTAAGGATCAGGATTACTGGTTAATTTTAGGTACTGAGGTCAGGGATAAGATGTCTAGGACTAACAGAAGTTAAATTTAGGGTCTGCGAAGGTTAGTTGTTGTGCATTTCTTACTCGTTTCAAAAATATGACAACATGCTCCTCCTCCTCCTCTCATCTTGTGAATACCTAAACCGGACGCAGACGGTACCTGACCAAGCTTCAATATGTGAAAAGTTGGGAGTGAGAATGGGTTTGCACAAGCTAATGGTGATTGTAGATATCATCCTAAATCACATCTGGACTTAGTGGCTTTCAGTAAAGCATGAAACTTGGCTATTTTGCAGTATTTCATTGTTTTTATCTTAAGTCAAACTAGATTGTATTTGTTCTGTTTTTTTTATTTTTATTTATGTTATAGTGTGTTCAGTCAGTGTTACTTATTTTACAATTATTTCTGTGTGTAGCATTGGAGCCAGTGGCAGTTGTTTCTAAATGTACTATTAGAAAATTTCAGGCTTCAGGCAATGGTGTGATTCATTTTCAATGTACACTTGCTTTTTTGCAAAAAAAAATGTCTAGTTTCTTCAGTTATTGAACAGAGCAAGACCTAGAAATTGTAGGTTTTTATTTGTATTTTTAACTTTTTCCTGCCCTAATCCAGTGTGTTTTGTTGTATAGGTGACTACTTTGGCATTCTGATGGATAAGAAGGTGACAGGGTTTCCCTTCAGTATCATAGAAAACCCAATGTATTGGGGAAGCACTGCCAACTACCTGGGCCTTGCACTCATGTAAGTAAGTTTGTGGATTTTCAGAAGTGTAAATGGTACAAAAATGTTATTTCAGTTTATTTGTGTCCAGTGATTTGTCATTTAATGTCTATTTTTTAAAAAAAAGAGTTGTAATTAAGTTTTAATTAGAAAGTTCTAGGCTTAAAACATCAGTAGAAGTGATCTTTCACATGGAGGGGCAACAGTTCTGATCTTCATCAGATGCTGTTAAAATAAAAATACTGCACACACGAGCTATATGCATAATGAATTGTCACCTGAAAATGGAGAGTTTTGTTTTCTCCAAGTTGCAACTCACTCCTGAAAAAGGTYGCAAGGTAAAAAGTTTTACGTGCTCCAGTCTCTATGGCAACTGTGACAACATTGCTCAGCGCTCAGTGTGCGTGGTTGCTAAGCAAGCTTTCCAGAGTTGATGAGCCAGCCGCTAATAAAAGCTGTTGGGTTCCTTTTTTTTTCCTCTCAGAGCTCATATATGATCCTTGATTATCATTACCATGTCTGTTGTCCCTTTTGTATTGACTAGTTTGATTTTAGTCCACTTCTGCTCTGAGCAAGCCAGTGCTTAATTTTCATACCATCTTTCACCCCCACTCCCCTTTTTCTTTCATTGCACAGTCAGTTGAGATATTTCCACAACCCAAACCTCAGCTCTCTTTGCCGTCATCAACCTTTTGTTTCTTTTTGTTGTGGTCTCGAGGGTGAAAAACATACTAAAATATAAAAACCAATCATTCAGCTCAATCTGAGCTGAGACAGACCTGATGATGTTGAGCTGAATGTGTGCAGCCAGTGCAAAAGAAAAAGAAAGATTAAACGTCCGGACAGATTGGTGGAAGTGAAATATATTTGCACGTGTTAAAAGGCCATGTGACTGTTTTGCAAAAATTACAATATCAGATCACATGGATAACAGAGTTGGACGTGCAGGCACATTCCTGGCTCCATGGATACTAGCAGTAATTTAATGCAGAATGGTCACACAATCATACACACAATCATGTCCTTTCCTGCAGCAAGTCAGCCCACAGCTGTTGTAATTAGCCTTCGCGACTCAGCAGATTGTTACTGGTTTGAAGTTGTGAAAAATAGTGTGTTCATTTACTTCATTACGTGTTCACAAACAAATGGAAATATCAACAATACTTGAATGTTTGAATGTGAAGACACTCATACAACCACACAGCGCTGTGGACTGAGAGAGAATTTATTYCTGAAGTCTGCAGTCGACCCCAAGACAGGAAATGCATCCACATTTGACAACTTCTTTGAGACCTGATCCTGCCTACAACCATCACTGAAGGGAACACTTCCTGTTCTGGGGTCAGGTCCTCAAACATCTCTTCCTGTCAGCTCATAAGTTAATCCAAATTCTNAAAGGCAACGTGGATTTTACCTTAAAACTATTTAAGTCTCTTTTACAAAAAACCAAACCACCATGGCCGAAAGGCAACGTGGAGTTTACTTAAAACTATTTAAGTCTCTTTTATAAAAACTCAACCACCATGGCCGAAAGGCAARGTGGATTTTACCTTAAAACTATTTAAGCCTCTCTTACAAAAACTCAARCACCATGGCCGAAAGGCAACATTGGTTTTAAAGACCAACCATCAATATCTGTTCTGATAACATTGATTTTATAGACCAACCACCATGGTATCCAAGATTGCAAGGTTTTGCAACTTAAATCAATGTACCTCACAAAAATGTGCTTTGTATGACTCAACTCTTACATAACACAGCACTCGATCGATGATTCTGTTTATTTTATGTAGTGTTGCCAACCTTCTGAGCCAGAAAAGTCCCTATTGGCTGTCTTAAAAGTTGCTAAAAGTCACTAGATGACATTATCACTGAATTRGCATATTTCTGTTTGCCAATAATTGTAATCTGAGCTATAGTTTAGTTTAATTTATTCATACATTTACATATTTCTCCAGAAAATTAGCTTTTATCGTTCTCTTAAATAATACATATTGATCTTGCATTTTTGATGTCATCTTCCAGATTATTCCATAATTTAATTCCCTGAACTAAGTTGCTCCGTTCCTTTAAACTGGTTGTAACTTTAGGTCTCCCAAACATGTCCATCCCCTTGAGATCATAACCACTCTCTCCTTTAATAAAGTGTTATTGGATGTTTGAYGGTAATGTGTTTTTATTAGCCRTACATAACTGACAAAAATACCATAATCAACTAAATTATAGAATTTCAATAKCTTTAACTGATGGAACCATATATTTAATGGGTGATAATATTGCTTTCTGGTGATAATTTTTATGGCTCTTTCTGTAAAATAAAAATTAAGCTCTATAATTGTTTACATGCTTTTCCCCAAACATCAAAACAGTAGATCAAGAGTGGAACAATTATTGCATTATATAATATAAACAGAGCTTTATCATTACACTTTATCATTTAATTTAAATTTTATTTCATTGTTTATTAATAGAGCCACTTCACCCCATTTTATTACTTCTACTCATACTATAAAGATGATATCCTTTAATGTTATTTGTATGTTCATCGTGTAACAATGATTCTGACAATGCCATTAAACTAAAATTTCTGTATAATTTTTTTAAATAATCTGTTATGGTAAATAATTTAGCATTAGTACTTCTACTGTTAAAGTGTATAATAGATAGACCCTCTTTATTATTATTATCATTAAATTGCTCAACATTGTAAWATTCACCGTCTTTGATTGTTGGAATACTTTTAAACCTATCATTTCATCTTTAGAATCTGAATCACTGTATGTCATATTATGATGTAAATGTCCATTTGTTCTTATACTTCCATAATTTTGCTTACCCCAGTTGTTTCATTTACTTTTGTAACTTGGCCCTTCTTACGTTCATTTAAATACCTCTAAGTCCTTCAGCTCCTTAATCATTCTTGCCCGTGAACCGTCCTTCACTCTCACCCAAATATTTACATTGCATGTCCAAGCTGCAACTATCTTTTTTCTGTTCCTTCAACAACTTTGCTTCACGTACTATGGTTCCATTTTTTAATGTTCATTTATATAAACGTTAAACACAGAAGATGAAGAAATGTGTGTGTGTGTGTGTGTGTGTGTGTGTGTGTGTGT
>NW_013952421.1:118861-125147 GCF_001266775.1 Austrofundulus limnaeus
CCATTATTCACCTAAGAAAAAACTATAGTATGTGTAGTGCTGTTACAAAATCAAAGACTAAATAGAACCCCAATAAATTTATTCAGTTGGAAGGTAAAACTGATCCAACATGTTCAATTGGGTAAAGACTGGGGGACTTTGTTGGTGACAAGAGAATCCCAAAATGATGCAGGCAGTCCAAAGACACAGGTGGTTGTGGATTTTCTTGTTAAAAGTTGTACCCATACCCTATACTTGGATTAATATGGGTAGGTCTCTCCACAGCGTTGGCAGGATTGGTTATTTTCCCTTGGTGCCACAATTGATGCACAAGATGGCCGTCCAAGGCAATTAATACCACATAATCAATCCATGCCTCCCATTTGTGGCAACTCTTTGCACAGATGTTCACATTGGATAGTAAAACTGTAGTCCAACGAATGTTGGTTATAGACCTGGGTGTTGAAAAGACTCCTGCATCTGTGTCCATATAGCAGGTTCAGATGTCCTGGGGTTCTGTAGTGCTTGGTGTACAATGCAACAACCCTCCTTTGTGTGGTCAGTTTGGGCAAGTTGAACTTTTAATATGTGTGAATGCACACATTCCCATTTGTTTCAACAGTGCCCACTGTGGCATCTGTATGCCCCACATGCTAATAGTAAGGTATTTACACAAAACAACCAGTTGGGCTTAGGCAAACTCACAATGTTAACTGTCAAACTCCGTCAAGTGTTAGTAATGTTGTCTATGGCATCTATGAGGCATCCCCTGTGTCTGCTGACTGTTGAACACTTCATTAAAACTATTGCTACACTAGTGATACCAGCACTGATGCCCTCTGGTCCCTGTCCTTGATAAGCCAGTTCTTTTCAAATCTAATTATTTACAAATATAGTATGTGTACCCAGTTTTGTRCAAATTAAACCATTACTTCTGGAAGCTTAACATTGTTTTGTCAGTGAGTGCTTTCACAGGAACGACTGTTTGCAGATTACATAAAAAAGCAAGCTAGCAGGAACTTTTAGATAAAAGCATGTATTATAAAAGTTATACAAACATTCTGAACACATTTAAATTTGTAAAATGCTAAGATACTCATCTTTTCCTTCAATAGCTTGTAGTAACATTACAGATGAAGGTTTATTCTTTATCTAGTCAGAAAAAAAACCATGTCAATGATCACTTGACATATGTAGATAATGAACTTCAGGCATAATCACAATTTTTCTTTCAGCACTCTTTTGATGTCTGGGTTCCCACCTTAACTATTTTTGTAACTCTCYGAGCTTTGGCTTTCAAAGACAGCCTACGGCTTTTGAGAGAAAAAGCTTTGAATCTTTTTCTCACTTTATCCTGAGCCCAATGCGTTCATTATACAGACAATGTTAARGGTGGGATGAAGAAGAAAGTTGCATATGTAGAGAAAAAAACATTTAAAGTTTGGGTGAAAATTAAAAATCAGTCTGGCTGAAGTTATAAAAGATAAGATGAACAGAAACAACTTGGACTCCTAAATAGCCATACACTGATGTCTATGTTATATAGGCATAATTTGTAAAACGTGTAAGAAAGAGCGAACTTTTATTACAAGAGTTTACCTTTTAAACTTAATTAAGTTATTTTTATATATTAACAGCAAAAGTCATTTCAGGGCATTTCTCAAAGACATACAAAATCCTATCAATAATTCCAATTCAATTGTAATAATTTTAATCCATTTGTAATATAATACAGTTAAAAGTAATATTATACAATTAAAAGGAAAATTAGTAATACCTCAACATGGTGGCTTACCTGAAACTGTTCAGACTGAAGAAATCTCTTGGAGGAGAGACAAATTGTTTTATTTAAGAACCTGTCCAGAGGACCTATTTATCTATTGTTTTWTTTTTCTTTCTGGATTTCTGAGATGTATCAGGACAGAATCAAGATGAGATGCATGCCATTGACCTTAACTAGCTGGGGGTTGAGAAGAGACACTGACAAATGAGAAGAAAAACAGCAAACATAGGGTTATTGACAGCAAAAACTGAAAATGCTTAAATGCAGAGCAAAAGGGTAAACACAGTGGAGCCTCACGGACAGAAACAGGAAGTTGGTTCCACAAGAGAGGAGCCTGAAAACTGAAAGTTCTGCCTCCCATTCTACTTTTAGAAACTAACTTCAATTAAAACTGCAGTCAGATCACTAGCTGTACAGTACATTAAGTTTTTTATATAGCATACTTTACGTATACCAAAGATTTATGTGCAGTGAGTGGAAAAATTCACACCAGTTTGATATTTCTTGTTGTTCTTCGTCTGACAGACTTTTTCAATTTGGTTATACATAATGGATCTACATAAAACAKAGATTAATGAAGTTAAATGAGGAGGGGGTAAAAGTTTTAAATTTTACCAACTATGTAACTAAACAAATAGTGCATAAATGTAAGAAATGGGAATTTTAAGTGTTGTTCAAATTTTTTGGTCAATATTTGATTATTCTTAAAATATGGCCCATCTCCTGATATTACCACCACTTTTAATACCCCACATCAACCCCCAATTGACCAACCACCCCTGATCCACACACAACATGCACACACTGGGTTAAAGCTACTCAGTCAGGAGTGTCATATTAGGAAGAACATTATTTAATCAAGCCACAGCATGCACCTTGAAGCTGTTTAGCTTTTCCTTCAAGAAGATTCCTGTCTCTGTTTTATTTTGTTTGTTTTTTTGACAATTCCCTGCAGGAAATTAGTTTTCTCATAATTTTTTAGTGGGGTGTAAAATAACTGGTACGTTCCACTCTTAAGTTGCATCATGTGGTCTGCCTGTGGGGTAAAGTGATCTCTATGAGTCAGGGACAACAGTGATCCTCTGACTTTTAGAAAATCATTTTCAGCTCAAGGCAATAGCAAAAAATCCCCTCCTGTAAATGATTTGTGAGGATCAAAGTCCCTCCAGGTTTCTTTATTATTTTTAAATTCATGTTTTTTCTTCAGARTATTCAACCTCTGCCCATTTTTAATCCTGAAAGATTCAGTCTCTAAAACGTTCTTATTGTACTATCATACTTTTTATAATTAGGGTTGTTAAAAGTATAAACATTGTCTCTGAATGTATATTTGGGTCAAACTGTATGCTCTTTGAAATCATGGTTAGGGTTAGCTTAAAGGGACCCAGGATTAGTTGTAACATTAAACTTTATTTGATAAACATTTATTTTAACTGTAAAATAAAGACTGTAAAAATACCGTAGGCTGTTTTAGTTTTGTAAAAAAAAATTTTAAATATTTTTACACGGACGGAGCATTTTATTTACACACAAAGCATTCTGGGTAAATGATGACGTGGATAGGTCATCAGTGCGAGGCTGCTAACGAGCTATATCCTCCCTGAAGGTTAATCTTGGACAATATCTGATGATCGACTCTTAAATGAAACCAGAGAGCGTTGACAGAGAGGAGAAGGTAGAAATGACTCAGCCTGTAACTGAAAATATAGATGGAGGACAACAGAGCTGCTTCATGGAAGAAGAACCTCAGCTTAGCCTGTCTTTGCACTAACGCTGATGCTATATTGCCTTATATATATTAGCTCTGTGCTAGCGCGACAAACTAACAAGCTAAACTGTTGTCCTCCATCTATATTTTCAGTTACAGGCTGAGTCATTTCTACCTTCTCCTCTCTGTCAACGCTCTCTGGTTTCATTTAAGAGTCGATCATCAGATATTGTCCAAGATTAACCTTCAGGGTGGATATCTAGCAGCCTCGCACCGATGACCTAATCCACATCATCATTTACCCAGAATGCTTTGTGTGGAAATAAAATGGCTTCGTCCATGTTAAATTTATTTAAATTTTTTTTTTACAAAACTAAACAGCCAACAGTATTTTTACAGTCTTTACAGTACATATAAAATTATTCAAATACAAAAACATGCACAATAGGTTGTCTTCAGGTCCAGGCCTCCCTTGAAAAAGAGACCTGAGAACTCATCAAGACTTGCCTGGTTAAATCACGGTAAATAAATGCACAAGGACAGATTGCAATTGAAAATAATATATATTGAGAGTTGATCATTTAAAAAATGTAACATTGCAAAATCCTAATGTGATTTTTAGAACACATAACAAACTGCCCCTTGCACTGTGACTGCTGGATATGGGCACCAGGGACCCCCGTGACCCTGAAAGGAATAAGCGGGTATAGATAATGGATGGATGGATAACAYAACAGCAACTCTTCCTTTCTGGGTCAAATGATTAAGCTGTTGRGTCGTATCACAACAAATCATCCGGATGAACATATCTCAGTGTGAGAGGAAAACAAAAGGTCAACATATAAAAAGGTTTTTGTCATAACTTTAAATAAATAGATTATTTRATACATTTTCTATTAGCTGTTGTGYGAAAACTGTGTCACTCTTWAKKKRTMGYYYAAAKKWMYKCCAATCAAGTCAGYTGACACTGACGAGTTTAGGTTTTTTTCATTTCTAGGAATTACAGTTTGTATGTGGGTCAGTGGGCAATAGACGCTACAAAACAAGGTGTGTTGACTCACCATATCAAACTGGTTTAAGTGAGTCAGCAGGGCTCACTAAACTGGGGGTTGTGCATCAAACGTGAAGCTGATAAAAGCCATGAATTGAATGTAATCGCAGTTATTTAACTGACACAGAAATCATAGAAAGAAATGAGAGGACCACTAAAACACTAGTTTTATTTCAGTCTTCCTGTCTTTGACACACATCATTCATAACATGCCCTGAAAAAAAACCCATTCGGAATAGATGTAGCAAGCGTTATCGAAACATAGTAAAGGTGTAAAAAGAAGTATTGGATCAGCATGTGAATGGAGACAAAAGAGCTGCTAAATTAAATTGTGGCTGCTATAGATAAAATGCGGACTGGTGAACAAAATCCATTTCCAAATACCCCCCTATATCGATCTGCTACACATCCCCTGGTTTACCTTTATGTGTTCATTTCCTCACAGCTAACATGCAGTACGCAACTTTTACCTTTTGCATTTGTATATTAAACGTTTGCGTACAGTGGGTGGCAAAACTTACACCACATCCTTTTACTTTTTGCAGTTTTATGTTGCAGTTTGATGCTCCTGTCATTTAGATGTTGTATTTTATCCTCATTAATCTGCARTCAGTACCTCATATTAACAAAATGAAAACAGAAATTTACAAGAATAAGAACTGTCGCTTTTAGATGAAATGACAACTAAGCTAATGGGCCTCAATTCTAAATGTTATTTATGAAAAAATATAAAAATATAATGTAATATAAAAAATATATAGCATCATGCTTTGGAGGAACATTTCATCAGCATGGACTTGGAGAACTGTCAGGATTGAGGGGATAAAAACCTTTCTTACTGTTATGGTTGGTGTCTGTGTTAATGTTTTGTTCTAGTTTTCTGTCTTGTCATCTGTTTTCTTCCTCCTGTCTGCCTGTGCTCCAGCCCCGRCCACTCACACCTGATCTTCATGTATCTTCCCCAGGTGTTTCTTGTTTTAGCTCATTATTTTTCCCTTTATATTCTGTTCAGTGTCTTCAGTGTTTGCCAGATCCTTGTTAACTGTTTGTGTTCTGTTAGATGTTCAAGTTCTTGTTTAAAGCCAAAGTCAAACTTTTGTGTTTAGTTTGCTGCCACGTCAGCCTCTTGTTTTCAGTTTATTAAATATTTTTTCCACCTCACTCAGTCCTGTGTCTGGGGTTCTTACCTAACCAAGCCACTCATAACAGAAGGATCTGACCTACTTAAACCCCAGCAGACTGAGGTGAGGATTTTTTGTTTGTTTATTTTTCCAGCACCAAGAGGAACAATGGAATTTTTATTTTTTTATCTTTATTTTTTTGGGTGTCTGTTCTGAGGCTGGCTGCACTCATCAGACCACTATCCTGGGGATCCTGGAGAAAATGCAGCGCGATCTGGCTGACCTTAGAGGACTTTTTTCATCAGGGTGTTCCTCAGATTTGGCGGCGCTGGGGGGTTTCTGGGGCCCACCTTCCCCACCCCTTTGATTCTGGTCCTCCTGCTATGGTTCTTGCTGGCCCTAAAGCTCTGGTTCCTGCAGGCCCTCCAGCTCTTGTTCCTGCGGGCCCTCAAGCTCTGGTTCCTGTGGGACCTTCAACTTTGGTTCCTGTTGGACCTCCTGCTGAGCCCTCTGCTCCTGAGGTTCCTGGGTCGTCGGCTATCGCCTCCATGTCACCTGGTTCGGTTGCCATGGCCTCTTCGTCTCCTCTGTTGCCTTTGGTCACCATTGCCAAGGCTCTGGCTCCCTCAACCTCCGCCGGCTCC
>NW_013952421.1:125276-129983 GCF_001266775.1 Austrofundulus limnaeus
CAGTAATACTGGTTACAATCAGTTAACTCTGACATGTAGAAAAATAAATAATTAAATGAAAAACACGCTCAACAAACAGATCTGTCTTAATTGGAATAATTTTATTGAAAGAAGATTTTTTTTTAAGTTTTACAAAATTTACAGCAATTTCAGACACTTATGCAAAGTCAAAAAAGCTTGTTACATTTAAGAAATGACTCAGAAATGTTATGATTGGTGTCTGTGTTAATGCTTTGTTCTAGTTTTCTGTCTTGTCGTCTGTTTTCTTCCTCCTGTCTGCCTGTGCTCCAGCCCCGCCCACTCACACCTGATCCTCATGTATCTTCCCCAGGTGTTTCTTGTTTTAGCTCATTAGTTTTCCCTTTATATTCTGTTCAGTGTCTTCGGTGTTTGTCAGATACTTGTTAACTGTTTATGTGTTCTGTTAGATGTTCAAGTTCGTTTCAAGCCAAAGTCAAGCTTTTGTATTTAGTTTGCTGCCACGTCAGCCTCTTGTTTTCATTTTATTAAATGTTTTTTCCACCTCACTCAGTCCTGCGTCTGGGAATCTTACCTAACCAAGCCACTCATAACACTTACAGAGCTCCATATTTCAGACAGGGCCAAACACACATAGCAAAAGTTGTCTTGCCCAGTTCTGGCCCTCACAATGCATTAACACCATAGCAAAGAATGATGGTCCTTTTTGGTGGCCCAGATGTGGTTTGCCAGATGTGGTCCATGCATGGGCCAGCACCACATAAACTAAACTACAACCAGGTCAGCTGTGGCATGCCATCTTAAAAGCAGTGCCAGACCTGGACCATATCCCGTTGACAAACCTCTTGTCATGCCAGCAGTGCCATCTTAACACCAAATCTGCTATGTAGGAAGGTTCACCTTCAAATATGACAATGACCTAAAGAACACAAATAACTGGTAAATGGACTGTACTTATGCACATTTTTATCCAACCAGGATACTCAAAGCACTTTACAACACATTCTCTGCCCTCATTTACCCATCAATACTCATACATTCATTCAGCACTATAACTATATCTCTCTACAAAACTTATCTGAATAAATCATTCTGTAGAGACTACTTATTGCTTTAGATCATATTCATACACTGATGGGACACACATCAGAGGCAATGAAGGGTTCAGTGTCTTGCCCAGGGACACTTGGAAATCTGACTGAGTAGCTGTGAAATGGAACCCCCAGCTCTCTCAATGGAGGACTCTAAACACTCAGCCGCAACAGAAGACAACACAAGAGTGGCTTAGTGACATCTCTGTGAATGTCCTCGATTGGACCAGTCAGATCCCTGATTTTAAACCCTATCAAGCATCTTCAGAAGTGCCTGACATTGACCAGTTAAGTCTATGTTTTATTGTGTTATATGGTAAGAGCCAAAAACGCTGTTATGAAAGCGAAATTGGAGCAAAAACGTAAAGTCTGTTTATTAACAAAATGAGTTCAGGCATCAAATAAAATTTTGGGCAAACATGCCAAGTTGTATGGACTGTCCATAATTTACACAAATTTTCCCTCATTTTGCAGGTATACGGAGGTATAGAGCAATCTCAGATTTATTTTTGAGTTTTACAGATTTTAAAAAATCAGTTTCAAATTGATTTCACATGTCAGAGCCTGTTGGACATTAAAAACAATAAACATATATACTTGCTCAACCGCTCTAAATAAGTTCTCCAATCCTCATTTCCTCATTTTACAAATGTTTTGCAAAAATTACAGATTTTTGAGGCTCATTATATAGGTAAACATCCAAAGAGGTTGACATGTAAGCTAAAGTGTTAAAAGTATAAACATGAAACAAAACAACGGACTGATATTCAGAAAGTAAACAATTAACAAACATGACAGAAAACAGAAGAATCAAACCGTGACTGAGAAAAAACAGAGTATGACTAAGCCAGGAGAGGTGATATTAATTATATCAACTGGGCTAATTAACAGCTGTGGGACAGGTGAGTAATGAGTAGAGACCAAGCATAAGCATAACTGAAGGACCAATGATCAATGATAGAGGAAGAAAACTAAGAATARTGAAATTTGAAGAATATCTACATCAACAAGGCAATGTATGACTAATAAAGTATAAACACAAACCCCAAGATAATGACAATCTAATTAAAAATGTTACTGAACACCACTTCAAAAGGATCCAAATTATCTCTTCAAATGAGGAGTTGTATTTTTAACTTGTAGATTTTTAGAAATATTTCCTGCAACGATTGATGCATAGATTGTTTTCATCTTTTATCTCACCCTAAAAAAATATTAGCATTTTTTTAATCCTCAACAAAACCTACAGTAACKCCATTAGGTACATTAAGGGCCCAGCATACTCAATCCAAACAGTCAAATCTCAGTCACAAGATACAAAGGACATTTATTTTTGATATCCACCATTTGGCCACAAATCTYTTATWGATAGAGTGCCAGACTTTTCTGCAGATGGATTCATCCATGTACAATGTCTTGGTTATCTCCATCCAGGGGTTTTTGGCCATTTGACTTTCTTTATAAGTGTCTGGAAGAGTCACACAGATGGTTGTACTTTCTGACTGCCTCAGACAACTGCACCTCAAGTCTCTCCATGTTGTTTGAACGCACAARGGCCCACTTCTGGAACTGGAGTAGTTAAAGCAAAATGTCACCTTTGTTGTCTTGAGTTCTTTTTCACACAAACAAGCACACCCACAAATGTCTAACCAATCACACAATGCTTGGCACATTTGCTTGAGGGAAAAAGTTCAGTATGATTTTGCGGCTTCTGGTGGAATTTCTGGGGTGATTTAATATGCGAGTTCAAGTGCTAAACTGTAAACAGGAGACCGAACAGCCAAAGTTTTGAAGCTGAACAACAGTCAAACATCTGTTTTTCCCAAACTCCACCAACTAGTCTGATCTGAAGCTCTTTCAGGATGCTAATGCAGCACAATAAAAGATCACTATGCTGTTGCTCCTAAACACAGTGTTTTGTGTTTGCGCTGCTTTTTCTCACTCGAGTTTATTTAACAATTTTTCCCCTACATTCTCAGTATTTCTTTGTGTCTGTGCTTTGTATCAGTTATTTGTCTTCAGATCTATGTTAATGTGTTGCCCTCTGATCAGCTATAGAGACAGATGCTGCTCACACATATTAATCTTTCCTCGATGTGACGTGTTTTGATTCAAAGCTGAGTCACTGCTGTTTTTTGATRAGGTATATGTAGGTCAGTTCATTGTTTTGTAAACCTTTCTTTCCCACTGCTTCCCATCTTCCGTTTTGTCTCCAGGGGTGCCAGTCCTGCTGGTCTTGTCCTGACTCTCATAGTGGCCATGACTTACAAGGTGGCAATAAGCTTTGAAGGGTGAGTTTTTTCTTGTCTATCCTGGGAACTGCTCCAATTTTTTATTAAACTGTTTGGTTATTCAGTCCTAGAAAATACACTAAGCCTTACACACCAGGGTTTGTAATCAGGTACTCATTTTTTTGCCTTTAGAAAAACAGTCACATGCTTAATCCATGTACAAAACATGTATTCCACTTTTCTGCATTCAGTAGTGATTAGGTAATTATTCTCCTGCCACTGGGAGAGAGGAAGTAATCAAAAAGTCCTTATCAGATGTTAAACACACCAACAATCAGTTTAAATCAAAGTGACAGAAAAACACTGCCACATAAACAACCCCCAATAAAACATTTTTGCTGCCAGTCATCTTCCAAAAAGTCAAAAGTTTTTTTTTAGTATTTAATGTTTTTAGGACAAAGAGACCAAAATGATTTTAAGATAATAATAAAACAGCAGGATCTGTAAGACAAACTATAAAACATGACAAGCTGATCAGCATTCAAAAATGCAACCAAGGCTGTAGATGTGGGTGGCATGTTTGAATTTGCTTTTTGGATGCTGTCAGAAAGACTTTAGATATTTCTAGGACTGACGTGGGTTGGCGAGCTTCTACAACATCCTCTAGATGTTGGCGAAAATAAATAATTTCTACTTTATTTGTTGATACAGCTTTGTAGGGGAAAGTAAGCATGCACTGAGTGGTTCTGGTTGTGATTTATCTTCTGATCTGCAGGTGGATTGGTAATAAGGAGCATTAGAGAAAAATGCTGACTAGAAGTTTTGACGGTCACCTATGCAGCTGTCGCCCAAAATTACATTTGTCATTTTTCTTTTCTAAAATCCAATGATATTTCTGGATTTATGTCTGTAATAATCTAAGCTGACACAATGCAGATGTTTTAATGTATAGACTGTATAAGAACTGCAAAAGCCCAATTATTCACCGCCGCAGCCATAAAGCTGTCTCTCACAACATGACAGCCCTCTTAACACAAAGATTGTTGGTCATAACYAAAAAAAGAATAACTTGTTAGGGGTAGAAATGTCTGTTGTCACACATCAATTTGTTTAGTCGACTTTTTGATGTATAACTTGTCAAATTTGTAGGAATGAGATTTTGTTTGCAGAAGGTTTAAACAGCTCAAAACTTGGAGTGCACGCCATTGTACTGTAAGTTGTACATGTATTGGTTAAAATATTTAAAATTCATTAAACCTAAACAGCAGTTGTGTCATGTAAGCTCTAACATTATGTGTTCTGTTTAAACTATAAATGGTTTTACTGTTTGTATATATGCAGGAGATAAATCCTGTTTGTGTTTGTGTTTATGTGAAATAATAATAATTATTATTTATTTAATTTTA
>NW_013952421.1:136726-138433 GCF_001266775.1 Austrofundulus limnaeus
GTATTCCACAACAGTGATCTTTAGTAACTCTTTTAATACTTAAACCCCCTTATCATTTTGAAATATATCTAAACATTTTATCTAGTTTGTTTTCTGCTTTGGTTTAAGAAATAGTTGCAAAATTGTGTTGCACACTATGTCTACGGGGCTCTGCAATTGTCTTTTTATGGTGTAATGGAAGCAAATGCAGCACTTGTTTCCTAATTTTCAACCTTTGATAACCTCTAAAATCTTAACGGATGGTCCGATTTTCAGAAACTAAACAATTTTGGAATCAGTGTACATAGAGCCTTATGAGTAAAAATGAAAACCAGCTCTAAAATAAGTTAAAAAATGTTATCAAAGTCCCTAACTATGTTAAAACATACATACATTACAAAAATATTGTTTTTTTACTGCAGTGAAATAAATACTGTGTAAATACTGTAGTTCTCCTTAGACAGCACAAACTAATCCTCTACATCCACTAGGCCTGGGCGATAAACCGAAAAATAACTGATACGGACATTTATGTCCATAACCAACATCATTTTGCCCGTGTCGGTATTTTCAGTATTTTAAAAAATGAGGAAAAGAGAAACCTGCATGTTTTCTGTTGCCGTCTTAAGCCACCCAGTGTGATACAGACGTTGCATTCAACAAATCAAACAAATCCCATAGCTTAGTTTATCCAATCAGAGCAGAGCAGGGCAGGTGTTTCTGATGTRGGTGAAGCAGTCTACGTGATAAACACCGGTCAGTCTGCAGTTCCTGTCCTGAGCGAGCAAACCCCATCCTCCACACTTCGCTCCCGAGCTACCCGAGACATTGGTATCTAAAATCTAACAGACCATTAGTTTATGTGTTCAGCGCTTCGTTATCGATCACATTATGTCCAACTTTGCTCGGGTGACCAAACTCCTCTGCTCGACAGCGCTGTTACGAGAGCGCCCCGAGTTGCACACAGGCTGAGTTGTTCTGAGAGACACTGTTTCAGCTCTTCTAATGAAACAATATTAACTCTTAACAGATAAACATTTGTTTGTCCCATATTATTGAAAAGACGAGTCTCCGCTTAGCGTTACCCTCCCTCCCCTCCACACACACACACACACACACACACACACAAAAAAGCCAACATTATGTTCCCGCTATGTAGTTTATCATAAACATCTACAAATTTCAATCTTAACAATATAGCCTGCTTATATTTAGAACCATACTGTGACTGAACTGCTCTGTGATTCAATAAATGATCAAATATGAAGAATAAATTGTATTAAATAATTACATGAGCTCACTAAATAATATAATCTTTTTGAAAGAAATAGTTATTTTAATAGAGAAATCAGTCAGCCGCACACCCCGCCGGCATGCTGGGGGTTCCCGGGGTCTGGGGCTGAGCGCTGGGGTGTGTGCCAGCCTGGCCTGGTGACTGCCTGCTGGGGCTCAGGGCCTCTGGCCCTGTCAAGCTTTGGCCTGGAGGGGGTGCGCCCTGGGGGCCCGGACCTCTGTGCCCTTCCCTGGATCTGCTCTGGTGTGGCGGGTGCCGGTGGGGCCCATGAGTTTGTCGCTGCTGGCCCCGGGGGCTTTGCCTGTGGTCGCTTGGGGGACTCTCCCAGTTCTCCTCTATGGTCTGATCTGGGGGGTGGGTGGGCAGATCTTCCCGTGCAGGTGCCCCTTGGGGCTCTGTGCTCGGGATCCCTCTCGGGCCCTTGGGCTCTGGTC
>NW_013952421.1:138892-142064 GCF_001266775.1 Austrofundulus limnaeus
ATTTTCTCTTTACTTAAAAAAATCAGTGATGATGAAGAAATTAAGAAACTAATATTAAGTTATTTCTTCTACTGAAGTGATAAAAAAGAAGAAAATAGATAAATCAGTCAGTCTAACAAATAAAAACATGTATTTAAGTTATTTTGTGCAGTACAAGACCTTTTTTTAAAATAAAATTATACATAATGTGTTTGTTTGCACTGAATAGTTATAATATGGAGATGGTTAAATATTTGTTTCACTATATTTGACTCAAGTCTTCCCAAAAATGTTTTTATTAAATACTAAAAACACTAAAATGATAAATTTAATCTACAGAAAAGCTGTTCAAAATCTAAACTGTGTACTTTGATTAAGAACATGGACACAGTGTATAGTGTTATGACTATACTATACTGTGTACTTGTATGTGGTGGGGGGTGGTAAGAGTTATCGTGCATTTATCGTTATCGAGGTGAACTGGCAAATATATTGCAATATTGATTTTAGGCTATATCGCCCAGCTCTAACGTCCACCCTTTCTACTCCTGTCTTACATTCTCACACGTCATGTGCATGTATTGAAGACACTATTCGCTTCTTCTCACTTTATTTTTTTTGACACACTAAAAGCCTTGTCTAACACCTTTTCTATTCTCCCACACTCTTGTTCAGAGCTTTTCTTGTTGTATTCTGGTTATGAAATTAGGCCAGAAAATGGTTATGAGTGTCCCACTTTCGGACATCTGGTTTTACAGGCACAAGCGAGTACAAAGCTACAAAGCTGTGGACGCATAGAAAAATGATGAAATACTGTGACTCAAGAAATAAGTCAGACCCTGTGGACAAATCTGTTCTTATGATCCAGTTTTGTTAAAGCCTTTGTTGCAAGACATCTTTAGAGGTCAGTTCAAATTGCGGGTTATGAACGTGAACATTTGCCTGCATATGCAGAAGCAGGTCCAGCAAACATGGCATTCATATACAGCTGAGACAATATGCACTGTATAGAGACATTTAACCATTGTGTTCCATTGTGTGCTAATAAATAAGACTAAACCATTCCTATTTTAGGTAAGTCACTGCCTCCGTTAGTGACGCAACATATGTATTAAATGTGTTCTTATGGCAGCTGCAGAGGCGAGGCTGTCTGAATTAGAAGCTCAGCTTTGCGCTGTTGAGAAGCCAACAGCTAGCCAGGCCAGCATTGAGCTGCCATGAGAAGCCTCTCCTGTAAGCGGTCCCTCAGTAGATTCCCGCAAGGCCACCACCCCAAGCTAGCTGGGTGACGGCCCGAAAAAAGCGTAGTGCTAAAGCTAAACTTCCCGACCATCAACACGTTGATGTTTCTAATCACTTCACCCCACACAGCGACACTCCGGTCGAGAAACAGACCCTGGTTATTGGCAGCTTTATAGTCCGAAACGTGGATCTAAGGACTCCAATAACCATGATAAAATGCATTCCAGGAGCCAGAGCGGGCAACATAGAATCTCACTTGAAKCTACTGGCTAATGCTAATGCTAAATACAGTAAGGTCGTGATTCACATCGGTGGTAATGACACTAGGTTACGCCAATCGGAGTTCACTAAAATTAATGTTGCTTCGGTCTGTAACTTTGCAAAGACTATGTTGGACTCTGTAGTTTTCTTTGGCCCCCTCCCCAAGCTGATTAGCTGATTTTGTTGACCACAGAACTTATTGACAATCCAGGGTCCAGACTAGGAAGCAGAGTTGTACACTGAAAAAAAAAAAGATTTTGGGGTGTAGTAACAATTATTTAATTGTTCTTATGAATTTTACAAAAAAAATCAAAATCTCTAAACTACTAGAATTTACTAAATAAACAATATGCATTATAGTATATATCAATAGTACTGTACAAAAAAAGTAAATGCTAATATTATTTTACCAGTAATACTTAAGTGCTTTTTTCTGGACAGCACATAAACATGAATTTATTAAGTAACTTANGAATAGACCTTACCAGGGAGGCTTAAGAGTGTGACCCCCCTGTAATTGGAGCACACCCTCCGGTCCCCCTTTTTAAACAYGGGGACCACCACCCCAGTCTGCCAATCCAGGGGGACTGCCCCCGATGTCCATGCGATATAGCAGAGTCGAGTAAGCCAAAACAACCCTACAACATCCAGAGCCTTYAGGAACTCCGGGCGGATCTCATCCACCCCCGGGGCCCTGCCGCCGAGGAACTTTTTGACCACCTCAGTGACCTCGTCTCCAGAGATTGGAGAGCCCATTACAAAGTCCCCAGGCTCAGCTTCCTCAACAGAAGGCATGTTGGTGGGATTGAGGAGGTCTTCGAAGTATTCTGCCCACCGGCCCACAACGTCATGAGTTGAGGTCAGCAGCACACCATCCCCACTATAAACAGTGTTGGTGCTGCACTGCTTCCCCCATCTGAGTCGCCGGATGGTGGACCAGAATCGCCTCGAAGCCGTGCGGAAGTCTTTCTCCATGGCCTCTCCAAACTCCTCCCATGCCCGGGTTTTTGCCTCAGCGACCACCCGAGCCGCATGCCGCTTTGCCCGCCAGTACCCATCAGCTGCTTCTGGAGTCCCGTAGGCCAAAAAGGCCCGATAGGACTCCTTCTTCAGCTTGACAGCATCRCTCACCGAAGGTGTCCACCAACGAGTTCGAGGGTTGCCGCCGTGACAGGCACCAACAACCTTGCGGCCGCAGCTCCGGTAAGCCGCCTCGCCAATGGAGGTACGGAACATGGTCCATTCAGACTCAATGTCCCCCACCTCCCCTAGAACGTGTTCAAAGTTCTGCTGGAGATGGGAGTTGAAGCTCCGTCTCACAGGGGACTCCGCCAGACGTTCCCAGCAGACCCTCACTACACGTTTTGGCCTGCCAGGTCTGACCGGCTTCCACCCCAACCACCAGAGCCCACTCACTACCAGGTAGTGGTCAGTTGACAGCTCCGCCCCTCTCTTCACCCGAGTGTCCAAGACATACGGCCGCAGATCCGATGAAACGATGAAAAAATCGATCATCGAACTGCAGCCTAGGGTGTCCTGGTGCCAAGTGCACATATGGACACCCTTATGCCTGAACATGGTGTTCGTGATGGACAATCTGTGACAAGCACAGAAGGCCAACAACAGAACACCACTTGAGTTCAGATCGGGGAGGCCATTCCTCCCAACCATGCCCCTCCAGGTCTCACTG
>NW_013952421.1:144174-145951 GCF_001266775.1 Austrofundulus limnaeus
TATTACATGAATGTAGCGTTTAAATTTACTTAACAAACATAAGTGCAAATTTGTTGGAGGATTTTTTTTCAAGTACATCTTACAAGTTTTTTTTTTCAGTGTAGTCTTACACACCTCTCTGCTCCTTCTCCTTTATTACCCACCCAAACCCCCATTAAGATTGTATCAGCCCACACACGGACCAAACTGAATAAATATAAAAACTCTAGAAAAATAAATCATAAAAAATCTTATAAAAATAAACAGTTATTTTACCAGAACAAAACAATAAAACTATTAGGTGTGACTTATTAAATGTCAGATATCTTTCTTCAAAGTCTCTGTTAGTTAATGATCTTATAACTGATCATCATATTGATTTATTCTGTCTCACTGAAACCTGGTTACAACAGGAGGATTTTGTTTGTATAAATGAATCCACTCGTTAATTATTAAAATTTTCATGTTCCTAGAACATCAGAACGTGGTGGAGGAGTAGCTGCCATTTATAAGTCAGAACTATTAATTAGTGCTAAATCAAATATTAGTTATAATTCGTTTGAGTCTTTATCCTTTCTCATCCAAAATGGAAATCAGAACCTCTACTACTTCTTGTTATTTATCGTCCACCAGGCCCTTATTCTCAGTTTTGATCAGAATACTCAGATTTTCTGACTGATTTATTATTTTAACATTCAGGTTGATAGTGAAAGTGATAGRTTAAATATAGCTTTTAGTAATCTAATTGAATCAATTGGTTTTAGTCAAAATGTCCACAGATCTTCTCACTCCCTTCATCACACTCTTGATCTGGTTCTGACGTATGGTATAGAGAGCAAGAACTTAACACATCCTCACAATCCTGTTCTCTCTGACCATTTTTTAATAAACTGTGAGTTTACATTAGCTAACTTTATAGCTACTGAGAGTAAATTTCATTATAGTAGATGTTTATCAGAGAACGCTGTAGCTAAATTTAAAGAATCTCTTCCAACTTTATTTTCCTCTGTCTTACAGAATAATGTAACAAACAACATTAACTTAGATGGTCTTGTTGATAATATTACAACTTTAATGCAAACCTCTCTTGATGAAATTGCTCCACTAAAAAAGGAAGTTATCGATCGGAGGAAGCTGACTCCTTGGTTTAATTCAGAGTTACAGTACGTTCTTTAAAACAGGCATATGAAAACTAGAGAGAAAATGGCACTCCACTAACAGAAGAATCTTATTTAACCTGGAGAGACAGTCTGCTAACATATAAGAAAGCCCTTCGTAAAGCTAGAACTGTTTATTATTCATCTTTAGTAGAAGAGAATAAAAACAATCCCAGGTTTCTGTTCAGTACTATAGCTAGACTAATGAAAAGTCCTATCTCTGTTGAGCCATGTATCCCTATAACTCCATGTAATGATGACTTCATGAGATTCTTTATAGAAAAAAATAATTTAAAAGGAAAAAATTCATGCCAAACTTCCTGCTACTGCCTCTGATTCTCTATCAGTTGGGGCAGCTTTAATGTCACTAGAACCTGATTTATGTCTGGACAGTTTTTGTTCTGTTGAGCTCTCTGAATTATCTAAAATAATAGCTTTATCCAAACCATCAACATGTCTGCTAGATCCCATCCCAATCAGACTGTTCAAAGAAGCATTTCCCTTAATTAATATCCATATTTTAGATGTACTTAATTTATCTTTAATGAATGGTTATGTGCCACAGAGCTTTGTTTGCTGTAATTAAACCTTTACTTAAGAAACCTGATCTTGATTCAGGAGTTTTTGGCCATCTATAGACC
>NW_013952421.1:146472-154618 GCF_001266775.1 Austrofundulus limnaeus
ATATTTATCCATGAAACCTGATGAATCCAACCAGTTACTTAAACTACAAGCATGTCTTAACGACATAAAAACTTGGATGACTCTTGGATGACTCAAGCTTGAATTTTGCCTGAAACTCTCAGACTGAAGAAGTCTCTTGGAGGAGAGACGAAACGTTTCATTAAAGAAGAACCCGTCCAGAAGACCTATACAATTTTTTTCTTTTTGATTTTTTTACCTGGATTACTGAGATGCATCAGGACATTGGATGAATCTTAATTTTCTTGTTCTAAACTCAGATAAGACAGAGGTTATGGTTTTTGAACCTGAACATCTTAGGGATCACCTTTACAGCCTTTCACCTTCTCTGGATGGCATTAATCTGGCCTCCAGTTCGAATGTAAAGAACCTTGGTGTTATTTTTGATCAGGATATGTTTTTTAACCCCCACATTAAAAATGTTACCCGGACAACCTTCTTCCACCTGCGTAATATCACTAAAATTAGAAACATCTTGTCCAAAAATGATGCGGAAAAACTGATTCATGCATTTATCTTGTCTAGGCTGGATTATTGTAATTCTTTATTATATGGGCATCCAAAAAATTCAAAAGAGTTTTCAGTTAATCCAAAATGCTGCTGCTAGAGTTTTAATGAGAGTTGGAAGGAGAGATCATATTTCTCCAGTTTTAGATTCTGTTCATTAGCTCCCTGTCAAATTCAGAAGAGAATTTAAAATATTACTCCTAACATACAAAGCTCTCAACAACCAAGCTCCATCTTATATTAAAGATCTTATTGTACCATACTTTCCTAACAGAGCACTTCACTCTCAGACTGCAGGTTTACTTGTGGTTCCTCAAGTTTCTAAATGTAGAATGGGAGGCAGGGCTTTCAGTTATCAAGCTCCTCTCTTGTGGAACCAACTTCCAGTTTCTGTCCGTGAGGCTGACACTCTGTCTACTTTTAAGATTAGACTAAAGGGGACATATCATGCAAAATCCAATTTTTTTTAGCTGCTAATTGCATTTTGTTGTGTACCTGGAGTCTGTAAGTGTGCAAAAAAGTTGAATTTAGGCTTTTCTGGTGCTGCAAAGTTATCMTTATATACTTTTTGGCTCATGTTTTTCAGCCCGTTCAGTTTGATCTATTTTCTATGACATTTTCTGAGCTATTACATCAYATTATCTGCACAGAATTGCCAAATAAGGTCTGGACTTACCAACCAAAGTTTGCTGCTCTAAATTCTGCTTTGGTTCTGGGTCAAACTCTGGCTCCAACATGTAAGACTGGATGGACTGGTATTCTGTTGTTGACATATTTTAATTAAATTGTAAATAAAATGTTTCTACTCTGCTAGAAAATGTTAACCCCCCACCCCTTAAACCAGAGTGGACAGATCTAGAAGCTGAAGGGGGTGGACCTTGAAGCCCCTTAAAGGAACAGGAACAAAACCAGCTGCTTTGAGAKACTGTTCAGAAAAGGGGTGAAAGAGGGGCTGTAAAATTAGAACAAGAAGGAATTCAGACCAAAGCATTGTAATTCTACTTTATATAGACCCCAACTTAATGATTTATATGTGAAAAGGAAGGATTTAAAAGCATGATATCTCTACTTTAAAGGCATAGTAATCTTGGTGTAAGAAAATGTATGACAATATAAAGTTATCTCTTATTATTCAAACATTTAGCAAATAGATAATATTTTGGGATTCTAGTACAGGAAAGGTTTGGTCTGATTTAATGCCAAATGGTGAGAAAATATAGAGGCCTGCATCTTTTTTATGAGGTCTGAGTCAAAAGTCAGAGGACACCCTTTCCTTTCAGAAAGAAAAGGACAAATGAATAGCCATTCGGTGGCTATATTTGGTGGCTTTCAAGATGTCGGCCATGTTCTGAACATTGATAGGCGTCCTCACCCATTGCTTGCTGGGTATTAAGTCATTTTCCTTTTTCGAAAAGCACAGTGTCTCAGTTGGTAGAACTGTTGCCTCCCAGCAAGAAGGTTGCCGTATCAAATCCCGGCCAGGGACCTTTCTGGGAAGTGTTTGCATGTTCTCTCCATGCGTGCATGGATTTTCTGGACACTCCGGTTTCCTGCCATAGAACAAAAACCTGAATTTTTTCTAATTTCTAGTTTTTCTCTGTTTGGTAACTCTAAATTGTTCCTTGGTGTGAGTGAAAGGGTGAATYGTTGTTTGTCTTGTTTGTCTCCATGTAGCCCTGTGATGGACTTGCGACCTGTCCGGGGTYTACCCTGCCCCTMTCACAGTAACATGCACCATATAGGCACCAGTGACCCTGAAAGGAAGAAGAGGTAAAAGATGATGGATGGATGGATTTTAACTTTTCTTTCTGAAAT
Organism: Austrofundulus limnaeus; assembly: GCF_001266775.1. Taxonomy (NCBI): domain Eukaryota; kingdom Metazoa; phylum Chordata; class Actinopteri; order Cyprinodontiformes; family Rivulidae; genus Austrofundulus; species Austrofundulus limnaeus. The sequence continues at coordinate 148,813 of NW_013952421.1, forward strand.
TAAAGGGTGTCCTTCAACTATTAATTGCTTCTGTACTGTGTATGCAAACATCTGGTTTTACCTTTATTTTCATACACAATCATGCGTACACTGTCATTTTTTTGTACTGACACATGATTGTATGTGTTGGAGCATATTCATATACCTGTGTGTGTCTGTGTGTTTACTTGTATTTGTTATCTTTTTAGGACTGTTTCTGGTATAAACACCTGCTTTTCTTTGAGAACCAAAGACCAGTCCTAATATGGTGGAACACCATTGGTGGGGGGGGGTCTTGTTGTCTACTTGACYTAAGCAGTAGACTGTCATTACTAAGGCCTGGTTTGCATGACAAGATTTAAGAATTGTTGGCCGATTTTCAAAGACTGAGAGACCCCACTCCTGAGGATAAAAAAATCATGTACATACCAGGTTTGGTCCTACAGTGTGTGGTGTACAGCCACACGGCAAGAGACAACACACCACACACGGACACATTTCATTCATGAACGTTCAGATGTAAAATCATGCATGACCTCCAGAGATCGGACATAAGTTCTGAGTAAACATTTCAGATGAGAAAGACGCAGTGTTGATCATTTGTGGACAATTTTTAACAGAGAAAAAAAAATTCAAACTAACTTCTACTATGTCCATAGGTCTTTCTGGTGAGTCATGGCAGTTTTTTTCACATTCAACAGGTTGAAAGCTCATTTAGACACCACACGCTGGAATGTCGGGCCAAAAAAATCCAACATGTTGAATATCCCGATTTGAGATTGAAGCGGTCCCGACATCCTTTCGAGCTGATTAGATCACTCTTAACTCACCACACATGTCAGGAAGATCTGCTAAAATTATCTTTAGAGCCATTATGCTATTCTGAGCACCCTTAAAATTATCAGAAGGGCAAAAATCGGCAGGGTTAACCTGCCGTGTGAACCTGCATGCATCACTTGTATCATTCAGCACCGACACACAGCCACAACTGAAGGATGTGTACCCATTTAATTACTATACAGAAATCACAACTTGCCTTTTTCTCTTGTTTGTTTTGCTCACATTTATTCAACCGTCTTTCTACTTTTTAAGCTTCCTCAATAATAGCAGGAAGTTTTTTTTTCATCTTGTCTCTCCAGATCAATCATTCAGTTTTGTTTGTTTTGTTTAACCACAAGTGGAATATGAAATTCACCTTTTTAAGCTCAAACTGAAAAGATATGTTGGCCATGGTGGAGCCAAAGATGCTCTTGCTTGAAAACGTTTTGCAGTAAGACATTAAGAGTGCAGGTGCATGTGTCGCAGTGGTAACACTAATCTACCGTCATGTTATTTYGCATCAACCTGTGAACTGTGGGGAAGGCTTGTGTCAGATTTTACCACATGCTGTGAATGTGAAAGATTCATACTTTATATTTGTTGTTCATCTCTTGCAGAGATTCTGAATGGTCTCATTCGGTGTGTATACGGATTAGGGTGTCCGGTGGGATATTAGCTCACATGGTGATTTAAATAGGTAAATTATCAGTTGGATAGATGCAGGAGCCCTGCYGCGAACAGGCATTGTGGCTGAATGCCGCTCAACCTTTTAAGCTCATAACCAATCCGATATAAAAACAAAAAGCAGCAGTGAGCTCTGACACAAGGCTAAACAGATAGCTATTTTTACCCTAACACAACAACACGGTAATATCATATCAACCGTTTATGTCTGCCCAGCTCAACTCTTGGCTTATCTTTAAAAAACAGTTTGCGAAGAAGTGTTACCATTCCCAAGTGGGTTCCATTTTTCAGACTTCCAGTGAGTTCAATAACTATTGGAATGAAAAGCACCTCAGATATTTTCCAGATATTTGACTTTTGTTAATTTGATTCAGTTTTAATTTGTTAGCAAATCATTGTCTGCAAAACTAGTTTTGTATAATTGTCCAAATGRATGTTTGTACATTTATATGACTTTAAACAAGCCTAGATTTCAATCACACATCATTTGAGCAAAGGAGGCAAACAGATAACTTTGTCTACTGGTTTAATCCAGGATTAACTGTTCTGTTAAATTCTGTCTCTGACCCAGAAAAGGCCAATTATTGCCCCAACACAACACTAATATTTTCTACACCCCTCTGTCACACACACACTTTTCAAACGCATCAGGTGATTCAGAGGTTTGGTGTCAGTTCATCAGTAGAGTGCCAGAGAAACCGTCTCACCCCTGCTCAGTTCCCAGGCCCTTGTCAGATGATTTTTCCCATCAGGGTGTCTTATCTCTCAGCAGAGCAGAGGAACACATGAAGAAACCTTCCTGTCATACACACTCATTCATCTGAGTTCCTTCACGGTTCAGCACACACTCACACAGGTGCTCCTGGCACAGAGTGGTACCACGTTACATTCTCCCATTTATTGTCCCGTCACATGTTTGTTCTTCTGTATTTACAGACCATTCACCGAACAGATCTATCTGCAGAGAAATCAGCACCCAAAGCATGACTGATCGTATCCCTCTGAGGCAGTTCCTGCTCCTGGTTTGTGCTGAGGATTCCCATCCACTCCTGTGGACAGAAGGATAGACTTAATAACATCTTAGTGATTTGCTGATTATCCACATGGAAACAAAAAAGGAAAGAAAAAAAACCATCCATGTTTTTGGTCCAATTTACCTTTTTTAATTAACGAAAAGCTGTATTCAACATGTGACTTGCTGTTCTAAGAATGTTAAGTAAAGGGAAGTGAGTGAAATTTAGCAGGTGAGAATATTAATTTTATATCTGAAAGAATTTTATCTGTTTTACACAGTAAGGTCTGTTGAGAATTACTCACATCATGTGGAAATAGCTGAAACCTTTTATGGGTCTAGACGGGGCTGTTTAAAGTACATATTTGAGCAGCATAAAATGRGGATGAGACCTGATACTCTACATGGATCAGATGAATGAATGTCATCCAATAGAACCATATTAGAACAAAGCAYCCTCCTTTGAAAGATTGGCTGTGTTATGACCTGTTAATATTCCTAACTTTTCAAATGTGTTGTTCCAAATTGATTTAGTTATATTTTTCCCACTTAGTAAGAACTATGATTTTTGTTAGAAKATTTTTTTAATATAACACATCATTTCAAAACTCTCATTAATTCATCCCAGTCCAAAAGTTCTGATTATTTTTGTTCTTTGCGCAAAACTAAGATATCTCTCAAACGTTCAAGTCTTGTCAAAAGACCTATAATGGAAATTGATTTATAAGAAATTAATGCATTTTCTGTCAAACTGAACAGCACACATGGTTTCTTTTTTGTCGATGGATTGTTTTTTATGTAATAAAATAATGAGGCAGAACACAAGGTGCTTCTTTCTTTGTGACTCAACAGATCCTGAGTGTTAATGGAAGCACTTAAGCCAAGAGTTTACATAAGTATTCCTAGAGGCAGGTGTGTGGGAAGAATTTCATGCATGAGTCCCCAAAATTAGTCCTATTAAGGCGATTCTACTTCTCATTCTGGCTGTAGAACTGAAGCGCGAATGTGATGCACTTTTGTAGTCCAGTGATTCAATGAAATGTCAAGTTGTTAAGCTACTACAACATCCAACAACTTGTGAAAATAAATCCCTTTTTTGTATTTGTCTTATTTTTTACCAATAAATATGAATGAATTTAAAAAATGGTAAAATATTCATTTTACTGTACTTGAGAGTAGGGCTGCCATGATTAGTCGACAAGTCAATGACTAATTGACTATTAAAATAGTCGATGACTAATTTAATAGTCGATTAGCCATTTTTTTGTGTTTTTTACTTTGTTTTTATTCTCCAAACTGCTTTGACACCTTCCACTGCTGCATCTGCCTTTCTGTCCTTGACACACATGCACAGTAGTGGTAACTGGGGTAGGCCGTGGACGTCACAAGACATTATACAGACAGGCTCTGGTATCATGGCTACCCGGCAACAGAGCTCAAAAGTGTGGGATCATTTTAAGAAAATGAAAGAGAAACTTGTGCAATGCAATATCTGCAAGGCAATTCAATTCAATTCAGTTTATTTATATAGCGCCAAGTCACAACATACGTTGTCTCAGGGCACTGTACATGAAAAAATAACAATCTAAAYAGGAAGCCAGCAGATTGTGTTGACTCACTTCATCACAGTCTCCCATCTTGAGCAAACAGAGGAGAGGAAAAACTCCCTGCTAATCAGGAAGAAACCTCCAGCAGAACCAGGCTCAGAACAGGCGGCCATCTGCCTCGACCGGCTGGGTTGGGGGACAGGAAAGAGACACAGCCAAACACAGAAGAAGAGGTCCAGGTGCATCTACTTCTGAGAAAAAGACAAAAAGAAAAAACATGTTATTGATAGAAATAATTACAACAATTATGTAGAGAAGAGAGACTAAAGACAACAGCAGAGTGAGGAAATGTGCTCAGTTTYTGCTCCAGCAGTCTAAGTCTAWAGCAGCAGAAATGAAGAATAATTCAGGAAACCTAAGTCTAACTATAGGATTTATCAAAAAGGAAAGTCTTTAGTCTAATCTTAAAAGTAGAAAAAGTTTCAGCCTCACGGACAGAAACTGGAAAATGGTTCCACAAGAAAGGAGCTTGATAACTGAAAGCACTGCCTCCCATTCTAGAAGGCAGAACTTGCCTTCCACGGCAATTTTTTTTAGTTAGCATATAGGTTAAATCTAAGGATGGTTATATAACAGCAGCTGCATTCTGGCGCGATAAGCTTTATGTTTTATATTCAGTTAATGTATGATCTGATTAGTTGACTAATCAAAAAATAATAATCTGTGATTAGTTGACTATAAAAATAATCATTTGTGGCAGCCCTACTTGAGAGCAAAATCAGAAAACAGAGTAGCCTCGTCCTGACCCACTGGTTTGAAAATAATTCAACCGGTGAGTCGTTCAGATTTTCTGTCGGAAATTATGTCACTTCTCCAGAGTAAAATTCATTTTCATCTATGTTTTTTAACTTGTTTTTCTTTGGTGAAACATTGAAATCCTGTTTTCCTACTTGTAAATGTGTTGAATGCACCATAAATGATGGCCAAGATAACCTCTTTGAAGAAAGTCAAGACCTTATGTTTACCTGTTGAACCAGAGTTAAACCTTGGGATTACGGAGCAGATAGGCAATTTATTAACAATGAGAGCAACTGGACCATTATGGTATTCTGCATCTGTTACTAATTTAATCTTGTAAAAGCAGAATATACACAAAGATTGTGTCTAAAGAAAGCATTGGTACCAGTTTTCCTCAACCAAACTACAGGTTAGGAAAATGTGAGAAGAGAATATGTCTGTGAAGTGCTATTCAGTGTTTGTCTTGGTTTTACAGGCTCATTCATCCAATAACAACACGCTTCCAGACAGAGCCAGCTCTAGGCATGGGCGAATAAGGCAGTCACCTAGAGCGCCATCTGTTGGAGGGGGCACCAAACTGCAGCAGAAAAATAAGTAATTATTTGTAACCCCAGGTTGTAAATCTGCTCGGCGCCCCTTTCAATTAGCTTTGACTTAAAAACAAATAATGAAGTATTGCAGGAAAAATAAACTACTCTACCCATAAATCGCTGCAGGGTGGAGCACCTGCCTCTGCTTCAGTATAGTGGGGGGGCACCAAACTGCAGCAGAAAAATAAGTAATTATTTGTAACCCCAGGTTGTAACTCTGCTCGGCGCCCCTTTCAATTAGCTTTGTCTTAAAAAAACTATAATGAAGTATTACAGGAAAAATAAACTACTCCACCCACACACACCCCCCATGCAGCAATCACCTCCACCCTCTCTCTCATTTGATTGATGTTGCACTGACTCATCCTGCTCTGACA
>NW_013952421.1:154804-159834 GCF_001266775.1 Austrofundulus limnaeus
ACGTTGCACTGACCCGTTCTGCTCCGACACTCTGATGGGGGAGAGGCGAGTTTTGTCTCTCAGGTAGAGGTTCGTGTTGATAAACTCAATAACAACAAGTCTGTATTTTGTTGTTTTGACCACATTAATGATGAAAAGGTCCTCTAAGTCTTCTGGTGCAGCTAATAGAAAATGCAGAAAAGAGGTGGAGGAAAAGCAGTCTCAGTGCAAAGGTACTGTATGTCATTGTTTTTAATCTTAAAAACTTGATAGTTAGCTACAGGCTAACCTATGGTAAACAAAGTGACCTAGTAATGCTACTGTGTCCTCACGCTGAGGTTGCGCTGTGTAGAGGCACATCCCCCAGGTGGTGGATTTGGGATCCCTGTTCCTGGTGTACAGGGGTGTGCCCAAATAAGCTGAAAGGCGAATAGGGTACCACCCGGGTACCATCAACACTCGTCAGTCGTCTACCCCCGGTGAATGGCAAGTTGACAAGACTTTCAAAATGAGCGGACAAGGGACCGGCCCCCAGTACCCAATAGAAGGGGGTTCTAAAATCTCTGGGGACCCAGCCTGAGGCAAATTGGGCACGTATGCTGCAGGTGGTCCCATGACTGTGCCTCTGGCCTGTCTGGTGGGGAACCAGGCTGGATGGGCCAGTAATATAGTGACTAGAACAACCTTTACTCTGGCCCCAGGACCTGATGCTTATGTGTTGGGTCCTGGGCAACCGGAGGGTTTAGTGCCCTGGGGCTCAGTGACGGTGATGGCTTCTGCCACTGCTGTCGCTGTGTCTAAAGGGAGTACCCAGTGTGAGTGTAGCCCCTTGACTGCACCCCAGCGGGGAGTGGTCGGAGCCTCACAAGTGCTGGGGTCTGCAGGGGATAAGGACACTGACATGATGTTGGTGTCCTCTGATGGAGAATCGGGTCTTAATCTCTGTAGTTTTAGGGATGATGGAATTTATACAGAGCAACTTGCATCATTGTAAAGATGCAAGTACCTGCTTTAGTAAGATGCATACAGGCTTATGCTTGATCCAGGAACTTTGGATAGTTAAGTCTATGGTACGAGGCCTGGGATTCCCTGGGGGCACACTTCTATATGATGTGAGCAGCCGCAAACCCAGAGCAGCAGTGGTCCTGACATGAGGTTTAAGGTACATGGCACTGCCCCACCTAACAACAGGTGATGCTGTAACAGTGCAGTGTGACATTCAGGCAAATGGCGAATCTAGACCAATCACTGTAGCCTCGGTTTATTTGCCGTTTGATTCACAGCAGCCACCTCCATCCCAGGAGTTTGTGGCAATAGTCAATTATGCTAAAGAAAAGGACCTTCCGTTACTCATTGGTAGTGATGCCAATTCCCATCATGTGTGCTGGGGGAGCTCTGATATTAACCCCAGGGGCAGATCTCTGTTAGAATACTGGCTGACAGAAGACCTGCTAGTCTTTAATCAGGGCAATGTACCTACCTTCCAAACTGTTTATAGGGAGGAGGTCATTGATATAACAGTCAGGTCTATGGACCTGGTAAACAAAGTATGTGACTGAGAAGTATCCCCAGATGAAACCATATCAGACCATCAACAAATTCAGTTTAAGCTGAAGACGGGGAAACCATACCCAGTCACTTACAGAAACCCAAAAAACACTGACTGGAATCTGTTTATCAGCAGTTTATCCCAGTTGATGTGTGGGAGAATTGCCAGGATCAAAACTGTGCAAGACTGAGACAGAGGTCACAAGCATGACTGATACTGTGCAAACTGCCTATAAGTCTGCCTGTCTGGAGAAAGTCTGGAGGCCGTCAAAGCAGCCGGCCTGGTGGACTCCAGAGTTGTCTGGCCTCCGCAAGTCAGTAAGATGTAAATGGCGAAGATACAGGTCCCAACCAAGTAAAACCAGGTGGGAACAGTATGTACAGTCCCGCAATCACTATAAAAGTGTTTTAAGGGAATGTAAGAGACTTCCTTGGACAAAGTTTTGTGAAGATGTTAAAGGGCCTAGTGCTTCTTCTAAACTTTACAAACTTCTCAGAAAGGATCCAGCCAACTATCTATCCTTTATTCTTCCACTGGAAGTATCGACAGTCACACAGATAAGTGTGCTTCAGCATCTCCTCCGGGTAAACTTTCCTGTAGCAGAAGAGACTGAACAGCCTGTCAAAGTTGCTAACTCAAATCCAACAGAGGACAACTGGAACAGAGCTGCAAGTAGGTATTATTACTAAAGGCAAAGTAAAATGGGCAATTAATTTGTTTGACTCATTCAAAGCTTGTGGTCCAGATGGTATTTTTCCAGCTCTTCTCCAAAGAGGACTGGAATTGCTTCTGGACACAATTACTAGAATATATGTTGCTTGTCTAGCYAATGGCTATGTACCAGTTGGGTGGAGGACAGCAAAGGTTGTCTTTCTGCCCAAACCAGGCACATATAAAGAAGCTAAATATTTCAGACCCATCAGCTTAATATCTTTCTTGCTGAAGGGAATGGAGAGGTTCATAGATCGACATGTAAGGGATGGTTTTTTAATGCTATCACCCTTAAGTCCTAAACATCATGCATATCAGGCAGGTCTTTCTACAGAAACAGCCTTACATGATGTTGTTTTGAGAATAGAATGCAGCCTGACACAGGGCCGGAGTGGGACTCATTTTCAGCCCTGGAGTTTGATGCCTCAGACCGGCCCACTATAGATCACGACATATTATTATTAAAGTGTTTTTTATGACCTCTAAATCATTGATAATAGTGCACTATTCTGTAAAGCCTTGTAATTCCATATGTTTTACAAAAATATTTCCAATTCAGTGCAAGTGTTGTTGCTTCACAATGTAGATTAATTTCAACATAAGTGCACATCTCCAGCATTATTCTTTACAACACATCCTTTTCAACAGTATCAGAATCTAGGCTATATTTTGTTCAAATAGGTGCCGTGAAATAAAGGAATAAAGAAAATATTCAATTAAAATATAGCAAGTGTTGGACTTTCTAATAACACTATCAGCTCGTTTTCCTCTACAAGGAAACAGTTCCATCATAACTTAGATTTTACATATATGAGAACAAGTTAAATCTCTACACTATTCTTAACATCAGATTTTATTTTTATGTAATATCAAATATTAAGCAAATTAGTGTATGCAGATATCTAATCCTTATGAATGAAGAATAAAAACATATTCTGCTGTGCTTCAAGTTTGTTACAATGTTCTAATGATGCCATTATCTTTTTTTACCCTCCGTGCAAGAGTAGCTTTCAAAGAAATATCAGATTTTGAGATGGATTTATTTATTGTTATTTAATCAGGCAAACCCGTTGAGATTGCTGATGTATTTTACAAGGGAAGCCCAGACCTAAAGTGACCTGTTGTACATGATTTTGGTCTGTGGGGAAAACTGGAGCACCTGGAGAAAACCCACATGAGAACAAGAAGAACAGGCAAACTCCAGACAGAAAGACTCCGGGGCCAAACCAGGGATTGAACCCAGGACGTTCTGGCTGTTAGACATAAGTGCTAACTACTGATCCAGCATGCTGCCAGATGATCAGAAATAATATTCTCTAAATTCACCTGCACTTGTATCAAAATAAAAAATAATAATCTGTAAATCTTTAGCACATTTGAAATGGAAAACACATTTTGATTTAACCATTTAATACATATTTAATGTCAAAATATACAGGTTTAATTCATATTATTTTCATCTTATTCTCTTTTAATTGTGGGCTTTGTGTATATTATTTTACTTTTAATTATAAAAATACAACAGGTTACTATTGTTTGGCCCTGGAAAGTGGTGAAACTAACACTTGTATGTTCAAACTCTGCCGCTCACCTGTTCCCCTCATCACTACTGGATCTTGGCCCTACTTCTGACACTAAATCACTTTTTGAATAATTCTCAGCACAAATTTCTCTTTTTACAAAGCTTTCTGACCAGTTACAGAAATGTACTGAACCATCTCAGAGCACTTTTCATATAAAGCAGGTCTACATCATACTCATCCTGGAGGTACAACAAAGTTTTTGCAARCCCTGGACATCAGTGTGAATCGTGTATTTAAAGCAGCACTCAGGGGTGAATGGGAGGCTTGGATGACTGAAGGGGATAAATCATTCACAAAAACTGGCCGAATGCGAAGAGCATCATTTCCTGATGTCTGCCAGTGGATCCTAACAGTGTGGAGCAGAGTGAATGAGTCCACCATCACCAATGGGTTCTGAAAGGCTGGACTGCTACGTGAAGAGGGCACCACAGCTTCAGAGCCAGCATTACTCCGGGAGGACAACAGATACCGCTGTGTGATGCAGCTTTTCTGAGCTTGTTTAACTCCGACACTGAAGAGGAGGACTTCGATGGTTTCAATGCGCCAGAGGAAGATGAATGAGGCGTTTTGTTGGACCAGAAACTGTTAAAGAAAACTACCAAAATAAGGTCAGTTAAATGAACCGTATTCCTCCGAACTTTATTTCCTAAAGGTTTGCTTTTTATGTTTTGATGTTGAATTCACTTTTTTGAGCACAATTTTGGGTGTACTGTTTTTTTTTTTATGTTGGGGGTGCAGCTTATTGTCCGTGCGGCTTATGGTCCAAAAAATACGATATACTGTATATTTTTTTAAAAACTTAGTCCCAAGAAGAATACATGTTAGTAAACTGATAGTATCAGTGTACTTGGTAAACAAAAGTACACTTAGGGAAATACACTTTTATATACACTGCTCAAAAAAATAAAGCTTTAGTAAACTAATGAAATGTACTTAATGTATACTTCTTTTTGATAAGTGTGCAGCCTCAGGATTATAAGACTACCACTGAGCTACCACAGCCTCAAAAATTACAAACCATCACAGAGACAAAAAAATTATACAAAAAATGTGCTTTTGGAGCTAATTAGTATGATTAAAGTGAACTTTGCTAAAAACAATCTGACTTTAATATTTTAAAGTATTTAAAAATGTTAGTAACCCACATAATTTACTGATGTCTGTAAAGTTTCATCATCAAACCAAAAGACAATTGTATTCTGAAAGCC
>NW_013952421.1:159844-165360 GCF_001266775.1 Austrofundulus limnaeus
CGGCTTATAGTCCAGTGCGGCTTATATGCTAATGTTCACGTTTTTTTTTTTTTAAAGAAAATGGCAGGTGCAGTTTATAGTCCGGTGCGGCTTATAGTCCAGTGCGGCTTATATGCTAATGTTCACGTTTTTTTTTTTTTAAAGAAAATGGCAGGTGCAGTTTATAGTCCGGTGCGGCTTATAGTCCAGTGCGGCTTATATGCTAATGTTCACGTTTTTTTTTTTTTAAAGAAAATGGCAGGTGCAGTTTATAGTCCGGTGCGGCTTATAGTCCAGTGCGGCTTATATGCTAATGTTCACGTTTTTTTTTTTTTAAAGAAAATGGCAGGTGCAGTTTATAGTCCGGTGCGGCTTATAGTCCAGTGCGGCTTATATGCTAATGTTCACGTTTTTTTTTTTTTAAAGAAAATGGCAGGTGCAGTTTATAGTCCGGTGCGGCTTATAGTTCGAAAAGTAGTTCAAATTGTCTTATAATAAACAACAGTCAAGAAATGTTCTCACAATGTAAAAAGAACAAATAATTTTTTGTGCAGAAAAACTGCTCTGGCGACTGATAAGCTCTCATAATTGCTTTAAACAAAATAAAAGTAAGTAAAAGCTTTTTTCAATGCTATATAATAAACTTGGAAATGATAGTTTGTTTCATTACAAATAATAATAATAGTAATTAATAAAACTAACATTGGGTGTGTGATTATGTCTATCTACTGCTTCTTTTGTCCTCTCGTTATCAGAATGTGTGATTTCACCAACCTCTGACAGCTTTAGTTCCATGAGACAATTTGCCTCTAAAACAGCGGGTATTGACACCTTATGAGGACTCTGTTCCCGTAAATATAGGTCACTGGGCAACTCAGACTGATGACTGATGTTTGTGACCATCTCCATATGTAGAGAGAAGATCAGATGCTGCTTAATATGCTGTTTATTATGCAGTTCCTCCACCAGCTTCATCACCACAGACGGCTGAGTTAATAATGCATGAATCAAATGACCTGTTAAACTGAGGTTGAACTCAGCTTGTGAGGGTTAAATGGGAGACAATATTATGGTTGACTGCTTAAAAATAGACAACAAAAAGTAGGAACAGTCTTCTTTAACAGAATCAGTTTTAAGTTTTGATACGTCATCTAGAAAATATGATCCTAATTTCAAAAGACCAATAATTTGAATGATTCCTGACAGTACGGATAAGTTTTGTTGCTTATTTTCCCTTGAAAACCAAAGAAACATTTATATTTCGCATGTAAAAAGTATCTGAACGGTTTTAGATTATATCAACCTACATTCATAAAAAGGTATCAAAGAGTCAAAAAGTTACATTAACAGCATTACGTGCAGCAGTGAAGGAATGACACTTATCAAATATGTCAACGACAAGGTACATGTATGCTTGTTTGTTTTTGTGTCTATGGTATATAATGATGTGACTGTGATGCTGTAATTCTGAGTGTTTTATGTGCTGCAGAACAGGAACCTGCTGTAAAACAGCAATTATGCTGAGTCAGGCTTGATTTTTAATAATCTTTTCCTGTTAAATTAATTAATCAAATCAAATCAAATCAAGGCCCTGGTGGCCCATCTGCAGAGACTTGTAGGCCTCGAAAAGGTATCATCAGAAAATTAAAACTCTGGTTCAAAATTTTACAGAAAACTCATTGGAGCTAAATGTTTCAAAAACCAACGAGTTGTGTTCTGGGTCTAAAGGAAGAAACCCACCGCATTTATTCCAACCACTTAGCTTTCAGGTCAGCAGTTGGAGCAGGTACAGAGTTTTAAGAATCTTGGGACAGAGATTGACTCAAGTCTGACCTTTTACTACCATACGGACTCTGTCTACAAAGAGGCCCAGCAGCGTCTACACCTGCCCAGGAAACTGAGAGCTTTTAATGTCAGCAGAGATGTTTTAATCCTTGTTGATAGATCACTCATTAAACCTGCTCTTATTTACATTTCATTCTGGTTCAATTTTCTCACCATCACTACCAAAACAAAACTATCCCATGTGATAAAACAGGCCAGTAAAACAATCAGAACAGCTCAACTACCGTTGACTGAACTGTACAGATGCTAAGTGATGAGGAAAGCCACCTGTTTCACCCACTGCACCACTCCAATGCGTTCTTGCCATCAGGCAGACGATATAAAACCCCACTGGCACGGAAAAAAATATTTCCAAGAAATATTTTATCCCCTCTGCAATAAGTGTTTTAAATAACACACTTTACTTGTTGTGCTTTAATGCAATTTCAGCAATATTTTTAATTGTTTTTAAATTATTGGTGACCTTTTGTCGGATAGTACCGTATCCTTACGCTTTTAGTCCAGTGATCGTTATATTAATTCACATAATATTCAGTCAATGAGTGATCCTACTTGCATACTCTGGACCTGTGGGCTCTGGAGCAGGATGGATCTGTATCTTGGTTCTGACTCTGAGAAGCTACAAGACAGTTTCCCAGTTATGTGGCATCACATCATTAATATTATAAAACGTTATGTTACTGACTTGATAATTAAGTAACTTGAACGATGGTTTGCAGACACAGTTCAACATGTTGCCTTACCCGTTTCATCGACCTCAAACCACGACCTCCTTTTACTGAAAAAGTTGCTAATTTAGCTCATTTAGCTACATCAGTTTCCATAGCTTTCCTCTTTTTTTTAGCTTTCTCCGTGCCACACTTGCTCTTTCTCTCTTTCAAACTCTACTGACAGCGTGAGCGCAAAACAACAAAGAAAAAAGAAAAGAAAAAAATATGAGAGCTGCCAATTGGAGGCGGAGGCAGCCCTGGTGCTGTGGCAAGCCATTGTATCATATAAATGTCCGGCAATACAGGGAAAGCCGTAGAAGTGATCTGATCAATAACTAACAAGTTATACAGGCCCTTGCGGCCCAAAATCAGTCCGGCCCACCGGGAGAAGTCCAGATTGTCCCGATTAGCCACTCCGGGCCTGGCCTGACATGTGGACAATATGTGCTTGGCTTCTTTTTGGACATACAGGGGGCATTTGACAATGTACCTGTAGAAGTTATGGAAAGAGCACTTGCCAGCAAAGGCGTGGATGAGACAACTACAAATTGGCTCATTTTCATGCTTCGGACAAGGAAAGCATCTTCAACTCTGGGGGACTCTTCAATAACCGTAAACCACAGGGCTGTCCACAGGCAGGAGTAATCTTGCCTCTGTGTTGCCTCCTGGTTGTCCACAGTTTACTAAATGAGTTGAATAGATCTAGACTCCATACACAAGGGTATGCAGATGACTTGGTCATYTAGAAGGCTTCTACTGTATGTAACCTAATGCAAAGGGGATTAAACATAGTATCCAGATGGTGCCGCAAGCAGGAACTTTCTGTCAAACCGAACAAGACAGAATTGGTTCTTTTCACTCATAAGAAGTCAAGGAAGGGTTACTCACCTCCAAAGTTGGAGGGTGTAGAACTCTCTCTGTCAGAGTCATTTAAATTCTTGGGTGTCTATCTAGACAGTAAGCTTAACTGGAAAAGACAAGTAAATGAAAAGTGTAAGAAGGCAGCAATGTGCCTACATCAGTGCCGTAGAATTGCACGTAGTCGTTGGGGTGCTACCCCAAAGGTTATCAGATGGATCGACATGACCATAGTCTACCCCATACTATGATATGCTGCTTTAGTATGGTAGGTTCGAACCCAAGTTGGGGTGGCAAGAGTGATGCTCACCCAATGCGCAACGAATGGCCTGCCTGAGCATCACAGGTTCCATCAGAACAACACCCACGGCAGCCATGGAAATCCTACTGGACCTGGCTCCACTAGATTTACATATCTTAGGGGAGGCCGCATCCAGTGCAGTAACGCTACGCCAGTCTGGTAGGTGGAAAAACCTATCTGACTCATAGCACACTAGAATCTGGGACTGAGCAGTTGCTGCTGTTCCAGTAACTGCAGGACCTGGAGACAGAATGGTCAAAAAATTATCGTGATTGGGTAGGGACAGACCCAGGGCGCAGGCAGGTTCAAAATGGAACAAAAAGGTTTATTAAATAACAGAAAATGCTGTTAAGGCAGCTCAAAAATCACWTACAGGTTCTCAAAATCACAGGCACAAGGGAGACCAAGCTCAGGGACAAAACACAACACAACACAAGAATGATCCGACAATAAGACTGAGACAGGACAGTAAACCCTGTCACACAGAAAACTAATGACTAAACAGAAAACACCTGAGGAGAAACACAAGGGTGACAAACAGACTAATAAGGAGCAGCTGGGCAGAGACACACTGGGGAACATAGAAAACACTAGGAAAACCAAGGAAAATGAATACAGACTATGACAGTACCCCCCCCTCTTAACGACGGCGCCCGACGTCGAAAAGGGAGAGGCAGAGGATATGAACACAAACACGAGACAGGGGAACTCGGGACAAAAAACATGAAAGTCCAGGGGGACGTCCAGAAAACTGTCCAGAGAGTGCCCCCGTCACCGCACGAGGCCCAGCAGGAAGCGTAGTAGATACAATACCACAGGAGGGGGCGGGCACAGACGAGGGGCCAAGGGAGGAGGCGGGTGCAGATGAGGGGCCAAGGGAGGAGGCGGGAGCAGACGTGGAGCCAAGGGAGGAGGCGGGAGCAGACGTGGAGCCAAGGGAGGAGGCGGGAGCAAACGTGGAGCCAAGGGAGGAGGCGGGAGTAGATGTGGAGCCAAGGGAGGATGCGGGAGCAGACGTGGAGCCAAGGGAGGAGGCGGGAACCGATGAGGAGCCGTCGGAGGTTGGCGGAGCACGAGCCTTGCGATGGTGAACACAGACGACAGAGGGGATGAAGAGCAGACGGCAGCTGACCCAGGCAACATGGAGGCGACGACAGCCGACCCAGGTGACATGGAGGCGACGGCAGCCGACCTAGGCGACATGGAGGCAACGGGCAATGATCCAGGCGACATGGAGGCGACGGGCGACGTGGAGGCAACAGCAACCGACCCAGATGACGTGGAGGGGGTGGCAGCCGATCCATGAGCCTCGAGGATCGCCGACTCAGGAGTCACCATCGGAACTGCCGACACCAAGACCACTGACTGTGGAATCGCCATTGGGACCACCGACTCCAAGACCATCAATTGTGGAGCCACCGAGACCACCAGCTGTAGATCCACCATCGGAACCACTGACTCCAGGACCACCGATTGTGGAGCCACCGACTCTGGAACCACCGACTCCGGGACCACGGGAGCCACCAACTCCGGGCCCACTGGAACCATCGACTCCTGGACCACCGGGACCACCAACTCCGGGACCACCAACTCTGGAACCATCGACTCCTGGACCACCGGGACCACCAACTCTGGGACCACCAACTCTGGAACCATCGACTCCTGGACCACCAACTCTGGGACCACCAACTCAGGAACAGACTCAGGAGGCCCAGCATACTCAGGAGGCCCAGCAGACTCAGGAGGGGTGGGAGGGTGGGCGTTCAAATGCTCGGCCAGAAGACGCCGAGCATACTCACTGACCCTCTGGTGGCCAGGCAGGA
>NW_013952421.1:165730-168750 GCF_001266775.1 Austrofundulus limnaeus
CAGCTCAAAAATCACATACAGGTTCTCAAAATCACAGGCACAAGGGAGACCAAGCTCAGGGACAAAACACAACACAACACAAGAATGATCCGACAATAAGACTGAGACAGGACAGGGTTTAAATACACAGAAAACTAATGACTAAACAGAAAACACCTGAGGAGAAACACAAGGGTGACAATCAGACTAATAGGGAGCAGCTGGGCAGAGACACACTGGGGAATATAGAAAACACTAGGAAAACCAAGGAAAATGAATACAGACTATGACAAAAATACAAATTTGAGCCAAGTTTTAAGACAGAGATAGAAGACAGGTCTGCCTGGATTTACCTCTCTATGACGGACATGTCTTCCAATCATTTCTACTGTTTTACAGATGGATCCCTTCTGAAGGGGTCATTAGGTGAAGGGGTGCTGATTTTGCACAACCATAGTAAGAGYGACCATAAATACTCACTGGGTTGTTTTACAACTGTATCTCAAGATGAGAAATATGGAGTCCACCAGTGTGTGGCCTCTCTGAAAGACCATCAGTGTACACAGAAGGAAATATTTATCCTAACAGACAGCCAAGCTGCTATTAAAGCTCACCGAGGGCCACACTTTACGTCATTACTGGCTTGGGAGTGTGCCGAAACAGTCAACCAACTGGGGAGACATAATAGTGTTACTGTTAAATGGGTACCAGGACATACTGGCATTTATGATAACAAGAGCGCTGACTACCTTGCAAAAGCTGGCAGTCAGGCTCACTTCAAAGGACCAAAGCCTGTTGTAGGTACCTCAACAACAGTTTGTAGGACTGCCCTACAGGCCTGGATTTAGACGTCAACACTCAATCCGCTGGAGGGAGCTGACGGACTGTAGACAGGCACGGGAACTGATTAACGGCCCAAATCTAAGGTTTGGGAAAGCTCTCATCTCCCTGTCAAGGAAAACTCTTTAAGTACACTGGTTGGAGTRCTAACTGGGCACAATCTGCTCAACAGCCACAAAATGGTGATGGGACTTCATGACAATGGTCTGTGTGATACCTGTGGCATTGAATTAGAGACCTCTTTGCACTATTTAGGCCACTGCCTAGCTCTGAGTGGTCAAAGGAAAATAATTCTTAGGGACCCCTTTATGGATCCTGAGAATCTCAGAACCCTGAGTGTTTCTAACCTTGTGTCCTTCATCCAAGGGACGAGAAGGTTTGAATGAAGACCAGTGTCTTTTTGGGGAGAGCAATGGGCCCACTTAGGAGGCCTCCYCTCATTTGGATTTTATATCCATCCCCACTCACCTTAACCATAATGCTGCTGTGTAGCGAAGTAACTTATTTTAGTAAGACAGTATCACAACTGTACACTATTTTTGTAGTAGTCAGTCTCCTGCAGGCAGCTACTTGTTTTGCTTGTACTGTACAGACAGGAGTAGGTAAATATCCGTCTTTTTGCTGGATAGATGCACTGAAAAGGTATTTGCAGAGGCCTGTTGCTGATGCAGAAGGACCTTCACTCACATCTTCACCAGCTGGTGAAGAATGTAAGTACTGCCAATGATCTGGCTTCTCTTGGTCACTGTCATGATGCATGTAGTAATTATTAGTTTATTATATTGCTATTGTTTGTATTTAATGTTTAACCTTTTTAGTATTTACAGTAAATGTAAGTCATAGTCAAATAAAACGACATTTTCTTGACATTTTAAGAAGTAGAATAACGTAACAGACTTAAATCAGTCGTTTAACTCGAGTCGAGTAACACAATTTCATTTCTCTGTATGTTTTGCTCATATGAAGCATTGACAATTAAACTACTTGAATCTTGAATCTTAATAGTGAGCTTGTACTGGATGTTTGAATACAGCTTGACACAGGTGAGTTCTGCAGTTGTTTGTTACAWTAGTAGGTATTTAAATTCTGTTATATCTAAAGAGTCCTTCTTCTTTCCATGTATCAGTTATTTTTTGCACCACCAGAATGGTGATAAGCACTTGTTTGATATAACACAATTTGAATATCTACAAATTATTTCAAAACCAACAAATAATACATTTTAATGTAATGAGATTTTGCCTAAAATGGACAATTTGTATGCTTAAGTAAAAAATCATAAACTACAAATTTGGGGGAAAAATTCCATTATTTTCTCTTGTGTATTTCATAATAAATAATCTGGTTAATGAACAAATAAAATTATATAACTTGTTAGTGAAGCTCATTTACATACAACTTGGGTTGCAAGAACAGCAAAAGAGTGGCAAGAATTTTATCAGAATTGTGTGCGTGCCAGAGCACTGTTAAGTAAGTGTGTGAGAGACTAAATGCACAGGCTTCAAATTATTGTTTGTTCATATTGATATCTACACTCAATTCTGTGTCACTGCAACTCAAACTTGTGGCACAATAGTTACACAATAGACAGTAGTATGAAATATTTAAAGCAATCTTTCTATTGTTTACAGACCATTACACATCCTGAGGACACTGCATCATCTGTAAAGCCGGGTTCCCACCAAACGTGTTTTGAGCAGCCGAAGCAGCCATGCAAAGTCTATGGTGGACGCGCATCTATGAGCAGCGCAGCGTGTTGCGGCAAGTTTTGGCAGTTTAGAGCAGCGCGCAGGGTAGCGGTAGGATGCGGCAGAGCATTTTCCGTGCACGCGTTCTTAAAGTTTAGCGCCTCTACATTATCTTTTTGGTGGGAACCCGGCTTAACACACCCAGATGTATGCGAGTCCATCAATGCAGCCCCTGTTGATCCTGCTGACATCCATTCTGATACAGTGAGGACTGAGTTTGTCAGCAGAGGACCTTATGAGGTAAAATCAGACTTATATTTTCCAAAAGGTGAGGACCTTCTAAATCTTTGCACAAATTGTGAACAGGGTATTTTGTTTACCCTTGTCATTAGAATTAATTATGTTTACTTTATTTATTCATTTGTTGTGTGTGTAGAGGTCACCTCGAGTGACATTATCAAGGAAACTGTCTTAGACTCTCAGTCCTCTGATGGGCCTTCGAAGGGACAAAAC
>NW_013952421.1:168804-169971 GCF_001266775.1 Austrofundulus limnaeus
ATCTAGGCCACCCCAGGTCGCCTTAACCATTCAAAGAGACATTCTCTTTCCTTCTAAATCAGACAATGAACAGGAGAATCTTCTCTTATTTGATTTATTGTTCTCTTAACTGAAAGTATTACCATTTTGATAATCAGAGAATGTTAAAGTTACAGGAGAAAAGAAGACAGATGTCTTTTCTCCCTCAGTATGATTTCAGCTATGTATGGTTTTTCTGTGGAAAAATTCTTATTTAACTAAAATAATCTTTATGGTTTAAATTGATGAAATATCAGTGTTTTACTTGTCTGAATCATATTTGCAAATGTTTTGAACTTGAAGCAATTCATTTTTCTTTCAGTTATGTTTTAAATGAGTGCTTTTCTGATAATTAAATAGGTCATAAAATGTTTTGTTCTGGACCACACAGCAGCAATAATCTTTGTTTTAGTTCCAGGAGGCACAGCCAGTTCTGAAACTAACACTTTTCCTTGATAACTTCCTTTCTAATCTAACCTTCTGGAGGGCGGATTTTAGATTCTCTAAGCTTTTAGAAACTAACAGTTTCCGCCCATCCAGCAGTAAGGTGACGGACCGCCATCAGTCACTTTGTGACAGCTAGATCTCTCCGGGGAATCAAAAGCTGAAAACTGTGTCAGGTTTGGCCCCTTCAAGCCAACGGGGAAACCTCACAGTGTGGAAAACCAATGCCTGGTTCATCCACTTCAGAAACCCTCCAGACGCAAGTTTTGTTCTGAAACCTGGGTTCCAGTCGAGGCTTTGCCTTCTTTCTACGGCTGACGTGGTAAAGCGAGTAGACCTACACGCRTGGGTCACTCTGATGGACTGTCCTAAGCGGATTCTCTCAGCAGAAGCCCCCAACATACCTAGCAGGTGACAGAACATCATCTCAAGGTAAAAGCTGGCTGTGTGTGACCTCGCTGTCTGACCTAAGCTGAGCACAGAATGCTTCGCCCTTCTGGTTAAAACCCACATTATTTATAATAAAAAGTATAAGAAAGCTAACACCTTTCTTCCACCCTTTTTTTCTTAAACTCTTCCTTGCCAACCCTCAGATAATTGCCTCAAATTGTCTGGTGTCAAACATCAAAGCTTGACGTTTGTGTTTCTGTTTAAGTGTGGTTAAAAATTAAGAAGTTAAAAGCTTGTTTTTGTTGGTCCCAAAAC
>NW_013952421.1:169981-171190 GCF_001266775.1 Austrofundulus limnaeus
TGTGTGTGTGTGTGTGTGTGTGTGTGTGTGTGTGTGTGTGTGTGTGTGTGTGTGTGTGCAATGTAATGTGAGCCTGTGACCACAGCCTAGGTAACTTCTGCCATTGTCCTGATAGATGGAATAAAGTTCATCAGTCGGCATTGAGCCTAAGTCGAAGTCACAGGTGTTGATAGTGGGTGGATGAGGAGCGTCTTGTTTGCATACCATCAGGGAAAATTTGAGATAGTCAGCGTGCCAAGGCTGAATCATGGAGCCAAATGCAGATAGCAAGAAAAATGTTTTCGATCAGGCAGACAATATTTTCCCTACCTCAATGTCCGCTGGTACATCCCAAGGTGGTGAATCCAATCAGACAAATTYGTGTGGGCATTCKTGCCGAGCTGAGCTATCAACTTCTCCAAGATCGATTCCATCTTGCCAGTGTGTTCCAAGGACCACAGCTGGCCCGCAACCCTCAAYAGCTGCTTGCAGACTGTGTCTCAGCTCACACAGGGCTAAAGTCTGAGTGCTGAATGTACGGCACATCCTTTCATACTGGTCAAGCAGCTGAGAAATGGCCTGAATAGCTGCCAACGTTGTTTTACAATACACCAGATTACCACAAGTCCAATCAGCAGAAATCCAGTGATCATAATCCAAATATGTATAAATCTTCAGCATCCTCCAGGGACAAATCAGCCAAGCATATCAGTTCCATGTCCACAGGAACAAGGATATATCCGGCTAGTTGTCGTCGAACAAATGTCCCCACTTGACCTGTCCTCCCATGGAAAAAATTTGATCCAAATTTTCATTAAGAGTCCAGAAAAGAAGAAGAAAAGAACACTGTCCCTACTGTGAAACATGGAGGCTCTGTTATGTTGTGGGGCTGCTTTGCTGCATCTGGCACAGGGTGTCTTGAAATGATAAAAAAAAAAGAACACATTAACCTTCATGCAAGAGTTACTACAGGTTATGTTTTCTCTAACAGAACAGAAGCTTAAAACACCACAGGAATTGTATTTTTGACTGATATGCTGCTGYAAACCACCACCGACTAAATATAGTTTAGTTAATATATTTAATTCTTGAAAAAAGGATATCCTTTATATCCTTAAATAAAAAATATAAAGGGGTCGGGTGCTGTGTGAAATGGGCGGCAGCCGAAGGAGGGGACCCTGGCGGTCTGATCCTCGGCTACAGAAGCTGGCTCTTGGGACGTGGAACGTC
>NW_013952421.1:173874-175247 GCF_001266775.1 Austrofundulus limnaeus
GCTGGGATGAGGCTCAGTGAGAGGAGGCCCCGAGGTAGACCCAGAACACGCTGGAGGGACTATGTCTCTCGGCTGGCCTGGGAACGCCTTGGAGTTCCCCCGGAGGAGCTGGAAGAAGTGGCTGGGGAAAGGGAGGTCTGGGCCTCCCTTCTGAAGCTGCTGCCCCCGCGACCCGACCCCGGATAGGCGGAAGAAAATGGATGGATGGATGGATGGATGGAAAAAGGATATCCTATCTACATTTGGATTAATAAATAATGATGTGGTGGAATCCGTTGTGTTTTTGTACACTCAAGGTTAGATTTAGATTAGATTTTGGGGCTGTGGATATGCTCCCATCTACGTTTCATTTTAAAAGATAAAGATGTTTTAAAATTGTTTGAAGGCATAAATGTTTTTTTCTTTATTTTTTTTCTTTCCAGAGGAAATTGTCAGACTTGATGTTTTTTTGTGCTGAACGTGTAAAACAATCTGAGTGAATCTGAACAGCTTTGCTGCTGAAAGTTTCCTGACCTCTAGTTTTTATCTTGTTCCGAGCACCCAGTTGCGTCAGAAACCAAAGCAACAGAAATCTTGAGACGCTCTTCTTCTTCCACCTGATGGATTTTCTGAGATAGGAGGCTGAATCGTGCTGGAGGAGGGATTTTCCAACAAGCGGCTGAGAACATTCGCTCTGCTCAGGTGCAGAATGAGTGGAAATGTGCAAGCAGTGGTGATTTGGATAATTCAGTTAGGTTTCAGTAAATATATCAGAGGTTGGAAATGATGAGGCAATGACTGGTGTGTCTATTTAAAGACGCAATAAACTAATTTTAAAAACAAACYTCAGAAGCGTTTTTTTAAAATGTATTTAGGCAGGTAATCTCATTGAGACATGTAGTCTCATTCACAGGAGAGACCTGTGACACACATACCACATCAGTAGGCCAACACAGTCAAATGATTTTGTTTTTAGCTGTCAAACCAAACGTCTGAAATGTATTTATGCTGCAGCAAACTGAATTCACTGTGYGCCATCTGGGGGAACATCTGGTCTGAAATACCTCAGATCTATGAAGGCTCACAGTTTTTTTTTACTGTTTTTGTGGTTCTTACATAAATATATTAAAAGTAGCTGTGGAAAATAAATGTTCTTCCACATTCAGTTCTATGATAAGGGCGGAGTGGATAATCGGGACAATCGGGACGAATCCCACTGGGCTGGATCATTAATGGGCCGGTCCGATGGGCGCAGTTAGTACGGGGATGATAGGACGAAAAAAAAATCTCCGATCAAAACTGATGATGAACTTGTGTTAGTTCACTGATGCTCCCACAGAGCTGCAGCAGCAAAGACAGCCCGCTCCTCCCTCCCTTTTTCACACACAGAGCTG
>NW_013952421.1:175870-177186 GCF_001266775.1 Austrofundulus limnaeus
TCAACTAGAATCTGTCTCTAATTTAGTTATTTAATCAAGTGTTTTTATGGAGGTAAAAGTATGTTTAGGAACCTGTAAAATACACCAGAATGCAGGAAACTGCATCTACTAGTTTCAAAATTTTCTGGTGGAGGACCCCCAGACCTCCCACTAATGCCCCCCTCACACACATCACAATGCTTCTGATGCTCATTGCTTAACCTTAGAGAGAATAAACCAACACACCTGTAGTGCACCACCTGTGTACTACAAAACTGAACTGTGTTCTATGAAACTAGTTGATTGTCAAACTGRACTCTTGAGTTTAAAGAGTTGCTACAGTACATAGTGTAATGCAGGTGAACATCTTATAGGTGTGATTGAGTACACATTACACCACAGCAGAAACATTTACTTTGTTGCTGATGAATGTGAAGAGGCAGGTTTTGATCGGTGAATACAAAAGACAAAAATATTACATGCTAGTGTTACATCTTTGCCTAATTTTTTATATGTACAAAAATTGGGCCGGTCTTGGCCATTAAACTCTCGGGCTGAAAAGTTTCCCCACTCCACCCCTGTTCTACGATGTCTATTTTTTTAATGATCTGGTTTCTAAAATTCAACAASAAATTCCACTGTGTCATTATTTATTAAAATATGAAGTCCAAATGAAAAAGCTGCAAACAAAAAWAAAATAAAAGTCTACTCTAGGATTCAGTGTTTTATAAATCCAATTTTAGCAACAATAATTCCCAGAAGTTCTTTTCWATGAGACAATAATATTCTTTCATGTGGATGTGGAGGAAATTTGGCCCTTTCTTTTATACAACGTTGCTTCAGCTCCATGTTTGTGAACATGTGCTTCTGCTCAGCTCTTTTGAGGTCCAATCACTCTGCATTTCAGCTCAGCTGAGGTTCTGGACTTTGACTGAAACCTATCAAACAAGCCCCGTTGTTCAGTCTTTTTCTAATTGTCCTGTAATAAACTTTAACCTTTAACCTGCTAGATGAGGCCACAAGAGTCTGAATATTTTATTTTTCATTTGCACAGTAAACTCATTGAACTTTAAATGGTTTAAAATGGCCTTTAACCTTTCCTAGTATAATGGACAGGAACAGTTGGGACCAATGCATGGACTGAGTCTAGAGCAGAGGTTCCCAAACTTCTTATCTTCTGACCCACAAAATATCCATGGCAAAAACTTGTGACCCCAAATATTACTTGTCTGAGTACATAAACTTCGTTAATAACCCTAAAAACACAGGCTTTTTGACAATCTAAACAGCTTGTACACAAATATAAATACTTGTTGTTGTTTTTTTTACTTATTTTG
>NW_013952421.1:178653-179551 GCF_001266775.1 Austrofundulus limnaeus
CAGTAACAATATTTATTATACTACATTTATCCATTTTAAATACACTAACCTCACTCATTTGTAACAACTAAGGCAAAAATGTAATTAATTCAGAAAATCTTTTRAGGACCCCAACTTGACGTTTCGGGACCCCACTTTGGGTCCCGACCCCAACTTTGGGAAACACTGGTCTAGAGCACATGACCTACTGTGACCTACTGTCTGTGCTAAACAGACCAGAGTGTCTGGACTTAGCATTACTGTACATGTTAGCAAAACAATAAATGCTGATTACATAAAAATTGTATAAACTATTAAAGACCATGTAAAGTAAATTTTAATATTTTCTTCATTAAACATTATAAATGTCACAATTGGATTGTTGTAAATGAGTAAAAAGTCTCACAACTGTAGATACATTAATTTWGGAGGTATAGCTCAATTTGTGTTTAAAGAAATGCTTGTTTCAGGATTATTACTCATCATCATCATTATATACTGTACCATTCTGATGCAGGCTGTGAAGAACGATGCCGACCGTCACAGTGGTCACTGTCTGACTCTGACTCTGAGTCTGGCTSTGGTGGTTCAAATGAGTAGGGCTGGAGAACTCCACTTAGGCTGCCAGCCTTCATGAACATCTCCTCAGTGCAGGACACAGACACAGTGACGCTCAGTGCGTGGGCGTGGTTTCAGCACCTCCAGCTGACACGCCCCCAGCGTTTCAGAACAGAGCCAAATGATGTTTCTTCATTATTTTTGAGACTGAATTTTATAAACAGTGTTTTTAATCAGTCAGATTTAGAAGGGTGATTAATAACATATTTCTGTCGTGTGACAAACTCAAAACACAAATTAAATTTTACTTTACACAGTCTTTAATAATATTTTTGTATTTCACATTTAGTCAGTCGTACAC
>NW_013952421.1:181172-184826 GCF_001266775.1 Austrofundulus limnaeus
TAAGTACTGTTTGAGGAGTTTAATTTTTTGTTTTGTTTTTTATTTGGTTTATCATTGTTTGAAATATTTTTTAAGGAGCAGATAAGAATTTTTTTCTTCTTCTGCTGCATTTCATTTTGTTTTATTTGTACTGTTTTTTGTGTGAAATGTTTTGTTTGTTTTTTAATGAAATGAATAAATGATTTAAACATTTTTATGTTTCTGTTAGACAGACATGACATGTTGAGAAGATAGTTGGCCAATATCACAGACAAGTTTCCTTAAAACATACCACTGAATGTACAGTGTACATTTTCTAAATGTTGACTGGTAAATATTTATTATTATTTATGACAATAAAAATAATAAATATACTTTATTACTAGTTGAAGTCATATTTATTCAATTAGCATAAAAGTGTAAGATAGTGACTGACTACAGGTCTGCTTTAGATCATTGTGACTTATAAATGATATATATTCTTTTTATATCATATGCTGATTTACATGATTGTTGAATCAAATTAACATAAGAAGTAATTATATAAATTTATTAAAGGATTACAACTAATTTATAACACAGCTCCAGATGGGCTTGCTGTTAATCAAATAGTTGTTATCAGCCTGTGAGCCAATGCTCTGTTTGGATGCCATTTTTCTCCTCCATGTTGTCACAGATGCTAACAAAGGAGGGGGTTTGTGATGTTTAACCATGAGCCATGCTAATGTCTTCATTTCTTGGCATCAGAGGTGTCAAATAACAAAGTAAAATGATTTCTTTCCTTATTTAAGTAGAAAATTTGGTTGTACTTTACTGGAGTTTTCAGCTTATACTTTTTACTTCTATATCTTACATTTTCAAACTGTATTCAAACTGTATTTCAAACTTCAATCTGTACTTTCTTTTCCTTACATTTTAAAAATATGAAAATGTATTTAATTTTTATTTCATTTTGGCTTGTTTTTATTCTGGCTTGCCATCATTCAAAATTGAAAACAACTATTCATACATATGGTGCCTCCTAGATTGAATTTAATTGTGTTTGGATGAGAAGTATAAATATACAGTATGTCTTTCAGACACCATTCTGATCCATCACATCTGCACTTTACTTAAATCAAGTCACGCTTCAGCATGACGTATCAAACATATGAATCTGAGTGCACTGGGTGCTGGTGGACTGCAGATGACCTTGGCAGAGATGTACAAGCAGCTGAAACAGGTTGACTGGTTCAGTGAGTCCCAACCTTTTTTCCTCGAAGCCCCGATTGCTTACATTCAAGCTGAGCTTTTACAGTTTCTAAACAGACAAGGAAATGGTCCCCTTTGTGCTCTCTGCCCCCCTCCTCAGGATTTGCCCCCCCAACCAGTGGCTTCGTGCATCCCAAATTTTTCAACATTATATGAACCTTTATTTTTACCCTATAAGTCAGTTTATTCTCATTTAAAATGAGGACCTGGTCACCATTTTAATACAACATTAAAGTCATTATGGCTTTTAGAAAACCTATTTTTGGGGAGGTGGGATTGTGCACTATAGACCCCTGTGGAGCTGCCAAAGCTTTTATCCTTAACATGCTTTGTTTTTCTTTACATTATTTTTACTTTTAGAATTTAAGTATAGTTTTAAAACCAGTACTTTTATGCTTTTACTTAAGTAAACAGACTGAGTTGATACTTCTACTTATAAGAAAGTATTTTTAAACTCTAATATCTATACTTTTACTAGAGTAATGAATGTGAATACYTTTGACACCTCTTGTTGGCGTCACGTTATATCACAACTTTATGCTCCAAACTGAGAAAACCTCTGCTTTTATAGAGGTGGACACACTGATAATGCCCCCTCATTCCAGCAGGTGTACAGGATGAGGGGCATTATTTGAATTGTAGTGAGCCTGAGGCTCAGAGAAGTAAACAGCATCATTTGAGATATTGTGAGAGCGAGGTCTCTTTTTCAAAGAGGTAATTACCCATGATGCCTAGCGACCCCATAAGTAGGCTCTCTAGCCTGGCCTCCGTCACTTTTCATCGCCACGTGTGATTGTCATCAAAGTTTTTAAAAAAGGCAGGGTCTCAGCCAACCCCTAAATCTAGCTCCAAAAAAAGTGGTGGGTGTTCTCTGAGCCTCAGGCTCACTACAATTCAAATAATGTCCCTCATCTTGCACACCTGCTGGGATGAGGGGGCATTTTTTTTTTCATTTACGTTCGCCTTCATCTCAGAGATGTAAGCAGCATGTTCAAAGCTGATGACAATCACACTGCTTGTGTGGGCTAATTCACAGGATTCAACCACACAACCTCAATGGAGATAAATTCCAACAAAATTTATTTTCAGAAAGAAAATTCCGATCATCTGAAATGACAACTCAAACTTCTCTCTGAGAACTTAATCCCTTCCCCGGACTCTCGGTAGTAAAACTTTTTAAACGTATTAACTGAAGACCAATCTGCGGTCCATAGAATCTGTTTCAGTGAAACGCCACTGTTAAATGCTGCTGAAGCAGAAGCTCCTCTGTAAGAGTGGGGTTTAAAAACAGTCACATCAATTCCTGCATTAATGAGCACTGTCTGTAGCCATCTGGCTATAGTGCATGTAGACACCGCCGAAAAAATCTTGTATGAAATCAACAATCCACTTGYCGTCCTTAGTTCCCGAGTGCGACAAATATATTCAAACAATGTGTCCAATACACAAATTTCTGGTTTAGAGTATCTCTCCAGAAAAATCTCCTGAATCAGTTTGCCCAACTTACTTGTTTTAGTGAGTTCATAAATTAAAAATTCACTTTAAAGTGATCGCCTGCTACTTGCAGATAACTTAAATCTAACTCGATCAGTGTCTGAGCTCTTGCTGCTGTGACCAATGCCAGCAATGCTGTAAGCTTTAATGTCAAATTTTACAAACTTAAACTTTGATGAGGAAATAAGTCAAAACACTACTGACATCCCATGTCCAAGTGTAATGAGGCCTTGGTGGCCGTAAATGAAATAGTCCTTTCATGTACCTGAGCAACCACCTAGGATTTAAGACCCAAGTAGCACCTGAGACCTGTAAAGTCTGAAGTATGCATGATTTATGAGTGTTAATTATTGTATATGAGCTCCCACTCTCTTTAAGAAAGTCCAAGTATGCAATTACTGTGGTTTCAGTCACTTCATTGGCACAGCATGATCGCCCAATAGTCCAAACAAGGAATTTGTGCCATGCATACAAATACTGTACTGTTTTGAGTTCCCGGTCGCCAGTTGGAACAGATGACATCAATGACTGAGTCCTGAAGTCCCTGATGTTTGAGGGCACTCCTGATACTTTGCAGGCGGCGATTATCAGCCGTCCTCGAAGTGGGTGGAACTGGATCGGGTCGTGTGAAGCCACCAGAAGATCGTTGTGGCGTGGAAGCTTAACAGGAAAATCAATAAGAGCATCAATCAACAGAGGGAACCAAGCTGCTGTTCTCCATAATGGAGCAATAATAATAGCTCTTAGAATTTTATCCCTCTGGATTTTCATCAACACCCTACTTAACATACAGAAAGGTGGAAAGATGTATGGCTGATGATTTGTCCAGGAAATGGAGAAAGCATCACATGCATAGGCCCCAGGTTCAAACCTCCAAGACACAAATTTATCAAGTTGAGAATTGTGCCTATTAGCAAACAAGTCTATGTC
>NW_013952421.1:185636-191955 GCF_001266775.1 Austrofundulus limnaeus
TGATCAATGAATCATCAATATAGAAAGTGCAACAGATGCCTTGTTGTCTGAACCAAGCAAACACTGCTTTAATTACTTTTGTAAACACTCGAGGTGCTGAGCTAATGCCAAATGATAACACRTGATGTTCATGCAGAATGTCCCTCCAATAAAATCTGGGGTATTTTCTGAAGTCTGCATGAATCGGAATGCTACAATATGCATCATGTAAATCCAGAGATGTGAAATAATCATTCTCTTGGATAATGTCTWGTAGCTTTGTGAAAACAGCMCCATCTTGAAATGCTCATCTCTGTTTACTTTTAAGGCAATCAAGRCAGTTTCAATTTTGCTGCATTCTTTCTTGCAAAGCTGGTCACTAACAGCAATTTTGCWGGTTAACCATAGCACAGAATTGAATTTGCAGCTGTACTTGCTTCTTCTGCCATAGCTGACACAGCAYTTCTGTACACACTGTCTTCAAGTAACCATAGCACAGTATTMAACACYMTTGCACCTTGCATTTGCCATAAGGGAACTGTGCATCGCCCAACATGGGACTTSAACCCATGACCCTGAGATTAAAAATCTCATGCTCTACCAACTGAGCTAGTTGGGCTTTTCATCTAACAAATTTATTCAGCCCCTTCAGATTTAGAATAGGTKTGAGTTTACCATTCTTTTTTGGTTGAACAAAAATATRAGAGATGAACTGGCCTGAAACAGGTTTTACTCTCCTGACAGCACATTTGGCTATCATGTTCTGAATCTCCAGATCAAGCAGATCTGACTCATACTCTGAGAACTGAATTTTGATGGTATTTGACAGCTGAAGTGGTTCAGTGACAAAGTCTATTTTATAGCCCAAAACAGAGCTCAAAACCCACTGATCTGCTGTAATGCTTTCCCATTCTCTTATGCAATAGGCTAGTTTACCAGCAGTCATGTGTGTGGTCCACTGACCCGTTTGTCAATCACGATCAGGAGGTTTGCCAGCCTGTCCCCTCTGATCCATGATATCTCCCATCTTGAAGCTGGTGTAGGCTCTTCTCTGGGACCTCGTCGGGAGTACGGTCCCCGCCAAATCCGGCGCCGYCCTCTCACGCTTCCTCTAGCATTCTGGAAAGCATTATACTTGKTGTTGTACCTCCCAGGAACACCTAGGTYAGGATAACCAACAGACACCTTAGCCAGTTCATTTATCMCTTTGATCCGCTTAACCAAGTCATCATCAAACAATTTTGCTGAAATTAGCATGTCGATGGAACACAAAGAGGTGTAWATTCCTTGTAATCTTGGCCGGATTAAATAACGTCGTCTCACCGACAATGAGTGCATAGTATGCCTTAACAGGCTAATAGCATCAGACAACAACATCTTGTGCTGAACTCTCTGCGCCACCGGCAGAAAAGCCATGAATGAGGCCAAACGCAGTACAGGAATCATCCCAGCGGCCAACGTCTGCTGTAATTTCTGAAAACCCAAATCAGACTGCTGGACCCTGTTTTGCAGCCAAATTTCCTCATTAACTTTGGGTGCCAAAAGCTTAAAATTAAAATTATTGGGACGAGGGTATTTATCAGTAAGACTCTTCACCGAGTCCTCACGTATTCTTTTTATACATCCCAAATCCACAATAGAGGCTAAATTATTAGCTATAGCAGGTCCAGTTTTCACCTCTGAGTCAGCCTGTGGAATACTCCACACCTTCTCTGGATCTCCATCCATATTCTCAGCAAACGCTGAGGGATCAAAAATAAGATGGAGCCTGAGAGCCATCCTGCTTGCCTGCACTTGCAGTGTCTGGCACCTCCCAGCTATCATCATATAGGCTGGAATCAGTTAAATCAGACAAATCCTCTGTATTAGGTCCTCTCACAGAACTTCTAGTCTGAGAATTTCGTGCCAAAGTAGCAACCGCGCTCGTCAGCAACGAGAGCTGAGACATCAGCTGATTAAGTCCAAGCTGTGATTTCAACTCACTTATATTCAGATCAGCTTTGTGTTGCACGTTAACAACATCACTCTGTGTCTTTGACTGTTGTGCTGAACCAGCTGCCGTCGCCGGAAGTAGCTTGGAGCTAACACGGCTCCCTCTTTTACCAAGGCTTAGCTTAGCTTTCTTTGCCTGCGCCACAGGTTTGCGGACCACTGGAAGCCTGACACTTCGGTCGGTCAATCTGACCAGACACAAGAGTACACTCACTCTGAGTTCGAAAAGGCGAAAAGCCCCGAAAACAGATCAAGCACGCCCGCTCGAGCCGAGACGGGCCGACTTCACACTCATCATCACTCATGTCGAGACTACGTCTCCATCAATATCAATGAATCGCCCTCACCAAGTGTCATTGTAAAAGAAAGAGACAGCGTCTCAATCACATATCAAATCCACCACTGCGTGGTGCCATGACAACAATACTTACCTCTCGCTCTCCTCTCTCAAACATAAAGTGACGGAGACCAGGCTAGAGAGCCTACTTATGGGGTCGCTAGGCATCATGAGTAATTGCCTCTTTGAAGAAGAGACTTCACTCTCACAATATCTCAAATGATGCTGTTTACATCCCTGAGACGAAGGCGAACATAAATGAAAAATAATGATCAGTRAATCAGTACATTTGATCAGTAGCACCTGACTGATACTGAACCTCTGAACTTAGTTTTTCTACATTTTTGTTCATTTTGACATATTTTTTAATAAAAAAAATAACATGGTGGAATCTATTGTGTGTTTTTGTGCACATGATGTATACGCTGGTGAAGATTCTCAGTTATCCAGGTCATGATCAATCAAAAAAGATGTGCATTTGAATATTTTTGTGATGAAGAAAACATTAACATTCAAAGAGATTTGGTTTTTGTTTCCCTGGGSCTGCAAGTTTTCTTTTTAACTGCAAATGCATGCACAGTATTT
The DNA here is from genome assembly GCF_001266775.1 of Austrofundulus limnaeus. Taxonomy (NCBI): domain Eukaryota; kingdom Metazoa; phylum Chordata; class Actinopteri; order Cyprinodontiformes; family Rivulidae; genus Austrofundulus; species Austrofundulus limnaeus. The sequence continues at coordinate 188,530 of NW_013952421.1, forward strand.
GCTCAGATTGAAACTGTTTAAAAAGGTCAGTGAGTTGCATGTTTTAAATGCTTTAATCAAGGATGTAAAAAAGAAAAGAAGAGGAAGAAGAAATCAACAGTTGGTTGAAAATCGAGTACACTATTGAGCCGGATTGATCAAAATTCTTTGGCAAAATAGGTAAGATCGCTTCACAAAAAGAAAATGGTAAACAATCGCTGAATGGCAGTGAAATAACAGAACACAGGGTGAACTCAGGACACAGTTATCGACACATTTTCACACACATGATGAAAGTTCTTGATAATGTTCCAAACTGTTCAATAAGCTCAGTGCTCTGTAACCTTTGAAGTTGTTCTGTTGTATAACAAAAGCATTTCCAATCTAAATTGTGATTACTGTGGAAAAACAAACTTGTGTGTAATAAATCCATTTCTAATGGTTCATTTAAGATCAATTAAAAAAGTAAACTAAACATTTCTGTGTAAAGACCTGTCAGTATTTACTTTGTATGAAAGATGTAGGAGTCCGGAGAACTCTGTGTGTAAAAGCCAAGCCTAAAGAGCACTGTTTGTTATGGCGACCTTTTCAGTTCTCACACATCCTTGTTTAAAAAAACTGTCATGCTGCCATTTCCAACACAGTCACAAGGGCTGAAAGACACCTTGGAGGAATACCGTGTTCTTCCCTCATGCACCCACCCCCCACAAAAATCTGGGATCTATAATGAGACCCTGCTGTCAGTTCACAGCTCGTGCTGGGTGCTGGTGGACTGCTGAAGCCTCTTTACTCTTTAATCCATTGTTTTCACAATGTGGCTGTTCACTGTTCTTTGATGGGCTCCTTTTTTTAGCTTGATCTTCAGAGTAGGAGCTTRCTCGACACAATAGAAAGGCCTGGCTGTTTAAATGAGTGGGCTTGGTCTCGTTCTAAATTTAAAATCTTTGCCCTAACAAGTCGAACACTCACCCATCAGCATCCATCCATCCACGTATCCATTTCCACACTCACTATAATGTGCAGTGATGCTTGCCTCCAGCAGTCATTGGGGGTATAGACGTGGAGTGGACTCTGGACAGGTCGTCGGTCACCACAATGCTACCCAAACAACCTGTCTCACTCACACCCATCGACTATTTAGAGCAGCCAAGAAGTTTAAAGGGTGATTTATACTTCCACAAGATGTGAGACAGTGGATCAGTGATTACAACATTTCGGATGTATTTTTCTTGCTGCGTGTTCATACTCACCTAGAAGACATGGGGGAAAATATCACCCTAATCCCTCCCATAACACTAACAAGGAAACACACATCACACATAGCTAAACGACAGTGACAGCAGGATGATGCATCAGACATTTGAAGAGAGGCTTGTGTTGTTGGATGAGGAACTTGTTTTTCTTCTCGTTAACCCTTTAACCATCAATGTACATTCCCAGTCTGTGGTTACATTCTGCCCTTTTTTATAGCCTGACCCATGCTACCAGGGACCGTAAATTTGCATAATAAGCTGTTCAAACAATTTGATTGGTRGTCTTCTTTTGATTGACACCCCTTTTGACCAAATGGACTCATCTATAGACTCTCCAAAGCTCAAAATCTGTGGCAAGCCCCTCGTGTCCCACCTGTCCGTGGTACACGTGATTGATTGACTAGAATCGGCCAATGAGCTCTGAACTTCATTCTGACACCACAGCTGTGTAGCTATGTTACTTTTTATTTGATATCCAGCTTTGGAAATTAAAAATAAGATTAATAGTTATAGCATGTTTTAACTTCAATAAATAAATACTAGTTACAGTTACAAAATTATGACTGCTAAAGTTAAACATTCAGATTGATAGCTTTACATAGTGACCAGGCTTGTGGATTTACGAAAGAGTTCAAGAGCAGTTCTTAATTTAATTTGGGTTAAGGTTAGGCCCACAGGTTAACAGATTAAAGCACAGAGATGGAAAAAGATTTGAACATCAGTTACAAGTTTCATCTTGTTAATTTAACAACCGGCWTCTGGGAGCAGACTGTTTTCAGCAAAATGATTCTCCACATAAAGAAATARGCCCATGAAATTCTGAGCTATCACACACTACAAACTGCATAGGTCTGTGAAGCTTGAATTATACTACAATTGGACTAAATTAAGTGGTAATTTTGGAAGTCTTTTTCCTGAGTGAATATAAACGAGCTGAAGATGCGGCGGGCTGTAAATGATCATAGATCTTCCCTCTGCCATCCCACAGCTCATACGTATAAGTACATAAACAGCAATAAATATGGCTGGACATTGTGTTTTCTAATTTTTAATCACTTAATGTGACAAGTTTTGTGTTTAGGATTCAGAACAGCCAAACACTGAGCAAGTTTAAGTGTTTTATTAAAAAACAGGAAGCTGGTGGGATGCCAGGGTCTCGGGTTGGTGCACACTGAGGAGGAGAACAAAGATAAGTGACTGTTCACTGCACAGGATTTGCTTTGGCTATAGATATTGGTTACTGACCTTTTGGAGCGGATTAGAGGAGCTTGGCAGATCCACAAAATGAGACTGTGGCTCATGGGTAGTGAGAGGCAATGATGGAGCAAAGGGGTAGGCTTTATTCGTTGGTCTGGCAGGCAGGCAGGCAGGTAGAGGTCAGGTCCATGTGATCAGAGAGCCAAAGATAAATCCAGAACACAATCCAAAAGGCAAGGTCCAAGGGGCAGAAACTAGGTCTTAATCCAGTGGTTAGAAACATGAACAGTACCCGGCAGGGATCAGGCAAAAAGGGAGAGTCAAGAGGCAAGGCTTGAGGTCGTGGACAGGAGAGCAGGCATGGGCTGTGGAAAAACTCGACATCTACTTGGCAAAAACCGTTCAGTAATCTGGTAGAGAGTGGTTGTGGCTGAGGAGCTGATAAAGGGACCAGAACAGGTGAAACAGATGAGCTAGATTAGGGTGACTGAGCAGGGAGAGTGTGACAAGAGCTGTGGAGCTGTGAGGCTGTGGGTGACAAGCAAACATAACACTAGAAAACATGAAACATGAAATGTTACATAATGATCATTGATCATTTTCGTGCTGGGTGAAGAAGAGTCCCTGGAGGAAAGACTTRTTTTTACGTTAACATTGGTGATGGAAAAAATACGTCAAAATCTGAAAATCAGCTGCTTGCTCAAGTTTAATAGGATCAAATCAGCAGCTCTTCTAGCTCTTTTAATAACTGTCTTTGGACAAAAACATTTTAAATCAAAGAACATGCAGAGGGCAAATCTGATCAAAGTTTCAGCGCTGTGTTCCTCATGAACAAACACACCCATGAAGTTCTAACCAATCACACGTTCTGAGCCGCAAGGTCTGCATCTCACAGTTCTGATTGGGGGAAATGCACAAGACGGCTGTCACCTGGGGATAGCATCCAGTGGCGGCTGGTCAATAGGGGCGCACGTTCATCCCCCCCTCCCCCCCACAC
>NW_013952421.1:192345-194656 GCF_001266775.1 Austrofundulus limnaeus
TTACTATTGTTTGAATTTATTCTTGAAAAGGGGCAGATATTAAAATATATTTTTCTTCTTTCTGCTGCCTTTCATTTTATTTATATATATATTTCTTCTGTTGTGCATAGTTTATTTTGTTTTTTTAATAAAATGAATACATTTTTAAAATAAAAATATAATTAATCGTTTACCTCAGAGGTGCAACAACGTGTTGCTATTAAAATAACATTAATTGTTCTCTATATAAGGAAATATATATTTGAAAGCTCACTTGTAGCCATTTCTGTATTGTATGAAATTTGTACATTTATTGTTTTAGGTTTGTGACATCATCTTGAGCCATTCACAAAGCATCTGATAAGTGCTACACTGCTGCAGGCAGACACGTTCCTGCAGGACAGTTCTCTGAAGCAGCACTGAAGACCATGAAGGTTCACCCAGTGCTGAACAGGACCAAGAAGTCTGATCCAGTTCAGGAGCTGCAGTGGTGCTGCATCTGTACCAGCTCTTCATGGAGAACAATCTGCAGGACACCTTCAGAGATTGACTCTGCTGAAGATTCTCATCACATCTCTGACCACAGCTGAACCTGAGAGGAGCTTCATCACTGAAGAGAATCCAGTCTTTCCTCAGGTACAACATCACATCTCACTGCACTGACCATGCTCAATGGAGAAGAATTTTGTTAAATCATCCCTGACTTTAACCAGAGTCATGAAGAGATTTGCTTCTCAGTAACAGAGGGGCAAAATTTATGCTCAAAAAATAAATCACTACATGACATTGTAATGCTGTTTTATTATTTCAATTTGTTTAATAAATACACTGTTGTAATACAARATGTTTGATTGCTTTGAGTTGTAGCCCCCCGGGAGAAAAGTCCACCAGCGGCCACTGATAGCAGCAGAAGAGCAGACAGAAGTTGCGCAGTTTGTTGTCACTCAGCAGGAGGAACAAGACATGCACATCAAAGTCTAAACCAGGCTTAAGACTGACTTCTGATTGAGGGTAATGCACAAGACTGGGTTTCAGCAGGAGAAAACAGATCAAAATTACACAGCTTTTGCCACYCAAGACTGTAATCAGAACGTGAGAATGGATTCAGTCTTCAGCTGAATGTTTTGGTCCATGGAGAGAAAATGGAAACATCTGAAGAAAACGGAATGGATGGATGATTTTCTTTATTTTCAAGTTAGAATATATTTATTTTAAGTCTATTATAGCATGAGAGTTGAGTCACAAAGTTTTTACTGTTTCAAAGTGTACCAAACGAGGTAAAATGTGTTCACACGGCAGGTCTTAATACTTAATTTCACTTTATTTTCTGAGATCCTAGGAGTGGTGACGCAGAGGAGATAAGACGTGCCTGTCATCAGGGCCTACTTAATTAATCTGCTGGTAGACCATGGGGCTAAAGGCTGGAACATACTGAAGTCGACTGTGGCAGTTAGGAGGGAGTGTGAAGTAGGRTACTGTAGTACTGAATYGGGACTGTAGACCCCCCACCCCCCAGGTTTGGAATCCTGTGGTGGTCACACAAAATCAGGCTCATATTACAAGTTTTAACACTGCAGCATACAGACAAGGAAGTGCACAGATGAGAAATGAGCTGCACTGGAGATTTACAGTTTAAGTTTGTGTTGTTGTTGTTGTTCATAGTTTGTTTGCCATCTCTTCTTTTATTTGTGTGCGTGGAAATGCAAGAGAGAAATGTTAAAAGTTAAGAATCTAGTTGTTTAGCAGAATATACCCATTCGTACTCTAAAGATACTGTACCATGCTCTGTTTATTATGCACATTTAAATGAGAGCTGCCTATGTGGGTTTTTTTGTGTGTTACATTTATTTCGAAACAAATTGAGGAATGTTAATATTGCWGGCAAWTAAAAGTRAGTTYTTTTGGTATTATTTAGACACTGATGTTGTATTATTTGTTCTAGAAGCACACAGTTTACTCAAAGTTAGAACGTGAGGTTTTTACAGAATAGATCCAGGGTGCAGGCAAAAGTGCTCAAAAAATGAAAAAGGTTTTATTAACAAAAGAGGCTGGTGAGGCAGCTCAGAAATACTCACAAATAACTCAGAATCTTCTCAGGGGAAACATGAAATTGAGGAAAACAGAAGGACAACCACACTGACTGTGAACAGTACGATTGGTCAAAAACAAAGTGACAACAGACTAAATATACAGGGAAACTAATGCGAGACAATGGGAAACACCTGGAGAAGACACAAGAGGAAACAGGTGAGCAAGGGCGAGGCTGGAGACCAGACAGCAGGGCAGAGATACACAGGGGAACAAAGAAACACTGGAAATATCTATATTATAT
>NW_013952421.1:195550-196642 GCF_001266775.1 Austrofundulus limnaeus
TATAATAATAATTATTATTATATACACATGTATTTTGTTGCCGTATTTTCATCTTCTCCATCTGTGTGTCTGTGTTTTCCTGGTGTATATCTCACTTGTCTTCTATTCTCTTTTTCAATTTTTCCCATTACATTTCTCCTTTTTCTTCTCTTCCTTTTTTTGTATTCTCTAGATTTGCTTCTTTTAAAAAGTCACTGATAGTGAAGAAATTCATATTAAGTTCTGTTTTCTACTGAAGTGGCTTAAAAAATAAAAATAAAATAAATAACAATGGAGTGCAACGCAGTTTTCTTTGGAGTTCTAACCGGAATTACAATCATTCTGGTGGAGCTCGTAGTAAAGCTGCTGCTCCTCTCCATCAAAAGCAGTCAGTTGCGTTTCCGGCGCATCCCACTGGTAGGAGGTCCCTGGAAAGACCCGGGACTCACTGTAAGGATAATGTATCCTCTCTGGCCTGGGGGTCCCCCTGGACGAGCTGGAAAGTGTCACTGGGGGGAGGGATGTCTGGGTTTCTCTCCTGGGCCTGTTGCCTCCGCGACCCGACTACAGATAAGCAGCAGAAGATGGAGATGTCATCAGACTCCAACGTGAACTGTCTACAGTTCTGAAGTGATCCGTGTAAAGCAGTGTCCAAAGTCAGTCCTCAAGGGCCGGTGTCCAACATGTTTTAGGTGCTGTTCTGGTTCAACACAGCTGAGCCTAAGTAGTGCTTAATTAGTAGGCTTCCTCAGTACGCCATCAAGGTCTACAGAGGTCTACTAATTAGGCACTCGTTAGGTTCAGCTGCYTTGAACCAGGGCAGCACCTAAAACATGCAGGACACCCGCCCTTGAGGACTGACTTTGGACAACACRGGTGTAAGGTAAACTCAAACTCTCAATCTGACACCACTGCTGTATCAAAATGATCAAAACTTTTTCACATGACCTTACATCAGTGGTAAGTTAGGTGACCATTTAACATGAGATCGTTTTGACAATTCAGTGCCACCTATGTGCCCGAGTCTGATAAAAAAAAACAATTTGTCACATTCAAACTGTCTTTAAAAAATCTTATATGTGCTACATATAGCCAAAGGCAAAATAATAATAA
>NW_013952421.1:198302-199724 GCF_001266775.1 Austrofundulus limnaeus
ATTGTTCGTCATTCTTTTCATTATGTAACTTTGATTTATAAAATGATGATAACTTGTAGTTAAAAGGAAGTGCAAATAAAAAATATAAAGAACATTATCATTTTGTTTATTAAAGAAAATAAAAAGACTTTTTTGAGAAAGGTCTTTTGAGATCAGGGTCAAAGACAAGTGGAAATGTTTATTCCCCCTCTGGGTGACCCTAACAGGAGCATTCCACAGGTGAACAGGTTAACTGGAAACAGGTGAGTGTCATAATTGGGTATAAAGTGAGCATCCCCAAAAGGCTCAGTTTTTCACAAGCAAGGATGAGGCGAGGTTCATCATTTTGTGAACAACTGCATGAGCAAATTATCCAACAGTTAAATAACAATGTTTCTCAATGTACAATTGTAAGGAATTTAAGGATTTCATCATCTACAGTCCATTCAGAGAGTCTGGATAAATCTCTGCAAGTAAGTGGCAAGTTCTGATGAGTAAATATTTGCAAAAAAACAAAACATYTAAGTCTGAGTTTGTCATTGACTTTGCTGTATGTACTCAGGAACACTTCACCAAATCATTGTCCGCAAACACAGTTCACCATCCTATGAACAAATGTTGGTTATCCAGAAACCCTCCAGTCTGCTCTGAKCCAAAGCTCATTTAAATTAGACTGAGGTAAAGTGGACCACTGTTCAGTGGTCAAATAGAACAAAGTTTTAAATAATTTTTGTAAACCACATCCTTCATACTAAAGAGGAGATGAAACTATCCAGTCTGTAATTAGATAACAGTTCAAAAGCCTGCCTCACTGATGGTATGGGGGTGCATTAGTACATAAGTTAAGGGCATATGTACTAGCACATTTATAGTAAAGTAAAGTAAAGTAAAGTTTTATTTATATAGCGCCTTTCACAGAAATAAATTCACAAGGTGCTGTACATTCAGGGAAGTGGGGAGGGGGCAGTTAAGACCGGTCATGCAGCAAAACACAGTTGCACTACCTTAATGACAAAAACAACAGAAAAACTAAAAACCACACAAGGGAAGATGAGGAAAAAAGCAAAAAAACATCATATTATATCAACAATGTGACGCACTTTGGTGTTTATGAAAAAACCWCTGCATAGGGCAGATTTATTAGCCAGAGGAGTAAGTGAGATTAGGGGGCCCGAAGAATCCAGTCCCCAAAACCAGCGCAGCCATTGTTCAGAATATTGATGGAACTGTTCATTCTGTGCGGCCRTCAGCCTGCTTCAGGAGCCTGATCACGCGGGTGTGAGAGGAGGGGGGAAGGTATGGGACAGAGCCTTATTGACGATATACAGCGGATAAAATAAGTATTGCATGTTCTCTCCGTGCATGCGTGGGTTCTCTCCGGGTACTCCGGCTTCCTCCCACAGACCAAAAACATGACTGTTAGGTTAATTGATAACTCTAAAT
>NW_013952421.1:202573-204152 GCF_001266775.1 Austrofundulus limnaeus
GTTGTAATGTGACAAAATATGGAAAAGTTCAAGGGGTATGAATACTTTTGCAAACCACTGTATGGTTTGATTTCTTTGTATGTATGGATCACTTGGGTTGTTACCGACATCTGGTGAAAATTTCATGTCATTAGTACCTCTAGTAATATATTTACTGAGAAAAATGTTGACGTGTTCAATACTTATTTTACCCGCTACATCCAGACTTACAGATCTGGAAAGGCACCATCAATACTGAATGATAATTCAGGTTTTAAAACAACATAATCCCATCGAGATTACATTTTTTCAAGGAAGTCATATATTTTAACAAMACAATACTAAACCATATATTGCATCCACAACAACAGCAGGGCATCATAGTGGAAGAGTCCGGMTGCTGAATTGGTGCTGCCTGCTGTGCAGACATCTCACCAAATTAGAACATTTGATGCATCGTGAAACAAAAAATGAACCACGTCAGACCCAGGACTGTTGAACAAGTAAAATCCTACTTCAGACAGCACAGGACAATATTTCCCTCAAAAACCTCCAGCAGCTGGTCTCTTCAGTTCCTAAGCATTTTTCTAAAAACAGTTGAATCTATTTGATTAAATATATGTTTACTACAGTATTTTCCATTGGAATAAAAACATGTTTGTGAGATTTGCAAATGATTGCATCCTTTTTGAAAATTTCCGTTTCAAAGTCCCATTTTTTAAAGCTGGAGTTGCAGTTTTCATCCAGGCCAGACATCTTTTCTGTGTCAAATCTAACAAGTCATATGCCACTGTTGTGACCTTTGTCTCAGACTGTTGTCTGCAAAACACATAGTCAACAACTTGTGGGTCAGACAGTCAAAACAGCCCAAGTCTTCTCCATCATACCAGATAAGCACACGTAACATAAGAAATGTAGTCAGTCAGATTAGACTACGTGTTTACTGTCCATCTTACGTGCTCAACTTATCTGTGCTGATAGAGATTCAGAGAATTGGATGTGTGTACCACTCCCACCGTCCAGACTGAATGGTGACTCACTGCTTGGCTTTCATGCAAACATTTAAAAGCCCAGAGCTGTCAGATGTCACTTGTTCAGTTTCAGTCCAAATTCCAAGCTAAGTGGTTGAAGAGATTTCCAACAGCTTTGCCCCCCCCCACCCCCAATCTACTGCTTTTATGCAAATGGAGGTAGCTGATGGATCAAAGTGAAGACTCAAACAACCATGTAAAAATTGCTTTTCGAGCTGTTTTCACGTAGGCTCAGTTATTTACTGTATCATCTCTATTTCTCAGCTGGTAAATGTTTGTGTTTTTTGAGTTGGTTTGAGAGAGGAGTAAAAGAAGTCATTTTTGTGTAGAAAGACCGTTCATCATTAAACAGAGGTGGAGGCCTCCGTTTTCAGTTGTCCCCCTCCTACAGCGCGGCCATTGCCAGTATCACTCCACCCCCTGTTAACAATAAGTGTTAATTAGGTGTCAACGATAGCCATGTGATGTGAGTATCAATCACACGGAGGCTGGGCTTTAGTATTGGTATTGGTAATTGGGGATGGGTACAACCCAGGTGAGCGGGGGCCTCATAAGTGGGCCCATTGCTC
>NW_013952421.1:204162-205963 GCF_001266775.1 Austrofundulus limnaeus
CGTCCAGAGGACCTATACAATTTTTTTCTTTTTGATTTTTTACCTGGATTACTGAGATGTATCAGGACATTTGTGTTTTTTGTTGTTCAGTTTCATTCACTTAAGTTAGATATGCAGCCACTGCTTGCCTTCATACTTCACCCAGGACCCCAACATGCTGTTTCCAATCTCACCCTGAAACTCAAGAGGTTAGTGATAAACAGAAAAATAAAACTGGAATTCTGACAGCAACTATGYTGATAAACCAACACAACCTCCCTACAGGAGTACTGTGCATGCTTAAATCCGACCAAAAAAAGCTCTATCACATAAGGATCCCAACTGAAGTCCTAGTATGCAGCTGAAGGGCTCCATCAGAAATGAAGAAGTCGGCTCGTGGTCATGTGGTTGCAAGAAGTTGGATTTCTCACATACCTTTCATAATATCTGAGACATACAGCACAGACGCAGACCCTGGGCCCCTGGGAAGCCCCTCCCACTGCAGAGCACATAACAGCAAAGCTTTCTTCCCACCAGGGTCTCCACTCTGTTTCTGCGTCTGCCGTTTGGCTACAGATTTGTCACTGATAGAGCGCCCCACCTTGCAGCAGACAGACTCCTTCATGGAAAATGTCTGCTATCCCCATATAGGAGTTTTGAGGCATTTGACCATATTTTTATGTGTTTGGAAGAGTGGTACAGATGTGTTTTCTGACTGCCTTGGCCAACTGTAAACATGAGTAGTTGAAGCAAAACTATGCCGTTGCTGTCGGAGCACTTTTCCTGCATAAACCAACATGGCCACAAACTTCTAACAAATCACACCATGCACATACTCCTGGGAGAAATAGTTTGACCCACATCGTGTGCCAAGAAGGTGTGGACAAACTACTTTTACAAAATRATGCAATTTTTCACTGCTTTGGATAGAGTAGGCGGGGCCCTTTAACATTTCAAGACCTTGCAGAGACTTCCACATTCTGTTTGATCATAGCAAGGTTATATTCTAATCTAAATGGGGACCTAAAACTGGGCACTGCGTGGACAGCAGATTKGTTTTTTCAAATGAGACTAAAGTGAAGAGGTGCAGGGAAACTGAACTGAAGCGGCCCCAATCAGGCAAGGGTGAAACGAAAATCTGMAACAGTGAGAAATGAGGTAAATAACCACGAATTCACCACAGATGTGCTGATTATGAACTGAAACCAGGTGTGAAACAAACGCATGGTTGTGCCATAGGATCTCAACCGTCACCAGTCTTTAGACAGAGGTCATGGAAAAGAAAACCCTTAACTCCTTTCAGGGAGCAGCATCGACCACTGGCTCAGATATGTGGATGATGCCTTCACTAAAACATGTCAACTTATTAAGTTCACCAGAGAGGATGGTGAAGACAGCAAGCTGACTTTTCTGGACTGTTCGATGCACATGGAAAGAGATGGAAGCCTCAACATTGAGGTTTACAGGAAATCAACTCACACAGATCAGTAACTTCTGTTTGACTCTCACCTMCCACTGGAGCACAAACTTTCTGTCATCAGAACTTCATACCATCGAGCTGAACATGTCCCCATGAAAACAGAAGAGAATGAAAATGAACAGAAACAACWGAAAAAAGCTCTCCAAACCTGTACATATCCTAACTTAGGTGTTGTGTAATCAGCTAGGAATAAAAAAAAAAAAAATAAAAAACACAGACCAGACATCAGACACAGATATGCTGCTGCAGTATCTGAAACTCTGAAAGATTTTCTCCAAACACAACATTCTTGTGCTTTTCAAACTGAACAGGACTCTCAGAGGCTGGTCCATCCTAAACACA
>NW_013952421.1:206090-211756 GCF_001266775.1 Austrofundulus limnaeus
ACACACACACACACACACACACACACACACACACACACACACACACACACACACACACACACAATCAAGCTGAGCAGTGTGATGTCTGCAGTTCAGTGCGGTGAGGAATGTTCAGACCTTTATGGTTGAGAAACTAAACAGTCTCTCCACAGATGCACGACTCAACGCAGGAGAGCAGCTCTTCAGAAGAAGACACAGCTGTGCACCTCCACCTCAGATAAAGCACACTCCTTTAAAACCAAAACGACACATGATTTTTAGAGAGGGGTAGAAAAGCTATTTTCATCAAATGAGGAGAAAAAAAGCAACTTTTAAAAGAAGAGGAAGTCTCAGGTTTCAACTTTTTAAACTCTCCTGCCTGCAGTTTCTCCTCTAAAGGCAGAGACATTCAATTCAAATTCAAAAATACTTTATTGATCCCAGAGAGAAATTTGGTTTTCAATTTCAAGCATTTTTATAAAGCCCTGCTGAAAAAAAAAACGGAGGTTGGACACATTTTTCCACCTTAATAACTGACCTTTTATTTAATTTTATTACAGTTAACAAACTAAGGAACTATTGATCTTACTGYTATTATTATTATAATTAGAAGCTATCACGAGTTTCACTCCTGCTATAACAGAGGAGTATGTATACAAACAGAGGAGCAGATTATTTCCTTTAAGTGAACTAAACGCTGAGGAAACTCGAGCTTGAATGCCCCCTGTTGGTGTTTCTGGAAACTGCAGCTTTTTTAAATTCTCTTTTCTCCCTTCCAGAGTCGCACCAAGCAGTTGCTGGAGTTAATAAATCAATCAACATGTGCAGCTTTGGTGGTCAAACAAGTCGGGCTGAATCTGTAGTTACAGGAAGAGTATTTATGGACAGATTTAAGGACATGTTTTTGGATGTAGACAATGTAGTTGTCAGATCAAAAGAGAAAAAAAAGTCAGTTTTTTTTTCCATTGAAGCGATGTTTGCGCTGAGATATTAGGGGAAATTGCTCCTGAGAGTTTATAAATTTCAGTGGAAAACCGTTWTTCTTGCTGTTACGCACAGCTCTGCGCCATCAGTTTGTTGTGCCACGGGAGCGCGCGCTCGTCTCCCGTCTTCACTGGAACTGACAGCCTGACGCACAGGTGGGAGCTCAGCTCTCCGCCGGGTCCCGAGCCATGACGCGCACAGAGGTGGGAGGGACTGGAGCGCTTAAATACCCAGCTCCGTAGCTGGAGGACTCTCAGAAACCGCAGAGAGCCGGACTTTTACGCACGGAGGCGCGGGCTTGTTTTTACTTTCTTTTCCACGCACTCGAGGATAACAACAACAACAAAAACATGATCAAGAAAATGTCTCCATCCGAGAGCGACTTTGACATCCCTACCAAGAACTGCTACAGGATGGTGATTCTGGGCTCCACCAAAGTGGGGAAAACCGCCATCGTGTCCCGGTTCCTGAACGGCAGGTTCGAGGAGCAGTACACCCCCACCATCGAGGACTTTCACAGGAAACTCTACAGCATCAAGGGGGACGTTTACCAGCTGGACATACTGGACACTTCAGGGAACCATCCTTTCCCCGCCATGAGGAGACTCTCCATCCTGACAGGTACGCTCCGSTTCTGGGACTTTAAAAGCACTTTGAAAATGTAGTTCTTACGCACGTGTCCAAAAGGTTAACCACCCGTCTGCTCTCTCTTTCTCCCCCCACAGGAGACGTCTTCATCCTGGTCTTCAGTCTGGACAACCGGGAGTCCTTCCAGGAGGTGCAGCGGCTCAAGCGGCAGATCTACGAGACCAAGTCCTGCCTGAAGAACAAGATGAAGGAAAACATCGACGTYCCTCTGGTGATCTGCGGCAACAAGGGCGACCGGGACTTCCACCGGGAGGTGCAGCAGGACGAGATCGAGCAGCTCGTGGCGGGCGACGACAAGTGCGCCTACTTCGAGATCTCGGCGAAGCGCAACGAGAACGTGGACAAGATGTTTCAGACGCTGTTCGCGCTGGCCAAGCTGCCGCACGAGATGAGCCCGGACCTCCACAGGAAGGTGTCCGTGCAGTACTGCGACCTGCTGCACAGGAAGTCCCTGAAGAGCAAGAAGATGAAGGACATCGGGGAAGCGTACGGCGTGGTGACCCCGTGCGCGCGGAGACCCAGCGTGCACAGCGACCTCATGTACATTAAGGAGAAGGCCATAGGAGCGGGGCAGGGCAAAGACAAGGAGAGGTGTGTGATCAGCTAAAGGCACACCAAGGCTGCAAGAGGGAGAGAAAATGTTCGCTCCGAGGAGGCACCGTCCGTTTGAGAGGCGCTCAGCTCGGCCGGCTGCGCTCCAGTCACCGCGGGACGTTTGGAGGCGCCCCGGGACTGCCGCGCGCCGTTACCATGGACACGTGATGCGTTTGAAGAAGCTTGTTCTGTCAGTCAGAGTCACGTGGCTTCTGTGAGACTCGCTCGCATCTGTTGTGTTCTGCCTTTTTTTCTGTACAAGACACTCATGGCTCAGGAGATGCAGTGTTAGCTGAAAAAAACAACAACAACATTGTTTAAATCTGATTGTAGTTTTGTAAACACTTGAATGTTCTGTTGCAATCTCATTTTTGTGAATGTTTTTTATTGCCTGGCAATTGTTTTTGCAATGAACWCAGAAAAAAGTTAGAAAAAGTCTAATAAAACAAACTGAAAAGTATTCTGCTCCCTCTGTTTCTTTCTCATAATGTTACAAAATGCAACAACAACCTCCAGATACATTTTTCATTTACACAAATACAAAGCCTATTAGAATTTTCTTTTATGCTGATTTAACCTAATATTTACTTTATTTGCACTCCATGTGCTACCAGCAGCTTCTGCCTGATTTGAGCATCAAACATGTTTGCAGAGCATAATCCAAACCAGTTTTTATGTGAAAAATGAAACCCTTTCTAAGTTTTTCCTTCATTTCTGCCTGTGCAGAAATGCTGGTCAACCAACAAATAAACTGACAAACAGTCTTTATCTGAACAGTTTCAGCTCAGCAGGAGACTTTATTAGTTTCATTCATCAACAGGAACTAAAACAAACAAGCYTGGGAACAAAAGATGCAAAGAGGAGAAAAACAGTTGAAATCATTGAATATCAATTGGTGGCCCTCAGGCCAAATTCAGCCCACTTGGGGTCCGACTCTGGTCCTCAAGGTGGAGGTGGAGTGGTAGCATCCACCTATTTGTGGCTTTCTGAATAACAACGTGAAAAGAAAAAAAAACAGTTTTTATGATTGTTTATGCACTAAATCAGGGCTATTCAACTAAACTGCTCCGGGGGCCACAGTTACTGCAAGCCAACAGCGCAGGGGCCGAACATCCAGCAATCCAAGTTATTACGCAAAAACACCAAGTGTTACTAAGGTCTGTTACCTTTGAAATAGTTTATTTTGATGCATTTAACCATAAATACAACATACAGAACCCTATGTAATAAAAGTAGATAATAAAACAATATCAAAAACAAAAATAACACATTATGCCTCTTATTTACCACAAAAAAGATTGACATCTCTGACTTGACAATTTTTTAATCCAGTTTTATTTTCACTTTCATAGTTTTAAATTCAACTGCCTTTACTTGCTTCAAGCCAAGATTCAGACATTTCTGTAGAGACCAAACAGGTCTATGTTGAACTAAAAGAACTTATAGTAATTAAAGTAGAAAACCGGTTGTTTGGCCTTAAGAGATGAAAGAACCAATTGGCGGGCCGAACTTTGGTCAGTCATGGACCGGATGTGGCCCGCGGACTAAACCCAAACTAAACCCAGTGGGATGCAGCCTCACAGTTTCTGCAAAACACAAAACCCATTCACTTACAGACAAAGCTGCTTTGAAAACATTAACTTTTCAAACAACTGCATCCATGAACCAAGTGATCTAACACATTCAGGTGTGCAAACARAGGTGTGCTTAATTGGAAGCACACAAATCAGCTATGAAGTGTATAATAGGATATAATTCCTRCTGCAATAGACAGCAGTGTATAACTGAAAAAAGTGTTTCATATTGCAACGTTTTGCAGTAAATAACTCAGTGTGATCTGCAAAATGTATGAAGTGTTTAAAAAAAACGAGTTCCTTTMTCCAAAACTGTGCCTAATCAAGCACAAAAAAATTGTAAAGTAGCCCTACTAAAATACAGTCGTATTTAAATAATTTTGGATTAATTTATTAAGGTTTATTAGTCCCGCACACCACAATTTTTATATAAACAATCAGATGCAGAACTGTTTATTTTAAGGCTTTTCATGTTCCAGAGGTTATTCTTAATAGCAATAAAGTGAAGATAAAAACTTATTTTTGTGTTTTATTGCTTGCTTGTGATGCTTGAGTTTGTGCACTATGATGTTAAKCACAAACTTCTTGTCAACATCTTTTTATTCATGTGTTTTAAATGTTCTCATTAACATTTATCATTTGTTTAATTTTAACACATTGTTAAATGTTCTACCCTGTAAAATATTTCTGCACAGTTACTCAAACCTAAGCAATATTTTATTTAAATAAAAAGGAATTATCTGTTTAAACAGCTTATTTATAGATAATTTGTCACTTTGCCATGGTCTGATACAAACTATCCACCTTAGTGGAAAAAAAGACTTCAATTAAGATGTTCAGGAACCACAACGGTGCAAACCTAGAAAAGAAGCTCCAAAAGTAAAAGCTTCAAGCTTGATAAATACAGTAAGTCAAATGTCTTCTGGAGAAACGTTTCATGGCTAAATGATGTTTGAAGGAGTAAAGTTAACTAGAAACACTGTACCAACTGTGTATAATGATGTGGTACTGGTGTGTTGCAAAAGGAGGATTGAATAACAAAAGAAGAGGACTATCTCTCAAATCAGCAGCTCAAATGATAAAATTTGGACACTGCAGGGTGTTCCACAGTGGTGACCATTGCCCCCTGTGTCGGATCCTAGGATCACTTCACCTTCCCTGATTAATATTTGTTGACTTTGCTTAAAAGCCAGGTCCTTGCTATAAAACCAGCCAACTAAAATGAACTCTACCAATTCTGCCAATAAGAGTAGTCAAATATCAGCCAGAATTAAGTCAGAAACTTGTTGAAATATACAAAAAGTTCAGTTGATGTGCGCCTTGTTAAAGGATATATAACCACGTATTAGTTGGAGAAGAGGTRTGACCGTGTAATTATAATTTTTGACTCTGTGCTGATTGGAGAAAATCCCCAACAAACTGCACAACCAGCTCCTGCTTTTAAAAAAAATATTACTGTAAAGTTGGGTGGTTTAATCAGTCCACTTGGAAAAAGACAAGTTCAAATGAATCCTTAAAAGCCCCAAATTGTGACATTCCTGCTCACAATGAGTGGATTTAAATTCAGCTTGTTCTTTTCCTTTTGCATAACCCTTGAAGCAAAAATTCGTAAAGCAACATAAACCGTAGTGATGTGGTTTGCTTTTATTGTGGTTTTCATTCTGGCTCATTTAAACTTGCTTCAGCAGCTCTCTGAGAGGTAACACTGCGTCCAGTTCTGCCCGAGCGACGCTGCAGCTCCTCGCTATCAGCAGTGATCCTGTATAATGTATCCTGTGAAAGCCACAGAGAGAATATCCTGCATTGGTTTCAATGTGTTGTGTGTGTGTGTGTGTGTGTGTGTGTGTGTGTGTGTGTGTGTGTGTGTGTGTGTGTGTGTGTGTGTGT
>NW_013952421.1:211766-213767 GCF_001266775.1 Austrofundulus limnaeus
GCTGAGTAAACACACAGAGGATTCAATAAATACATCAGGAAGGTGAAGAAAGCGAAGAATTGTGTGATCACAATATATATTTATGCATTTATTTATGTTCAAGCCTCAGCCTGCGAGAGAACAAACCAGGAGCCATCTTGTAAACACAATGCTGCGAAATGTTTGATTCATTCAGATATGATAAATATAATCATCACTTTTTGTTTGCAGGTTTGTTTAGAAGAAAATTTACTTTGAACACAAACATTAACGTTTGCTAATTAAGGGAAAATTGTTAGTGTTGTGCTCTCAATGTTACTTCCTGTTTTATTTTGTGAAGTCTATTCCCTCCCCACTTCTGACCTCAATTGGATTATCACACCTGCCTGCCTCCAATGAGTTGTTTGTTTTCCTCAAGGTGAGAGGAGATAATGTCTTTAGCCTGCAGCGTTAGCAAAATATCCTGAGTTTACAAAAAAAAACCACCAAAAATCTTAAAACTTTGTCATCTTTTAGGATATTTTGCTAAAATTGGTGTGGTAGTAGCTGAGCACCATTCCAACAGCATGAGTGCTAACTGATGACATGAGATTTGTTTTAAATAAATTGTCTAGATTACCACAACCATCTTCAAAATGGCCACTATAGCTAATTAGAAAACAAAAATGGCTAAAATCCAGTAACTCCTGTAGATATAAAACATTGTTTTTGTAGCTGAGAGTCATCCCCATAACATACTTAAAGTTTTTTTTTATATCAAACTTAAGCAAAACCTTGTGGAGTCAACCTGGTTTGTTTGTTAACAAAATATCTCACAAACCACAAAACTTTCAGCAAGTCATCTCTGGATGTACCTCCTGACCTCTACAGCCAAATAACTGTAGAAAACATAGGCTGTCGATGACCATACCTCAGTCAATTTTACAAATATTGAGCTACAATTTGGTGCCTATTTTATTCTGTCAGATTATTTCCTAAAACATAAGCCATTCAATTCAAAATGGCCGCCGCAGTCAGGCTGTAAAAAAACACATAAAAGAAGAAGAAATTTGGTGTGGTGGTAGCGGAGTCATCGACAACATATCCCTTACCAATATGCAAATATCCTGTAAGTATACTAACTTTAAACTAAAAATAAAAAGTATACTTCCAGTTTACTTTTTAGGTACGTTTCTGAGATATACTTAACCACCTGGCTAATACTAAAAACATACTAAAAGTCTACTTAGTCTATCCTTATGTTTCAACTTTTGGCCAAGATAAACTTAGGTAATTGTACATTGAAAGTACATTTTCACACAGACTGGTTTATTAGTTTATGAAGAGGAAAAAAGTAGTGCACCCAACTCCAATGTGGTGTGTGTGTGTGTGTGTGTGTGTGTGTGTGTGTGTGTGTGTGTGTGTCAACAGTCAGGGACTACAATAACACAGGCTAACACTGTGTGCTCTACACCAAATGGAAACACAAAATTCCAGTTAACATTTCTCAAATGTTGATATTTTTCAGTGAAAGTGGCTCTTTTGGCCCAAAATACTGAGATAGGATCACATTTACACACAGTGAATCACGATGAGACCGTACAAACGCACATTTTCTCCCTGTCATCTTCACCGTATCGTATGTTGGAGCGTCAGAGAGGGAAGGGAAGGACAGAGCACAGAACGTGCTGGTCGGCAGCACAACAAGGAGGTAGAAATGACGGGAAAACCAGGCTGGAATGTCCACAAAACAATCTTATCTGAGAGAAAATAAGTCAAAATGTCTGTGGTGCAGATATGAGAATTCAAACTGTCAAGTTACCTTCAGCCACTGAAAGTCAAAGCCATGGGCCATTTTGTTTTATTATTTTTTTTACCTACATGGATTTTCTCCGGATGCTCTGGGTGCTTGCCCACAAGTTGGGAGTATTTGCAGAAATTGAAGGGTCTTGAGCATTCACTGTTATCTTCATTTCATCATTACCCCTGATAAATAAAAGACCAATGCTACCAGTGTGTGTGTGTGTGTGTGTGTGTGTGTGT
>NW_013952421.1:215290-219034 GCF_001266775.1 Austrofundulus limnaeus
TTTATGTTTGTGGTTGTAATGTGACAAAATATGGAAAAGTTCAAGGGGTATGAATACTTTTGCAAACCACTAAATAAACTGAATTGAAATTTAACTGAATTAAATACTGTATGTATTTTGTGCAAAATAATAAAAAAACATTGATTTTCCTTTCCTTTCTCAAAAACAAAACTAGAAGTTTAAAAGCAGGCACTCTCATGAAATCTACTTGCCTTGCAATCAGTCATGAGGATGATCAGTTCGACGCCACGTCATCACAGACGCAACAAGGACGATAGAGATAAAGCTGCAATTGTTTTATCACTGGTGATAAATACAGGGAAGTTCAGGATTATATAATGTCTTATCTGACCTTAAGCGTATTCAAGAATGTCTGGAGTAATAAGAAGTCAGCCAAGGCTTTTGTAGAGACGTTAGCCCAGTGCCCAAGGCAGAAATGAAGGCAGAACAGTGGTTGAATAGAACTGTAGCGGTAATAAAATGTAATCTAATTAATCCAATTAATTAATGTAATCTAATCTAACACAAGCTTTTTTCTCAGTGCAGATTTTAGAAACCTAGATCACTTTGTGACTCTAGAGACTCTTACTGTCCAGTTTTCACATTCTAACATTTATTTGATAGCATCAATCTATAAATTCAAATAATACATGAAAAATAAGTTTGTTTGTTTGTTTTTTTCAATTTACAATGTGTTCTCAGGGAAGGTCTTCAGATTCAAGTCTTTGCATGCTCTGATTTTTGCAGGGCTTTGCAGCAGAGACTTCAACATGTCTCACCTCCAAAGCCACTGACAAAATCTGAAGTTGCTTGTGTTTATGGGAGACAACACCTAAACTCTCCATGTTGATTTGATGAAGTCCTAAACTCTCAGGTGACTAAATAAGCAGCAGCGGGTCTTCAGCTTGGTTTGTGGAGAAACCTTTGGGTTTCTAGTCAACAGGTGGAGGGTAATTCTGCACAACTATCCTTCACCCAGACAAGATCACCAAACTGATGACAGTTGCTATCTGTCTTCATAACTTCCACAATGAAGTTAATACGTTAAATTAGGTTCAGGAGCAGGACCACGCCCCTTCCACTCATGTAATCAAAAACAGGTAATTCCTACCGTCGATACATGATCGTTATTTGTCAAAGACATATTACAGGTGTGTGAAGGGAAAACCAAACAGCAACATGAAAACTTTTAACAGTTTTTTTGTTTCACCTGAAGACCTCGTACCATGGCAATGGTTCTAGGCCAAAGCAATACTTTAAGTTAAAGTTTATTTTGTGTATTTTTGAAACAAAGTTTGCAGTTTTGTACATTTTAAGTTACTGGTTCCAATTTTGGTAAGAAACTATAAACACCCGGACAGTTTGTGGCTGAACATCATGTCATATTCAGTACGAAGGATGAGTTAAAGTACATGTTTTTAACATGACAAAGGGTTGAAAAATAAATTAATAAATGAATAAAGAGGTATTTATTTTTATTTTATTTTCATCAACTATGACTTTTTAAAGGACTAAATGATGTTATAGAGACCCATTAGATAGTGTGTCATTGAAAAGGTATGAAGAAAAGRCTGCTGTTATTGAGATTAATCCATGCAAGGTGGACAAATCCAAAATGTGTTGGACATTGGTCTCGATCCTGGAAGTCATGTACTTCAATGACACCAGAGCTATTCAACTTAATTTGCTCAGGGGGCCACAGTTAAACAAATCCAGTTTGCCCAAATAATGGAAGGGGAAACCCTGCATTATAATTATAATTGACAGCATGTTGGCTTAGTGGTTAGCGCTGATACCTCACAGCAAGAAGGTCCTAGGTTCGATTCCCAGTTGGACCTGGGGGCTTTCTGTGTGGAGTTTGCATGTTCTCCTCATGCTTGCAAAAGAGATCTCAATGGGATTTGTCTGGTTAAATAAAAGTTAAAGGAGCAATATTATGTAAAATCAACTTTTTTTTGAGTTTTATATCATGTTATCCTCTCATCAAAAACATGCCCAGAGTCTTGTTTTGACTCATTCATGCATGTTTGGGCTGGGCCACCAGTTTAATAGCCATAGCTTTGCAGGAATTATGTGCATTAATTAAAATATTTGGACACTTATGACCAAACAATAGTGGCTGGGTGAAAGATGTATTGACTCTGAAAATAAACAACAAAGCTCTGATCACAGGCAGGGTAAATAAACTATGTTTGCTCTTTATACATGGATGTAACTGAAATGTGTGCCTTTAGATGCATTAAGTCGGCTTTAAATTCACACATTGCACACAAAGTTATAAATACTTTGGTCAAACCAAAGCATCGGTTACTTCAAGATCTATATGAAAAAACATAATTCCAGCCTCATTATAGATCAGTAAATTGACAAGATTCCAGATTTATTACACCTATAAATTCTCTTACTGATAAAGTAATTGGAACAAAGTTTTGCAGTTTCAGATGGGCTGTCATATTGGCCAGCCACACTTGTCTGAGTTGAGTACTGAGTTACAAAGTTTATTGACTTGTCTGCTTTGTTTCGACACTCTTTAACCCAGGAGTGTCAAACTTTGTTACACAAGGGGAACAAAATTCAGAATTTGGTCCAAGCCAATCAATCAATCAATCAATCAATCAATCAATCAATCAATCAATCAATCAATCAATCAATCAATCAATCAATCAATCAATCAATCAATCAATCAATCAATCAATCAATCAATCAATCAATCAATAAGTAAGTAAGTAAATCACTGACAATGAAGAAATTAAGAAACTAACATTTAGTTCTGTTTTCTACTGAAGTGTCTAAAAAAAAGAATTTGGTCCAAGCCAGCAGCCAGTCTCTGTCAATATTTATTGAAAAAAGAATCTTGTTTGTAAATGTTACCTAACAAGTTATTCTTACATAAATACAAATTCATTTTTCCAGATTATATTTTATGTAGGGTTTAAAACATACATTTTGATTACATTTTGAAAGACACATCATTAGTATTTATTTTTGGGCCCTATACTGTACTTACAGCTATTTGATTTAATGTTTCTTAGACATAGATTTCACAAAGCAGCAAATCAGCTCAAAAAATAAAACCTCCAGTAAAAATCCAATTACCTGACTTAGAAAAACAGAAGAAAACAAAATTTAAATCGACCCGTCAAGAAAAGACTGCACTAAACACAGTGAAAAAAGAWAAAAACAACAACACTTTTTTATGTTCAAAATATACATTTTTAACTGGAAAGTTTTTTTAATTGACAAACAAGAGTGCAGTTGTAGGAAGTATGATGTCAAATGGGAACTTTATTCCTCTTCCAAACGTTGCCCAAATAAAGCGCCTGCAGAGACTTCCATCCCGCAACAACACTAAACCTTTGTTTTAGCACCAAAAGTTTCAACTCAAGGTCATCACTGATGTGCTGCTGTTTTGAGGACCTTGGTAATGTGGGTAAAAAAGGGTGCTGATGGTTTGGGAAGTGCTTGCCTGTGACACATCCAAGTGTAGATTGATCAGTGGATCAGAATGCTCATTTTCATCTCTATATTTCAATTTTCTTATTAGTGTATCCCAGGGGTTCTCCAACTGGGGTCCCTGGACCCCCAGGGGTCCGCGAGAGGTATCATGGGGGTCCTCAAACAATTTTACTAAAATGTAAATTTGGTTTTTATTTTTAAAAATACATGGAGAACAATGAACTAATAAAACAAACATAATAAACTAAATAAAAATATATATTCCCATGGCATTTAGGGGTTAAAATG
>NW_013952421.1:219044-222468 GCF_001266775.1 Austrofundulus limnaeus
GCCCAGAGGTTCTCAAACTTGGGTACCAGGACCCCCCAGGGGTCCGAGGGAGGTATCTTGGGTGTGCTCAAAACATTTCATTAAATTGTTAATTTGGTTCTTATTTTTAAAAATGCATGGAGAACAATGAACTAATAAAACAAACATAATAAACTAAATAAAAATATATATTCCCATGGCATTTAGGGGTTAAAATGACAATAAATTATCTTTTAAAACAACATGGGGTTTATGAGGCGGTCCCTGGAATTTTTTTTCACCCTTATAAGGGGTCCCCAGACCCAAAAGGTTTGAGAGCCCCTGGTGTATCCAGTTATGAAAGAAAACAAATCTGTTATTAGTCCTGTCATGTTTCATTTATCTGTGGTTGTTGATTGTTAATGTGTGCAGTCCTTTCCCTGTCTGCATGACAGGTTATATGTATTGGTGCCAGTCACATGGTTTCTTAAGCCAGGTTTGCTTTGGTGTACAGCTTGTCTTACAACTCTCACTTGGTTTTGCTTCAGGAGTCAAATTTATTGCGTCTGAAGTGAAGTGGATAACTTCTTGACCTCTGTCACTACTTAAGGAAARTATAGTGATGCAAGGCCAGGGATGCTTTCTGTCTGCCTTGTCAGTCTGAAT
Source organism: Austrofundulus limnaeus (assembly GCF_001266775.1). NCBI lineage: Eukaryota > Metazoa > Chordata > Actinopteri > Cyprinodontiformes > Rivulidae > Austrofundulus > Austrofundulus limnaeus. Next base: position 219,669 of record NW_013952421.1, read on the forward strand.
TTCACTTACCCACACATGCGCACACTAGATAGTGGGGTAACAATGGTTGGTAATATTTATACACCTACATCAARAGTCAAAAGTTTGGAAACACTCTCTCATTCAGCATTTTTAAAGTGCCTGTGACATGCATCCATGAAATACAAAAAGTCAAAGAAAACATCTTTACATTTGGGAAACTTTCCATAACAGACATGATTTTACCCATTATGTCACATATTTGGCATATTTTCTTTTGAACTTTGTTCCGACAAAGTTAAACAGGAAGTGACATCAAAGGGGAACTCTTCAAGAAAWAAAACTCTGGTTTTTGTTTATTGAAACAATATTATTTGAACTCTGACTTTTCTTCATCTCTCTATTGTGGTAATTAAAATACTCTAAAGAAACACCAGATTCTTTTCTGTAGTCTGTGTTGCCGGCCTRTGTAGCAACGCTCTGCTCACATTCAAATTCTGCTTTGACATCACTTCCTGTTACTTCACATGTAAATAACTCAACAACTGTTCATCTCAGCTGCATGAAATCTTTGTTTTACAACATGATGTCAATGTTACCTTTCCAAAAATGCATTCAAATGTTTTACAAAAATTTGATGTCACAGGCACTTTGTTTTTCTTAGGTACTCATTCAGTCTATGAAGGAACACATACAGTAAGGCACTGTGTAGTGAACTCAGAGGGGTAGAACAAACCAGAATATGTTTTGGATTTTGGAATAGGGTTTCTGCCAGTGTACTATAGGTCTGGCAGTTCTCCTTCCAACCCACACCAATCCCCCGGTGCCGATTAACTTTCTGTCACTTCCAGGGAGTGAACAGTGCCCCCCACTCCTCCAGGATTAGCAAGTTTTCTGGGGCAAACTCAGTGGGGCACCTTTTGCTGTCCACACTATTGCCATTCCCTCAGTCAGCTTCATGAGGTTCTGCAATCTCCTGGATTTTCCAAAAGTCTAGAAGACGTTCCAAAGACACACTGAACATAGATGTCAGGTTACACGGACTGTCTGTAAATTGCACAGATTTCGTAGGTATACAGGTGCGTAGAGAAAATCTTACAAATTTTACAAAAGATCTTGCTAAAATTTAGACAAGTGTTGGATTTAAAAACAAAATGTGCAACAAAAAAAACAACAAAAAAACAAAAACAAACTCTAAGCAATTGAACTGTGATGCCAGAGGTTTTTAAATATTAATGCTGGCTGTTCAGGGATGCAGTCATTAAAGCTTAGGGCTGCATGAAAAAAATACTGCAGGGGAAGGTTGAATCAAAAATAAAGCAGCCTTTGTAAAATATCTCATTGACTAAATTGCATGTTCAGTATACATTAAGTGCTGCACCTCCAATCTGCTGTGTGCGTAAAGATAAGCCTGACTTCTCTCTACAGGTTTTTTTTTTCTGTAAGCAGAACTTTGGTCACTAAGAATCATTCATAACCTTTAAACAGATTGGATAATCGGAACAAGCATCCCACAAATTGAGCAGGAAATGAATATTTAGCTGGAAGCAAAGTTCTGCTTATGGATTTAAAACAGAGGAAGTTAAAATGTGTTTTGTCAGGACTCATTTGTTCAGGGTCATTGGACAAGAATCTGAGCAGAGCAGATGTTGATTCTCTAAACTGTAACCTTTTGCGCAAAAAAATGGACTGATGCAGAAAAGACGAGTGTCCCATTCTTAATCTGTAACGTATTTATGTCTTAGCAGAGCCAGCGAGACATGACTCTGACAGGCCAGGATCAAACGGTGAACAGGCTTCTGAACCACAGTGACAGAACCCAACAGGTTGGTTGGGCTGCAAAAAAAAAAAGATCCAGACCTGGTATCTGGATCAGATTCTGTCAGAGCTCGGCTTTGTGATCAACACAGACTTTGCACACAAGACCTTTTTCTGTATGTGTTTTATGAATATTTCAAATTAAACTGTTACAGAAAACTTTGGAGTTATCCCAACTTGTGTGAATATGATCAGCCCTTTCTGTAATTCAAAAAATTCTCTGTTATTTTAAAATCTGAAAGTTTTATAGGGATAGTTAAAAAATTCATTCGCCTTAAGCAGCTATTCATATWTTTTGTTAAATGTAAAATAAATATTGTCCAGAAAAAATGAATCAATGCTGTTTATTTGTCATTGGCTGCCCTGATTTCTAAAGATCAGCATCACTGTGGAAAAGCTCACATCAGTTGACCTCTACAAGCAGGGATTTAGTCACATCATAAAACCGTCCCTCTAATCAAATAAATGTGAAATCTCTCCTTTTTCTCAACACCTTTACTCAGAAACAGAGTTACATCTACAAATCTCACGGTACAAATTTTAAACAAGCTCAAAGTGAGAAAACTGAGGTAACAAGATGTTAAGAACTTTGTTTTCTTTCAGGTCAGTTCTCAACTTCAAGCACAATCTGCAAAAAAAATCTGTTCTTGAGCAATCACCTTTTGGAAATTAATCTTCAACTTAATTTAACTCAAAATTCTGTCACAATTATTCATCATGACCTTTTGTTGCTTTAGTTACCAAACCTTTGATCTGGAATACATGTTTGTTTCTATTCTACTTGTCTTTTGCATTTTTACATGTAAAAAAATCTTATTTGTTTGTAATTATTGAGCGAATGCTGATTCATACAAATGTTTTCTTGTTTCTAGTTTATTGCACATTTCAAACATTTACTACTTCATCAAAGTTTCAGCAATTCGAACCTCCCGGGTGTCAAAACATAACTTTTGGTCTTTTCATCATGTGATTTTTTTTTTATCTAAAATGCATTTTAGCTACAGATTTAACTTTAAGCTTCAGG
>NW_013952421.1:226221-227655 GCF_001266775.1 Austrofundulus limnaeus
CTTTTGAACAGTGGCTGCTTTGTTTCCCCGATGTATAACTGGTCGCAGTCCTCCTGGTACTTAACAGCATATACAACATTGCTCTGTGCAGCTTGATTTTTTATCACTTTCATTTGTAGGCCAAACTTCAGCACTAAGTGTGAATGAAGGTAACAAAGTGGCATGGAACAGGATGAACATTTGAATGTACTGTTGAAACAGTAGCAGAATAATCAGTGGCATCTTTTGTTTGCAAATAACTCATCAAATGGAAAACACAGTTCCTTCTTTATATTTGGTTCTAATATCTACTTACAGGCGCCTTTGTCTCTGATCCATCCATCCATCCATCCATTTTCTGTACACGCTTCTTCCTTTCAGGGTCGCGTGGGTCACTGGTGCCCATATCCAGCAGTCACAGTGCGATGGGCGGGGTACACCCTGGACAGGTTGCAAGTCCATCACAGGGCCCCTTTGTCTCTGATGATTACTCTAATCATGGTTAGTGTGAGCTTTGAAATCTTTTAGGGAAGAGAGCTGGACGAGCAGAGCTGAGTTCTGTTCAGGTTTCATTTCAACTCTTAGGATCATTAAAAACAAAATGTTTTAATATAATAAGGCTTTACCTGCTGGGTGACGTGTTTTTTAGACAGACAATGAGCACCTCAATTCAAATTATGCTATTAACTCAGGTATTTAATATAAAACTTTTATGCGTCAGAAAGATTGTGTTTGACCATGACTTTTTTTCTCCTAACCATCCAGGTAATTTGGACTTTAACCTACCTATTGTTTATGGTTGAAATGATGCTGAATGTCCGGCCAGCCCAAGGTCTGGAGGCAGGAAGATTACCTCAGAGACAGCTGGAACAAGTTGTGTGTGCACATTCTTGGAGCTGAGTAAGTATTTAATTTTTTATTATTCACAGCTGCTCAAATCATAAACTGTTTTTAAAAGTGACAATTCTTTTCTTGTCCTCAGGACTGCGAGTTACATTCTTTGTGTCTTTGGCGCTGATTGGGGACTTGCTTGTACTCTGACCTTGTTGAAGAGGATCACTGTTTCAATGTCCTGGTGGGACAGAACCGTTGTGATCAATAAGGGGAGCACGAAGCAGATCCATGTGGAGAATGTTAAGGCAAAAACACTTTCAAAATACACAATGCACAGCAGCCACTTCAGATGCTTAATTACGTGTCTTTTTTTTGAAAATAGATTTTAACCTGAACTTACAGCTGAAGGTTAAAAAAATGATCCTACCAACCACAGTATTTTCATCAATAAGAAAGGACATGGTTCTTAGATGAAGGCCATCCTGAGCCTTCCTGCTTGAGGGTTCATCCTGCTCAAACCCACAGGGGTCTGGGCTGGAAACAGATACTTTTTCATTTTTTTTATTTATAAATACACAAAGAAATGCTTAGAAAGCAAAAACCTTATTTACTGATTAAAGA
>NW_013952421.1:228198-229538 GCF_001266775.1 Austrofundulus limnaeus
CATTCATGACCAGAGGGGTGTTTCATTATATCTGATTAAATTTCTTGCAAGGTCTTGTGGAACATGACTTTCATGAGATTAAGCTGGTATTAATCTCATGGAGCAAGGGTTCTTACACAAAGCAGGGAAACAACTAAAATATGCAGGATAATGGGTCACACGGACTGGAATTGAGAACCACTTCTTTAACTTAAAAAAAAATACCACAGTATTCCCAGTAACCTGTAGGGGTCAGAATTCCTTCACCTGACCCTGCTTCCTCATGACAAGACATCCTCTCACACGGTTTAGAACCCCTCATTACCAGAGTGAATCATCTCATTTTCTTTATGGATGAATTTGCTTCACCTCTCATGGGGACAATAAATAATTTATATTATAATATAAAAGATTCAAAATGGAATATGTCACTTATCTAATGGAATCAATGTGTTATACTGTTTGGGAATTCCAGAGGTTTATAGGATTTAGATTTCCACCAACGCTTCAATACTTGTTCTGTATCTTCAGGATATGACTCCTCATTCAGGAACGGTGCCAAATATTGTTCACCATCAGCCAAAATTCAAATGAGGAGCAATGGAAATATTGATGGTAGAGACTGCAGCCAAATCACCAGCCTGGCCAGACTGCTACCTGAACACTTCCAATAGAGATATATCAGAGTGTGGGTGTGTTTCACCAGACTGACAGCATGTGGTTTCAAGTGAATGATATCCTCACAGGTATCATTTGCTATCTGCAGATGGCCACGTATTTATTTGTGCGTTTGTGTGTGTGTGTGTCTGTCTGTGAGTGTGCACGCGGGCATACTTGTGTGTATAATTATGGATCCCCCAGTGCAAAGCGAGAAACATTTCGCTTTGCTGCAGCCATCTGCTGAAATCTGAAATTGAGAATACTAACTGGAATGAGGGTATTTCTCTGTCAAATCCAAATCGCCTTTTGTCAAATTTTTATGATAAATTGGAGACAATACAGGAAAAATATATTTCAACTTGTAAAGTTCCAGTCCGGAAAAATAAAATTCCTGGTTGAATGCCTCTATAATACATCTCCTAAAGTTGAAAGCTTCTTCAATGAAAACGTATAGAATATGAAGAACTTCTGAAAATCGGTCTTGTTTAAACAGTTACCGAAATAAATGTGTTGCTGAATTACGCAAAGCCAAACAACAATATTTTAAAAATCAAATTATTTCAGCCAGTAAGAATCCAAAAATATTATGGGAAACGATTAAGTCAGTGACAGGTGAAAGTAACAATAAGACAATCTTTTGTCAAATAATGTTTAAAAAAACTGTGTGCATGTATTTTTCCTCACCCAGGAGACATTTCAAC
>NW_013952421.1:230677-232413 GCF_001266775.1 Austrofundulus limnaeus
TGATGTGATTGTGATGCTGTATTTCTGAGTGTTTTATGTGCTGCAGAACAGGAACCTGCTGTAAAACAGCAATTATACTGAGTCAGGCTTGATTTTTAATAATCTTTTCCTGTTAAATAAATAAATCAAATCAAATCAAATCAAACAGACCTTCACCATTCATCTGAGTATAATTACCATGTAGGAGAGAATGGAGCAGAAAAAGGACATTCAGGAAAATTAAAAAAGAAAAAAGAGAATGAGAGAGAGAGAAAAGGAATAAATGACACCCATCAGCTTTGGAAACCTTTAACTGGCACTACGTTTCATTGCCGAACAGACAGCAGCAGTCGATCAAAACGGAGACAGTGAGACATAAAAAGGAAATTTATTTGACTTCCTTAATAAACTGTTCATTTGGATGGAAATAAAGTGTCTGACACATGAAGTTAATTTACTCCAACAGTCTGCTTCTTGGCATAATGGCTTGCGATATAAATAATACCCAGTGATTCACAATTGTTTGTCCCTGCTAATTGTCGAGCCATTTAATAAATACTTTTAACACAGCTTCAAGCTTTCCGTGACATCATTATAGCTATTTATTTTTACAATGTAAGGTGTAATTTCATTTAAATACCCTAATTAGTGGAAATAAAGAGACCAAGATGTTAACATTTTATGTTAAAAATACACAACAGTTTGCTTAATATATACACAAATAAAATGCATTCAAAAGTTAAAAGTTAACAAAAAGATTTTTATCTCGTAAAAATCACTGTCTTTATTTTTTAACCAAAATGTTTTCTCCCTTAATTAGACACGTGCGTTTTAGGGATTTAATTCTACAAAATCTAAAGATTGAGATAAACTATAGTTCTATTAAATAAAGCAGAGCTGGCTTGAAAAGTGAAAGTAAGCTCACAAACTCACCCTTATAGGAGAGTTTTAGCCGGGGGACATTGTTCTTGGTCTGTTGGGGTCTGTTGCCCTCCGTCCTGAGCAGAGCTACTCCACACAGCAGCACAATGCTGCCCCAAGGAAAACCCATGGTCCTGGGGCAAAGGAGTCCAAACAAGTCCTTTAATTAAACAGCTCCTTATGTAGAAAACTTCAGGTCTGGTTTAAATGTGTTGGTGTGAAAAATGGTCCTGTTGTCCAGTAGGTATGAAAAAGTGCTGGTGGATCAGTCCAGGCTGGCTATCAGAAGGTCTTATCTCCTGTCAGATTAAAAAAAAACTGTTTCCTGTTCCACAGGTCAAAATCAGTCAAATGAAAAGGACAGATCCTGAAAAGCAGTAATGAGGAGCAATTTTAGACCTCTCATTAAATAGCAAACTTCCCTAAACTCACAATAAAAAAATAAAAATAATCATGAATTAAAGTTTGTCACCACAGTAAAAAAAAAAAAAAAAGACCTGTGTGTCTTCTGGCACCTATAAGCTGCAGGGAGCTCTGAACAGCTATCAACATTGTCACTGAGTCACACCTACAGCTAACAAAAGCAAAACTGGTCCAGATTGGTTCAGCTGTTCAACCCGTCTGCTTGGTGAGCGCAGTCCTCTTTGGCTCTCTGGTTCTGCTCAACACTCATCTGAACCAGTTCAGCCCCACTCAGCGCAGCCCTGCTCTGTCCTCTCTGTGCAACTGAGAACAGCTGAGGCAAACAGCACAGTCAGGGTGTGAGACGATGGTAGAGAGGAGAGGGGGAGAGAGAGAGAGAGAGAGAGAGAGAGAGAGAGAGAGAGAGAGAGAGA
>NW_013952421.1:232423-235717 GCF_001266775.1 Austrofundulus limnaeus
AGGGGGAGAGAGAGAGAGAGAGAGAGGGGGGAGAGAGAGAGAGAGAGAGAGAGAGAGAGAGAGAGAGAGAGAGAGAGAGAAATACATGTGGTGTAGGTGGGAGGAGAGTAAAAGCAGCAAAACTGCATGGTTGGAAGGAAAACTGTGAGTTTAGTTGGAAGGAAAGGATCATGACAAGGCAAGGGGTTAGAAAAATATTGAAAATAAAAGACAATTTTATAAAATGGTGATATTATTCTGTATTATTCTGGTTTACATTATGTTTTGTTTGCTGTTGCTTTACTTTTACTCATTTCTAGCTGAATCACTGTTTAAAATGAATAAAGTTTTTCACATATAATTGAAAAAAAGAACTATCTTATTATCAATTTTTACCAACAAAAATCCATGCCTGTTTTTAATCATAGTGTCAATATTAATATTTTATTAATAACATGGAAACATGTGTTGGTGACTATAACTATCATGTGAATTTTCTGCTTAATAATACTGTATCTGGTAGGGCTATAGACTGCACAAAATACTAGATATTAAACTGGACATACCGATACCAAAGAAAAACGAGCATTTTGCTGAATTTTCATTTAATTTTCTGATTTAAATGAACAGAAATAAATAAAATAATGACCATCATAAAATATGAGCATTAATATTGGTATTTTATGAAAGTTCTTTATCTTGTTCTTTTTTCCCCCTTTGGTAAAATGTAATATATATTGAACAGCTTTTTGTTCATTACTCAGGATTTTTCTTTTAACAAAATATATGATCTTGATTTTTTAACTACAGTTATGCATGATTTAAATGTAAGTATGTACTAGTCTAATTAAAACTTCAAACTTTTTGTGCTATAATATGTTCCAAATGCCTTTCTGAAAATGTTAGTGATAAACCCTCATTGTAACTCTTAGGGGTCAAATAAGCTTATAGCAATGTGTGCAAAAAGGGAGGAAAAATGCCCAACATGTAGTATTAGCAACAACAAATCTTTCAACAAACACAAAGACATTTGGGTAATTTATGAGCATTAAAAACTGATAGAGTATATATAAAAAAAAAGTTTGCCCATAGTCAACAATGTTATGGTGCCAAATCAAGAGTCAGTCTTCAGCACAAAGATGGATGAATTGGTCAGGTACCAGTTACTCCGTCATTGTCTGAGGGGGGGAAGTGTCGTTTAAACCGTTACAAATGAGATGTCAGTCTCACGCTAAACAGCCCGGCCTCCGTGAGCCGATCCTTCCTCGTGGTGAATGATAATGACTGGAGTGGTAATGGTGTAGTTAGGACCTCTAACAGGCTGTGTCGATCTGGATAAAGAGCCAATAGACAAGAGGGAGGAGAGCTGAACTAATCCTGTAGAGATGGGATGGGCCTCATGGTTACACCAGAGTAGGTTAGTGTTTGGAGGTTCTAGTAGAAACACATAATTTTGGAACTGTTGAGTTTTTGCATATTTTTATTGCTATTTCACACAAACGAACTGGTTGTTTCTTCCATGTGTTTTATCCACGTGAATATGGAATGTTATTCTTCTTTTGTTCCAAACTTTTTTTTTTGTATTTTGATAACCATCAATCACTTTTTTGTTTTTGCTTTCAAAGGCAAAAGAACTAACGCATTAAGTGAAGCGTTTTGTTATGCTTCTGTCACCAGTGCTTTGCCACATAGTTGAAGTTCATAACAGTACATCACTAGCCCAGTGAAAATAGGGAGCCATCCTTGACTATGCATGGGCTTTTTCCGAGCTCAAAGGAGCTGTGTACTTAAAGAAGAATGGTTCTTTTTCAAGCACCAATTCAACATGGTCTGAACTCTTTCATTCAGCAGGCAGAGTGCCCAGAGTGCTCTGGCCATCTCAGAGTTCATCAGATTATATGTGTAAGTAGAGCAGGGAAGTGGGGACTTCTTTAACTTGAAGAGAGGTGTGGTATGTTTGGAAGTGGGGGCTGATGATGAGGGCTGTGAAGTGGGACCAGCAGTAGATCTTTTTTGAAAGCCACAACCCCCCACTTTATCGTTCACTTAACTCTCAAAAATAATCCCCCAACCAACCACCTCACTTCACCTCCTACACCACCAACCTTCTGATCTCTTTATATACAGGATGTTTTATTCTCCTGCCTCGTTCTGAGCCTGACTTCTCTCCATTCTGCCGCAATGCATTCATGGATGTCCATCTGTACTTCTTTCACCCATCAGAAAAAAAAGGTTCATCACTTTTTTCTTCACTTCTCAATCCAACCCCACACCCACCACTCCTTTTCTCTGTTTCAGCCTCTCTGACCTCCACCTACTCTCTTCAAACCTGTGAATGCAATCCCCCCAAATGAGAGGATTTGGCTCAGCAAAATGAACCGTAGGTCCAAGACAAGTAAATTAAACACATTTACCACCCACCTGCCCTTTACAAAAACCAGCCTGAATGGTTCATCGCTGGATCTACGCACCCCAGCACCATTTAATTTCTTATTTATACAGAAGCAGAAAAAGGTAGAGTCGTAAATGCTAGAAAAAAGCTTGCTTGTGTAATTAAATTGTCCTGTTTTCAAATTTAAGCATAGTTTCAGAAAATATTTTAGCACCTTAAATTCAATTAACATTTACTTCCAGAAAATAAAAACGTAAGGTTATGAATATAACCACGGTGAAGGAATGGAACGAAGTACAACACACAGTTGTCATATGTTATATGGGCGCGCGTGTCCCATATACAACTGTGTGTTGTACTGAGTGAAAGGACAGAAAAGGAACAACATGCATTACATACAATAAACCAAAATATGAAAAAAAAGCTTTATTTGTTTGTTGATCGTTAAAGTCCTAGTTTACTCCAAATTAGGGGTGTCCCACATGGCCGGCTTGGTCTGTTTAGGGGACGAAATAATATTTGTCTTATAACTTTTAAAAAGTAACTGTGGGTTTCACAGCCTGCTTTGTTACTTTGGGACATGCTCTTCAAATGGTTGGAAAATATATTGGTTTGAGTAGAACTTTTAAAAATTTTTCCAGGTCACTATATCCCCAGACCCCCAACAACTGCTTCACTCATCAGCTGCTCGTTAACATGAACAGGTGTTCCTCATTGCTGTCAGCAAATGGAATGCATGAGGTAGACTTCTAGTGTTGTTTCAAATGAATATTTTTAACCATTTTAATTGGACGACTTGGTTTCTAAAGATAAATAATAATATGAAAGATAAAACAATTTATTTTCATATGTATTATCTAATTTGTCTCTGGGATCAATAAAGTATTTAGTTAGACTTAAACATTACACCATGACTTTAAAAC
>NW_013952421.1:235734-240987 GCF_001266775.1 Austrofundulus limnaeus
ATATATATATGTATGTATGTATATACAGTATATCGTTGCAAAATTGTAAAATAAATAAACAAAACAAATAAGATTGCTTCCCAACTTATGTAATTTTCTTTAACATTGAACTGACAGAATTTTCACTTGAAATGTAAACTGCAACACATTCAATTGAGGATCGATACTACTGTTCTGTTTCTGGTATACTGGCATTGGTACCAGTCCAGAGTATCAGGGTATTTTGTATGAGTATGGGTACTGGTAAAAAGGTTAGTATCGAGCCCGATAGAGTCTATACTACAACTCAGAGTGCAGATCCAGCTGAGTCTACATTTCCTATGGTGCATCAAAACTATTTTCTACTTTGAGTTTGTGTAAGAACACTCCAGAGAAGGTAGCACAACTAAACTATGCAATGCACTATTTATGACCTGATGCATGTTGATTTATTCTTTCCTAATGAAAGTTTAATGAAAAATTGAAGAAAAAACTCTAAGTTCTGAATAAATTTACTGAAAGGAGTGCATCATACTCAGCACTGAAATGAAACAGCCACACTGTGGCAACAAGAACTACAATGTCAAGCTTTAGGTGACTTTTGTGAATAGCATTAATAGGCAGGTCAACTTCTAACAGATTTAGTTAATTTCCAAACTTTTTAAACATATAGTCAAGAACTTTATTTACATTGTAAGTTTTCAAGGTACTAGTTGGACAGGTGGGCGTTTACATATGGATCAGAAGACACAGTGTCTGGATCTGCTCCAGTAGTTCAGCAGCAGCATAAATTTATCATCATCCATCAATATTTCAGCCTTCAGGGCTACCTGCGTCTCCCATCCACAGGGTAAAACAAAAACACACTTTCTTTCTGTCTTTCTCTGGCTCACATGAGCCTACGCTCTACTGATTACCTAAATGAGACTCAAGCTGGGACAGCACCATCACACACTACTGGTCTAAAACAAATAAAGCCACCTATAATTGGTTTATAAACAATTTAGAGTTCAAGGTTGAAGTTTATTTTTAGATTTGTGGTGTCTTGAGATGGGCAGGTGTGTTTAAAAGCACAACACTTCCTCTGGTGTTTTTTTATTTTTTCATTTTAGTAGACATTTTCTAGTTGATTTTTTTGGTAGTTTTTTTTTTTTTTGTCTAACTTTAAAGTATCCTAGAGCCTCAATGTAAAAGGTTTATGCTTTCTTGGAGAAACAGCCCTTTTGATAAAATATATTAGTTTGAACTCTACGGATAGTTAGAGACACAAATGTAGCCTAGAAGTATAACCTGAGTTAAAGCATCTCTTGCAACATCATTTTTAAAATATTTAAATTCAAAAGATAAATTCAGTTTGAAAAAGCTTGTTCAGAATTCTAATTTCCAGTAATTTTTTACCCTAAAAACATCATTTCTTGTTGAGTTTCTCAGTGATGGTTATCAGCAGTAATCCTGGAAAAAAATATTCTGAGAAAACATTATTTTAAAAGCAAAGACATTAAACATTTCTTAGTTACTTTGTGATTCTATTATCTAACTTAACTAGTAATTAAGTTCACTGCCCAGCATATTTTTATATGGATTTTATTAACAAGCCATAAATCTTTCCTTGGGAAATCAACCACACAGAGAAGTATGCAAATGAAACGCAGCTTACATTTCCTCTTACCGTTAGGACTGTTTTACTCCATCATCAAACCTGTCATCCATTATGTGAATGTTTTGCAAAGCTTACAAAAAAAGCAGCACCTTCGCAGATTTGCTAAAGTCATACACTAGAATAAAATACTCTCATTTTACAACAGTTTACATTTCTCTTTTTAAGCCATCCTAAAAATTGAGTTAGGAAACAAAGCAGAAAGGAAATACCTAAATGATGAACATATGTGTTTATGCATAGAAGCAGACATAACAATAATGTCTTTAATGCAAAATACTCGTGGCCAACTAAACACACGTTTTCATTTCAGATGGTGCCAAAGACCAAAAACTGGGGAAACATACAGGAGCCATTGTTTGTTTAGCTTCAACCTGCATATATAAAATCCCTCAGACGGACGCGTGTTTACCTTTTTACTCCATTCTGCCATCTTTTACAATTAATGGAAAAAAGTTCTGAGATGTTTTCTGACAGTTATGCTCCACAGAAATAAATGGCACTGCCAAACTAAGCCTTCCCATTTGGACTGCCATTATGCACTCTTTTTAAGTGCCAACATGTTATTTACCATCGCCACAATATGCTGAGGCTTACAGGGGGCCAAAGGTTGGACTTAATTAAAAACTAATACCAAATACAGGATTATCCTCCTAAGGAGTCTTTGATCTTAAAAGGAGGAGGTCGTCTTAAAGCTCATGTGACTCCAAAAACCTGTCTAAATAAAATAATCCCAGCAGTCAAAATAGTTTAGATATTTCCTTAGAACAGCAAAAATGGCATTGATTGCTCATGAGACAGCAGCAGTGTCAAGTGAATTCATAAATGTTGTCTGTTCTGTCATTTAAGGTTGATTGATTCATCAATCAATGATAGGATAGTCTGACAGCAGGAGGGCCTTGATAGACCCATCTGTTGTGCCTCTTCTCATGGGGGTTTTGGTCTTGGGGTGAGGTCAAACAGGATCCTTCATTCTTTTACCCAGATTTGTAGTTTCCATCAGAACCTTGACACTGACACAAACCAGATGATCAGCATTGGACTGCTAAGCCTGAAAGGCTATGGTAAATCACTGCGGATTACAAAACAAAGAAAGAAACAGTCATACAGAGGACAAAACATGGACTCGAAGAATACTCAGGATGAAGGAGAATTGAAAATAGTTCATATCCCAATCAATTTTTTGTTTAGTTTTCTGATATACCTATTAGATGAAGTGATATAACATTTAATAAAGTTTTAAATTACACTTCATAGGTATATAAAATGTTTTAAATCAGTGTTTTGCAAAGAATATGTTTGAAGCATGATTAATTCTGCACTTAAGTTAAAAACAAACAACTTTTGTTCAAATTAATTTGCACAAACTTTTTATCATAAAATAGCATTAAAGTGACACACTTATTTAAAGTTTTCTCCTCTTTTTTGTTACCACAATTAATGTGATTATCCAAAGTTATAAAAGTTTAGTTGATACCTGAAAGTGCAGCAGGTCGTTTATATTAAAAACAGAAACATACAGTTGATTAGAACCGTCATTAACGTCACTAATCTGCTATTTGCACTGCGTCAGATGTCCGCTGTAAAGACATAACCAATATAATCAATGAGAGCTTTCACACTGCCTTCGCAGGGAGGTGACATGTGCACAGCGATCACCAAAAATAGATTTGATCCTTGTCATATCTGTCTTTTTTGCTTTTATTTTCTACTGTTTCTCTGTTCTCGTGTATCTCTTCCCTGCTGTCTTGCCTCCAGCCCCACCCACGCTCACCTGTTTCCTCTTGTGGTTTAGGTGTGTCCCATTGTCCCTAATTAGTTTGCCTTTATATTCTGAGTCCTGTCTTCAGTGTTGGTTGGTTCATTGTGCTGCTTCCCTCAGACTGTGCGATCTCATTCTGAGATTTGTGTAAGCTTTGGAGCTGTTTGCCAGCCTTTTTGGGTTTATTGTTAGAACCTTTTTGGGATTTTTTGCCTGTGCCGTGGGTCATTCTGCACACACTCTCACAATCCTATTTTTGCCAGATACCAGAGCAACTGCTGAGTCAATCTACAATGATCCCACTGTGCCAACAGGAAAAGAACAAGTATAGCATCCGTATTTGCAAAATAACTCACCAAAGACAGATTAATTTTGTCAAAATCCCAACTATATTCTTTGCATTTATACACAAATGCTGTTAAAATATATCAATCATTCTGTTTGGGAAGCAGATGGCAACATGCAACATATGCATATACACATGGATGCTATTTTATTTATTTACTGTTATTTATTTAAGCAAATCAGAAATAAAAAAATACAGCAATATAATTACAACTTGTTTGAAGTCCATCTTCCACAGAATAATTGTTTTGGTCTGATGTCTACATTTATCACTGGCTTTTCATTCAATCTGCAATCCCATTGTCTGTAAACATCCATCAAATAACCATTGTTAAAACTGAATCACCTGCCAGAAATGAATTATGACTTTTTAGGACTGTTTGCTCAATGTTTTACTTGGAAGTAAAAAAATACAAATCTTTCTCTGCTCCTCCTTAAAAGATGCAGTAAGATAAGTTTGTTCACTTGACCTACACTTCCTCAAAACAAATAGACATTACCTCAACTGATGTAATCTGTGACTCATCAAGCTGTTATCACACATCCCTGCGTTGTTTTATCTGTGTTGGTCTCATCCAAACTGCTACTAACTTTTTCCTACGAGTATCAGCAGCTTTGTTCACCGAGGCCTCAGGGTGGTTGATGAAACAGCAGCAATCCCAGACTGACTACTCAGGAAGAAATCACACCTCATTTAGATTATTGCAGGACGGCTTTCAACCTGCCCAGTCAGTCCAGGTGTGGATTCTTATTTTTACTTTGGTTCAGATCCCACTATGTTATTTACCCTGTAGGATAATGTACAGAAAACATTTTCATCAAATTCCATATCCTCAAGATTGCATTTAATTTTCAGTGTTTATAGGCATCCATAAATACAATGATGTCAGTCACATAATTTTGCCAGTTGTGTAACTTTTTGCAACATCTTTAGAGTCAAGGTTGCAAAAAATCCTTATATTGTTACAAATAATATTTATAAATTGTGTTCTTTTAGTACAATACTTCACCACAATCAGCAATACTATTGTCTAACAAGAGATTGTTTTTATTTCCTGCAAAAAATGCGGAGTGAATGCTCAATGATGAAATATTTTGCTTGAGTAGCTAAGAAGTTTTATAGCACAAACAGAAACAGCTTGTTTGCTGAATAAGAAATAAATTGAAATTATCACATTTAGCTAAAACACATAAAACAGCTAAAATTAGCAAAAAAACAGCTGAAATAAATATAAAAAGCTTAAAATAGCATTTAGGTGAAAGAAGCACAAAAAGTTGAAGTTAGCAAATAAAAGGTCAAAATGATAGCTAAAAATAGAAAAAAAAGCTAAAATCATCAAAATAGATGCCAAAAAGAAACTGAAATTAGTTCTAATGAGTTCACAAAGCAAAACTAGAACAAAATGTCAAAAGTACAGTAAAGATTAATGAACATTTTGAAGGGTTTTAAATATGTTCAAAACAGCTCCATTAATTTTCAGTGAGAAAACTATGGCAGAAAAAGCCAAAT
>NW_013952421.1:241042-246792 GCF_001266775.1 Austrofundulus limnaeus
AAAAAAAAGGTCAAAGCCAGACTGTTCTGAAGGAGATGAACATTTTGATATTTAAATTATTGAAATAGCACAAAAGTTGATGAATGGGATACATGGAAAAAAAAGATAATGGTGTGAATGCTTGCTAAGCATTAATAAAGCAACAAAACACTAAAAGTTTGCAGACATAAAAAGGTTAAGCTGATCAAGTTTCTGTTCACAGAACGTCATTTATGAAAACGAGAGCTTTGCAGCTCCGTGGTTTTCACACAAGAGTTGAATGTTTAGTTTTACATGTTTTGGGAGAAAGCCTGCATGTAAGTTTATGTAGGCCAGCCATCGTTCCTAAATCACATTTTCTATGGAGAATCCTTACACCATTCAGAAAGAGAAGTGGGGTTATTGTAGAGCATCCCCTTTGCTAAAGTATCAATAACCACTGAGTTTTTCACAGCTGAGCGAGAAAGGCTACCTCAAGAGAAAAAAAGCAGCAATGCATATCCATCTTTAAATCTCTGATTACAGCACTGATCGCAAGTCTGAGCTAACCCAGTCAGTTTTGTTAAAATAAAAAAAGAAACATTTATATTGGTTAAAAAAAAAGAAAAAAGTGGGGAAAAAAGAGAAGCTTACGTCATCTGCTTTTTTGGGGGAAAATATGCAAAAAAAAAGGCTCCAGCTGTCCAATTAAGCTCCAACCCAGATACTTACGCCAAGGAAAGAACCCTTGGCTATGCTTTTCAGAGTATCACGCCACATTAGTTAGGCTCCGCTTTTTGCCAAGGCATCAAAGAACAACACAGTGACTACCCCTCCAAGTCTAAACTCTCATTTATTCGCCCTTCCTTTCCTTTCCTCTAATCGCCGCATCTCGTCCAAACTTTGGGTTGTTTTGCTCGGGTGCTTCTTCATGGGTCACAGATATCTCAGAGGTGAATAAACAAATACAAAACTGCTATTACAGTTAGCAAACACGTTCTGATGGCACCGCTTATTGATTGCAAGCCCAAAGCAAAATAAAACCACTCCAGTTCTGTCTGTGCCCCTGTGGTCTGCAGTGTCTAATAGCTCAGCTCTTCTAGTAATCGTCCAACCTGCCATCTCCAATCACACCACAGTGCTCTGCGTCTTTCATGTGCCCACCCAACAGGGAAACATTGTTTTTGTTTTTTCAGCATCATAACAGACTGATTGACACCCCCCCCCCCCTTGTCCGCATGTGATGAAATGTTTGTTAATGAGAGTTTGTTTTGCTGTTCACTGTTTCAAGTGTCCTGCTTATTGCGCTCTGAATATGAGGACACCCACTTTGTCTGAATGAGACTCTTGCAATATTTCTGAATGTTAGCACAGTGGCTATAAAGGATGTAGGCTAGTTCTAGAACTTATTGGGAAAATATCAATGTAGCGTTCAGAGGAAGTCATACTTCCTCTGAACGCTACATTGATATTTTCCAATAAGTTCCAAGAACTTTTAAGAGCAGTTGGTAGTTGGCAGTGTCCTTCTGGTTGGATGTTATAAGACTACTCAAATGCATTAGCACTAGGTAGGCTAATAGCATCCCATGGCAGGTCACCCACTTTATTAGATGTGTAACTTTTTTTCAAAAAAAAAAGAAAACTTTATGGTAGAAATACAAAACTTATATGCACTGACAGCTGTTCTTTTGGTGGAATTTACTGTTGTTCAACATTACGTCAGCATGAACAGTAAATTAAACATAAAACATACACAATATTACAGCGGAGTGTGTATTACGAGGATAAAGTAGACAAGTAGGAGTCAAGAATCCAGTAGGTGACCGGCCCAGGCATGCTAGTCTCTAACCTTTTTGATGCCAATACATGTACGGTAGTCTCTTTCTCATTTGCCAGTGCCGGCCTCTCAGTTACCAGTGCTGGATCAATAATCTGATCAGTAGCTGGCTTTGGAAAAGATATAGCCTCCTGCTACAAGGATGTAGCCAATGCTAAGGTGCACAGTATTCCTAATTTTGGCCCTAATACTACACCATCTATCTGTGCTCTTGTGAAAATGGACGTAAATTTCAAACTCAGTGACAAACATCTAGCCCAGGATGACTTTTGTTTTATCCAAATGAGAAACAAACTGCTGAATTAATTATTAAATCTAACAGCAGCTTGTTTTTGGCTCAGTCTTTCTCTACCATGCAGTTGCTGCAGCATATTATCGTGTGTTGAATTAAAGTTGAACTATTTCAAACCCACTCCTTATGGGATTTAATGCATCACATCAAAAAACAGATATATTAATATTGTGAGCAAACATAAATGGACTTATACTGTATATATTTCTTACCATGGTTTTCACATGAGAATTCTCTTGTTGTTGCTTTCATCTGAAGTCGACTGCATCTTGCCCTTAATTTGACAAGAGACTGGGTTATTACTGGAGTTCTCTGAGACGTATCTGACCTTATCGGAGCTGCCACTGGCACCTACATAGACATATTTCTTATCACAAGCCCTGTCCAGTCCTCCGATTTTTAAAGCATTCTGAAAAGCCCTCGAAAACTGGAGAATTGTTCTGCCAACTGAGGCAATGTGCCATTTGCAGTTTGTGAAATTATACAAGTATTTAGAGTATTTGCAAACACATCCAATGCACAAGACTTTTGTGAAAATCAGATGTCTAAGGATTTGTTTAAGGAGTAATAATCCAAATGAACATTCAACGAAAAACTGAAGGTAGACATATCACATCATTCTTTGTCACATTTAAATCATTCAAAGTGGAACTGTAATGCTTTGGTCTGAATTCCTCCTTATCGTAACTCCACAAGCCCCCTTTTCACCTCTTTCTGAGGTCTGTCTCAGATCAGCTCATTTTGAGGCTGTCTCTTTAAATCTAAACGAGACGCTTCACACCCCACCCCCCTCGACCTTCCAGAGCAGTCCATTCGACTGTACAGCAGCGCAGAAAATTTTTTTTTTATTTACACATTGAAAGATGTCAGGAACAGAAGATTTGTCCATCCAGGCTTACATGTAGGAGCCAGAGTCTGACCCAGAGCCAGAGGAGAATGAAGTCCACCAAGATGTAGTCTCTAAGTCCTGACTTTATTTGGTAGTTCCAAGTTACTGAATCCAAAATCATAAAAAAAATAAATAAAACAAGGTTACACAAAAACAACTAAAACCATTAGTCATAACACAAAAATGTACCACACAATAAAGCGTAACAACATTACGTTATGTTAATCTGTGATTTGTATTTCAGTAGACATACAAACTTACTAAGTTGCTGAGTCGAGCTAAAAGATACTTTGATGAAGCTGAAATGTCTGATTTTAGGCACCATTCTGAAGTAAAAGGACAGATAAATTTGATGCAGTAAATTATGTGTTAATGAGTAACTGGCATGCCATTTTGTCATATTTTAATTAGTCTTACCTTCATTAACTTTATCTTAATTACTGTGCACTAAAATTAATGATGCATTTAGATGATTCTGATATCAGAGTGACATGTGCCTTGGAGGAACCCACTAAGTAAGCACTTTGTTTAATTTAATCAGGGTTTGTCCTTTAGTGTCACAGAGTGACTTTTGTTCAGTCCAAACAAACACAGCTTCGCTGCTTTCCATTACCCTATCTGTCTGAAAGCATGTGTGAGCTTGTCAACATGGGTGAGTTCATGTGTCTGTGGAGCGGTGAGTTGTGCGAGGTGATACGCACCTGAACATGCCACGTCCCATGTTCCTTCACGCTGCCTGCACCTATAGAAAAGGGCAGTGTGGATACTTCATCACAGTTTGCAAACATGCATCCGAAGGAGCAGTGGAGTTCACATAATGGGTTAGCAGGCATGACACCCATCTGTGTCTGCAGCAGGCAGATTTAGGGCTGGACGATTGCGTGAGGCTGAGATGAAAAGAAATGAGAGCAAGGACAAAAAAAATAAGAGAAAAGAATTTAAAAGAAGAGAAGAAAGTAGAGGAAGTGGGAGCACCAGAGAAAGAAAAGCAGATGGTTAAAGAAGAGTATGTGCATTTTCTTTAGTATTAATCCAAGCTACTAATACACCTATTTAGTAACTATGGCAACTGGTTGTGTTTTAGTACAACTCATACTTCATTTCAAAAATGAAAAAGGCTGTAGAAATGAGAACTGCTATGTTACACACTGTGAGGCAAATCTAATTGTTATGGAGGGACCAAAAGGATATTCAAGACGGAGTGAGTTAGGACACCTTTCTTTCATTTTTTTTAAACAATTTTTAAACAATGACAATATCGAGTAGCAATGTGAGAACTGGACACAATTCCAATGTATTGCCATAAAAGTCAGAAATCATAAAAATGTCACAATGCATAAGAAAATAAGTTTTTTTTTGTTGGATTTTTTTTATTTTTTATTTTTTATTTTTGGTAGAGGGGGGTCATGTTTTTTTTTTCAGGTACATACTTTCTATATTGTAATCGTAACTAGTTTATCTTCAGTTATGAAAATGCTGAAAGTATCTTAAATAAATTAGACTTTACAGCATAGCCTTTACATATACAGTATAATTCCCCTTAAAATAAATAACTTTTCCTTTCAACTTAGACACAGTTCTTTTTAGGAAACCCCATAGGATTTTAAGTATTTTGTAAAAACTCTTGGAAGTACTCAGAAACACTTGACACATTTTCAAAATCCATTCTCTTTGTTCATGTGGTCGAAGCAAGTTTTGCAATAATGATAATCTAAAAGCCTCTTCACAAGAAAATCAAGGCAGGAACATCTTTTTTTGGATATTTTTTTTTCCTTCTGGCAAAAATTTTAACCTCAGCTAAGCTGGAGGCAAAGCATCATTGCACAATGTGTCATTTTATAGGTCCACTGAGAAAAATCTGCAGGCACCCAGGTCTCGACTCTGGCAGAGTCAGTCAAGATAGTATTTATTCAAGCCACTTCTGAGTTTTATTGAAATTTCGAAATAATCCCAAGTCTCTGTTTCTTTTGTACTGAGAAACATTTTCTGTGGATTTGCATGATATTTATTTAATTTCAGATGCTGCCGCTACGTGATATTGACTGTTTCCAGATGTTTTAAAACTCGAATTGCATCCATTTTACCATTGAAAATATAAAAACTGGAATAAACTAGCTGGTATTTATATATTTAAATACATGTGTTTGCTTTATGATCCTGTCTAAGTCACAGAAAAACTATTTGTAATCTATGTGTCGTACAGATAAACTGCAGTATCATCAATCCTGCTGGAAGGGTTTTGCAGCATTCATTTAACCAAACAAAAAAGAACATAGTTTTGCATTTCTAACCGCATAAGTAAAGGTTTAAGGTTTGAAGTAAATAGCCCCTGCCCATGCTCCCTTACTCTTTTTGCCTGAGATTGACAGGGTAGTGTGTACACCAGGGTAGGCATTTGTGTTATCGCATTTGGACCAATCTGAGCTGCTGTCAGCAGCTTTAATGAGTGCCCTCAGAGCTACATATCTGTAAATGTATCTTCTTGCCTTTCACACATAAGAGAAGACTTCCCTGAACATTTGGTTTAATTACTCAGTGTAAACCCAAGCAAATGTGAAAGAAACATACAGCTTCACAACTCAAACAAGTAAATAAACGTTTTACTACATTTAGGCTTTGTACTTTTATGTATACAGCGGGTAAAATAAGTATTGAACACGTCACCATTTTTCTCAGTAAATATATCACTAGAGGCGCTAATGACATGAAATTTTCACCAGATGTCGGTAACAACCCAAGTGATCCATACATACAAAGAAATCAAACCATAAATG
>NW_013952421.1:248267-249552 GCF_001266775.1 Austrofundulus limnaeus
ATTATTATGTGAATGTCTCTACTGTGTTAATCTCTGCTTGAGGAAAACATTCAGCACTATAAAAACTTAAAGTCAGTTTCTGAAATTTGAACATCTCATAATTTCATATATCAGCTGTCTTTTATAAATGAGAATAAGACACCTGGTTACTATGCTGATGTGATGTACACAGTCAGAAACACATCAGGTAATGAGATCAAATGGCATCTTTTCCAGCCTCTGGCTTAAACTGTTGAACACATCCATTTGTTGCTCAGCCCAGCAACATCAACAAACAGTAAATGACACCAGTTTTTATGTCAAAGCAAAGAATGTGATCATGAAGCTTCTTTCCCTAAAAGCATGAAAACAAGACAACAGCCGTCTCGATGTATAGCTACCAACTATAGATCTTTCTCTGGCAAATAAAAGGCCTCCTAACAACACCCAAAAAACTGTTGAAGCAAACAAACAGGTGTACACTTACAGTTATATATCTGCACCGATGTGTTTATAGAGTCTGAAAATAGTGTGAGAAGAGAATTAAAGAGATAAGAGGAAGAGCTGAGGAGGAGTGTGAATGAGTTCCAGTGTTAAGAGTTGGAGTTACAGCAAATAAGTTTGGGGAGCATTATTAGCAGTATCATTCTGATATCTGCCTCTCTACCTTTTTTAGTTCTTTAAAACGTTGCTTCTGATTTTATTTGCATGTTCACACAAATTGTCTTTTTCCATTGCTGAGTTGATGTGAAAGTGTGAGAGAATGTTGCTTCCTGTGAGAAACCTGGGAGAAAACAAGTGGCACCAGTTATTTTAAGAAAGGAGCAGTGTTTATGTCGAGCTTGTTTCTCTTCTTCTAACCTCTGTGGGGAAACCAGATGGCATTTATTTTTGCCCAATGGGAATAACGGCAGTGTGCATGAGGAGAAATCTTGTGAAATAAAAGGATGCACTCGACACACGAGTGTCGTACCGCACAGATTCAACCAAGAATGACAGATTTATCCGTGAGCCGTTTAGGGAATCTGTATGACTTGCAGTGTGTTCCACAAACCACCAACACATTAAAAGCAGCAGTGTGTACATACCGTGGTTCTCTGGGTGACAATGATTTACCAAAATGTGTGTACAGTACAAAAATCTTGCCTGGTAACCATTTAGAGTATTCCAGCAGAGCTACAAATGTTTCCTTTTCAGTAGTCCAACACATGACTTCATGTGACCTGCTTCCTCAGAGAGTGCTCATTCTGAAAACACACACACACACACACACACACACACACACACACACACACACACACACACA
>NW_013952421.1:249714-251647 GCF_001266775.1 Austrofundulus limnaeus
CACACACACACACACACACACACACACACACACACACACACACACACACACACACACACACACATACAGACATATCAGAGAGTTTTAGTTTAGAGATGTGTCATCAAGTGAAATTAATGGCACTCACTGTCTGAAAACATTTATGTGATGTCAGCTGGACCTAGACCACCATCTGCTGAGCTTGGGCTTCTTCTGAGAAACACACACAGTGACATGCACATGTGCAGAAATTAAGCTTAATCAAGTCCCAGTAAAGCATGTGGTTTTTATTAATACACACTGCTATTACATTATATGGTAACAGAACTGCCTCATATACAGCACCTACACTACATTAATGATTAACATACAACCCAGCAAGACCACCTCTGAATCAATATTTTCTGTAATTGATTTAGGTGTGGGGTGGCTCACTTGGTAGAATCAAATCCCAGCCGGGGACCTTCATAGGTAGAGTTTGCGTGTTCTTTCTGTGCATATGTGCATTCTCTTAGGGCATTCTCCCACAGACCAAAATCATGCATGTTAGGCTTGTTGGCAGCCCTGAAGTGTCCCTAGGGGTGAGTGAGAGCATGAATGGTTGTTTGTCTCCATGGGTGTTTTTGCATTTTAAGGCCCCCGCTCCAGTTATGCTAGATTCAGACCAAACATATTTTAAGCATCAGGAGCGTCAGGTACATGCAAAGTCTATCGAGGATGTGGATATTTTACTGTTTTATTTTTAAAGGATGTTATCATTATTTCATCATGGCAATTTTTTTACTGTTTGATAAAAACCCAAACATGCCCCACGAACAGTAATTAAGGTCATTTGTATATCGGCTGCAGTGGTAACACAGTTTTTGCACTTTTATTTTTTAGTGAAGTGTGTGTAAGGAAGAAGTTAGAAGTTGAAGTGTGAGTGTGTGGCCTGGTTTTTGTCCCGGGCTGTGCACACCAGGGTCATAAAGTTATCCAACATCGCTGCAGGAGCGTTGGATAGCTGTCAGCACACTGAATTAAAAACCACAATCATGCAGCATTTAATTTGTGTGCTTTTGGCCTTGATGGTAAGACTGACTGTTGCCATTTTGTTCAGGAGTGTGTGTTTATGTCCACGGATGTACACATGTGTCCACTCTGTGTTCCCTCAACAAAGTCCGACTGTGTCAGGGCTTGTCTGTATTTAAGAACAAGGCAAGAAAGACAGGTCAAGTTCACCAGCATTTCATAGAACAGTGTGTATGAACGATTTTCTTTTAGACCTTCTATATTACAGTGAAATAAATGTTTAATGACTGGGAGCATGACCCAATCCATCGTCAAAATCTAATTTATAAACTTAATTAGTTTAAATGACAAGATAGTTTTACCTGGCCAAAAAAACATGCTGGCAAAAATCCAGAGCCAAGAGGCAGGAACGAGTCTTTGTGTCTCTGAAAAAATTAGCATTCTGTTGGTGAGCTTCGTAAACAACAGTAATTCAACCTTTCACTGTGATTAGTGGCTTAACAACAGAGGAGCAGCAGACCAAGTTATAATGTTTGCAAGTCTGAAATTAAAGTTAATAGCCTAAATAGAACACTGTTCAGCCATTAAATTATTATATATTTTTTCCAACTTAAAGTGAGTAAAGCCTGAACAAAGTGAAACTTTTGATTATATTTGGTGTTTTTAAGTGACTGAAGACAAGCTTCTGTTTAATCAAAACAAAACTAATTTATGTCTGCACGCATCTACGTTTATGCAATGTAACATTTTCAGCAGTAATTAAGCATATTATCTATAAGTGACATTTTTGACCTCCACTGCAAGGAGCACTGCCCAATGAAGATATTACAGAAGCCCTTTAACCGCTGCTGTAATGCCAAGGTGAAGATGGAGCGATGACAAGTGACAACAATAAAGAGCAAATAAAATTGTGGTGAAAAAAAACTATATATATATATATATA